>NW_028295495.1:0-548000 GCF_964341445.2 Mesoplodon mirus
CCACACCTGTTCCTTGGGCCTGGCCCATTTAGCAAGGTTCATTTTCTGCTACTGTGAGCCCCTGAGGGGTGAGGATTGGCTGATTTGGGCAGCCTGACACTGCCTGCCGGCCCTCCCCAGGTGTGCCTGGGTTGAGGTCAATATAAACACCTATCCAGTCAGCAAGAGCCCCTGTAGCTGTGCCTGACGCCATATTCTCTGCCCCGTCAGCAGTGTCGGGGCTGGGGTGGTGGGAGGGAGTTGGGGGCCGTGGCTTTGTGGGTGGCCCAGTGTGAGTGGGGCTCTGCTGGACTTTCTGCAGGAGTTGCTAGGCTGCCACCTGCTAAAGAAGAGGATGTGTCATCCATACCTGCCTCTTGAATTTCTCCCCAGGCAGAGGTGAGGAAGTGAACATGCAGTGGGGGCCGTGGCAGGAGGGGTATCTCAGGCAGGGAAATGGAAAGCTTCCAGAAGAGCATCTGGGGACAGGACCATCCTGACTGGCCTGCAGGCACCAAGTTGGCCTGCGTGCTATCGCTGGTGTGGCTCCACAGCCCTTCCTCTAGGCTTGCAAGTGCTTGTACATATTCAGGTGTTTTACCTGGAAAGGGTGGGAAGAGTTCAGCTGCAGCAGGACTGGGGCTCAGCTCACATTTACTCACAGACGCCTCGACACAGTCCCCCAGCTTTGCAATGAGGATGCTCCTTGTCGGGGGGAGCACTGCTGACTGCATGGGAGACGATTTCCCACCTCTGACCAACTTAAGAATTTTTTACCACTGGAGAAAGTGCCCTGATACGATTTTCCTCTGTATCACTGGTGAGTTCTGTTTTATTTTTTATTTTTTTTCTTTTTTTCTTTTTGGTTCAAGGTAGATTTTATTTATTCCTCTTTTTTTTTAATTTGCAGATATAAACATGGAAATAATGCATTAATATAAAGACGTCTATGTGAAGGGAAATACTGTTTTTCTGTTTTCTTTTATTAAATGCTATTTATTTTTTTTTAAATTTATTTCTTTTATACAGCAGGTTCTTAATGGATATCTATTTTATACATATAAGTGTGCACATGTGAATCCCAGTCTCCCAATTCATCCCACCACCACCCTCACATGGTGTTTCCCCCTTGGTGTCCATATGTTTCTTCTCTACATCTGTGTCTCTATCTCTGCCCTGCACACCGGTTCATCTGTACCATTTTTCTAGGTTCCACATATATGCATTAATATACAATATTTGTTTTTCTCTTTCTGACTTACTTCACTCTGTATGACAGTCTCTAGATCCATCGAGGTCTCTACAAATGACCCAATTTCATTCCTATGTATGGCTGAGTAATATTCCATTGTATATATGTAC
The DNA here is from genome assembly GCF_964341445.2 of Mesoplodon mirus. Classification (NCBI taxonomy): domain Eukaryota; kingdom Metazoa; phylum Chordata; class Mammalia; order Artiodactyla; family Ziphiidae; genus Mesoplodon; species Mesoplodon mirus. The sequence goes on from NW_028295495.1 coordinate 1,342, forward strand.
CACATCTTTATCCATTCGTCTGTCTGTGGGCACTTAGGTTGCTTTCATTACCTGGCTATTGTAAATAGTGCTGCAGTGAACATTGTGGTGAATGTGTCTTTTTAATTTATGGTTTTCTCTGGGTATATGCCCAGTAGTGGGATTGCTGGATTATATGGTAATTCTATTATTACTTTTTTAAGGAACCTCCATACTCTTCCCCATAGAGACTGTATCAATTTACATTCCCAACAATAGTGGAAGAAGGTTCCTTTCCTCCATACCCTCTCCAGCATTTGTTGTTTGTAGATTCTCTGTTGATGCCCATTCTAACAGGTGTGACATGACACCTCATTGTAGATTCCATTTCCATTTCTCTAATAATTAGTGATATTGAGCAGATTTTCATGTGCGTACTGGCCACCTCTATGTCTTCTTGGAAGAAATGTCTATTTATATCTTCTTCCATTTTTGTATTGGGTTGTTTGTTTTATTAATATTGAGCTGCATGAGCTGTTTATATATATTGGAGATTAATCATTTGTCCATTGAATCGTCTGCAAATATTTTCTGCCATTCTGAGGGTTGTCTTTTCGTCTTGTTTGTAGTTTCCTTTGCTTTGCAAAAGCTTTTACGTTCCATTAGGTCCCATCTGTTTAGTTTTCTTTTTTATTTCATTACTATAGGAGGTGGATCAAAAAAGATCTTGCTGTGATTTACGTCAGAGTATCCTTCGTAAGTTTTCCTCTCAGAGTTTTATACTATCCGGTCTTACATTAAGGTCTCTAATCCATTTTGAATATATTTTTATGTATGGTGTTGGGGAGTGTTCTAATTTCATTCTTTTACATGTAGCTGTCCATATTTACCAGCACCAATGATTGAAGAGACTGTCTTATCTCCATTGTATAGTCTTGCCTCCTTTGTCATAGATTAGGTGACCATAGATGTGTAGGTTTATACCTGTGCTTTCTTTTTTTTTCCTTTTACACGTTTATTGGAGTGTAATTGATTTACAATGGAGTGTTCGTTTCTGCTGTATAAAAAAATGAATGAGCTATACATATACAAATATAACCAGATACCCTCCCTCTTGCATCTCCCTCTCACACCCCATATCCCACCCCTTTATGTGGTCACAAAGCACCGAGCTGATCTCCCTGTTCTATGTGGCTGCTTCCCAGTACCTATCGGTGTTACATTTGGTAAAGTATTTATGTCCAGGCCACTCTCTCACTTCGTCCCAGCTTACCCATCCCCCTTCCGGTGTCCTCAAGTCCTTTCTCTATGTCTGTGTCCTTACTCCTGTCCTGCCACTAGGTTCTTCAAAATCTTTTCTTTTTCTTCATTAGATTCCGTATATCTCTGTTAACATACAGTATTTTTTTTCCCTTTCTGACTTACTTCACTGTGTAGGACAGATTCTAAGTCCATCCACCTCAGAACAAATAACTCAGTTTTGCTTCTTTTTATGGCTGAGTAATACTCCATTGTATATATGTGCCAGATCTTCTTTAAACATTCATCTGTCGATGGACACTTAGGTTGCTTCCATGTCCTGACTATTGTAAATAGAGCTGCAATGAACATTTTTCTACATAACTCTTTTTGAATTATGGTTTTCACAAGGCAAATGCCCAGTAGTTGGATTGTTGTGTCATATGGTACTTCTATTGTTAGTTATTTAAAGGAACCTCCGTACTGTTCTCCCTAGTGCCCATATCAATTTACATTCCCACCCACAGTGCAAGTGTGTTCCCTTTCCTCCAATAAAGACCTCTCCAGCATTTATTGTTTTGTAGATTTTTTTGATGATTGCCACTCTGACTGCTGTGAGGTGATACCTCAGGGTAGTTTTGATTTAGATTTCTCTAATGATTAGTAATGTTCAACATCCTTTCATGTGTTTCTTGGTAATCTGTATATCTTCTTTGGATAAATGTCTATTTAGGTCTTCTGCCCGTTTTTGGATTGGGTTGTTTGTTTTTGTGATATTGAGCTACATGAGGTGCTTGTAAAGTTAGGAGATTAATCCTTTGTCATTTGCTTCATTTGAAAATATTTTCTCCCATTCTGAGGGTTGTTTTTGCATCTTGTTTATGTTTTCCTGTAGTGTGTAAAAGCTTTTAAATTTCATTAGCTCCCATTTGTTGATTTCTGTTTTTATTTCCATTTCTCTAGGAGGTGGGTCCAAAAGGATCTTGCTGTGATTTATGTCATAGAGTGTTCTGCCTATGGTTTCCTCTAAGTGTTTTATAGTGTCTGGTCTTATATTTAGATCTCTAATCAATTTAGAGTTTATTTTTGTGTATGGTGTTATGGAGTGTTCTAATTTCATTCTTTTATGTGTAGGGGTCCAGTTTTCCCAGCACCAATTACTGAAGAGACTGTCTTTTCTCCATTGTATATCCTTAGCTCCTTTGTCATAGATGAGATAGCCATAGGTATGTAGGTTTATCTCTGGGCTTTCTGTCCTGTTCCATTGATCTGTGTTTATGCCAATCTACATACACTTGATTCCATTATGCAGACATATAAATACATAGGTTTCAAGGTTATTACCAGTCAGATATATTCCTCTTCAGTGAATAGGGTGTTTTGTGTCCAGTTCATTGAGAAAGGAGTAGGTCTTGTCTTTTACATATTTGGTATATGGAATGGGAACTGTGCTAATTTCAAACTCTGCTTTTACACATCACCCCACATCACCTTTCCCCTTAAGGTGGAATAAGTGTGTTTTCTAAATATGTAACCCGGTTCACATTTGAAATTCAGTTCATGTGTAGCCATGTTTACATTCCCTCTATAAGTGGTATATTACAATATTTTTTTTTCTTTGTGGCTCATTTCACTTAGCATCATCATACCTAAAGCCACTCATTATGCTGCTATTGGCCTTATGACATTGATTTTATGTCTGAGTGACATTCCATTGTATATAAGTACCACAACATCTATATCCATTTTTTTCCCTTTCCTGGGATATTTAAAGTGTACCGAAGTCGAGGTTCTTGTAAACAGAGCAGCCCTAAACTTTGGGCTGTCTGTGTGTTGTGGATTTTTAGTTTTCCCAAAATACACGCCCATGAGTGGAAGTGTGCTATGCTCTGTAGCTCTGTTTTAGAAAACAACATACAGTTCTCCAGAGAGGCTGTTGGCAATTTACATCCTGACCATCAGCGTAACCAGGCTCCCTTTTCTCCATGGCCTGTCCTGCATTTGTGGTTTTTACACTATTTGTTGTTGGCCCTTTTGACTGGATGTAAGGGACACTTCTATGTAGTGTGGATTTGCAATGCCTGATGGCTTGCTTCGCCAAAAAGGGCATATGCATTTTTTCCCGAAGTTATTCAAGAAAATACACATATTCACTTTTCGGCCAAGGGCAACATTGTGGAAGTTCTGTCGCTTTTCATGTGCTTTAAAGACAACTCCTATCTAACTCTTGAAATCTGTTTCCTTCAATTCTGCCTTGCATTCAAATCCTCTTCACTGCCTTACCTCAATATATTTCTGGATGATAGTTGTCCTTCATAACTCTGCAAGTTTGTGAATTGCTGTGCCCCTGATTTCCATTTTTCAACTCGCCTCTTTGTGAGCTGGCTGGAATACCGCAGCATGGCTGTAGGCCCTAGTCTGGTTCCGGGGTGTCAGGCTGAGCCTTTGGTTAATTCTTCTTCCTGGTGGGAAACTAGAGTGACATGTGCCCATCCAAACACCTACAGCTAATCTCTCATTTGTTTCCCCTCTTCCTGTTCATCCTCTGCACAATTTGCAAACTGTGCATAACAGGAGGGTAAAGGCGCTGACACTCCAAGTGGGGAGATTTTTAGTAATGCAGATGGAATGGCGAAGCCGAGCACGACAAAAGGAAAAATGAGGTACCTTTTAGAAAACTTTCCCAATTACACAGTGTACCATCCACTGGGTTTCCCATGCATGCTTTAACTGTAGGAAGATTCCGTTAAACTTGGAGAGTTGGGACCACTAGAATGGGTAGTACACAGTATTGCTCAAAGTGGTATTCTTTTGCTCACACAACCTCAAATATCTTGTCAGCCCCAAGTGTCCAGTTTTATGTCTCATCCAGCTGTGAGTGTAAAGGTGGACAATCCAGGTTGCATCACAGGCCCTGAACGTAATTCTTAAGGCTTTCCCTCTGTTTCGCTGTTTTTGCATTTTGCTTTTGAAATTTATTTTTATAAGGGTGTTTAGCTGAATTTCAGTGTTGTGTTCATGCCATTATACACACACATGACTCCTTTATGGAGACATGATAATACATATGTTTTAAAATTCTTGGAGTCAGATATATTCCTCTGCAATGAATAGGGGGTGTTGAGTCGAGTTCATTGTGCGGGGAGTAGGTGATGTCTATTACATACTTGGTTTATGTAACGGTATCTGTGCTAATTTAAAACTGTGGTTTTATGCATCAACCCACCTCACCTTTCCCCTTAAGCAGGGAGAATATTGTTTTCTAAGTATGTGACTCTGTTGTGTTTGTAATTCAGATCATTCGTAGCCAAGTGTATATTCCCACTATAAGTGATATCTTATGATAAGATTCATTACTCTGTTATGTTTCCTAACTCAGTTCATATGTAGCCATGTTTACAGGAACTTCATAAGTGATATCTTATGATAAGTTTCTTTTTCTGTGTGACTTATTTCACTTAGAATCATCGTACCTGAATCCACTCATTTTGCTGCTACTGGTCTTATGACATTGATTTCATGGCTGAGGGATATTCCATCGTATGTAAGTAACACAATTTTTTGAACCATTTTAATCTTTCTTGGGATATTTAAGGTGTACCCAAGTTGAGGTTCTTGTAAGCAGTGCAGCCCTAAATTTTGGGGTGGCTCTGTCTTATTGATTTTCAGTTTTCCCAAGGTATATTCCCTAGACTGGAAGTGCCCTTGGCTCTGTAGCTCGGTTGTTTACTTGTTTATGAAACACAATGCACTCCTCCATTGAGGCAGTTGGCAATTTACATCCCGGACATCAGCATAACAGGGTTCCCTGTTCTCCAGGGCCTGTCTTGCCTTTCTGGTTTTTATCCATTTTGCGGATATGCCTTTTGACTGGTGAGACATGATACTTCTTTGGAGTGCAGATTTTCAATGCCCGCTTGCTTGCTTGGCCAAAAAGAGCGTATGCGTTTTCTCCTGGATATATCCAGGAGAAAACACATACGCCCTTTTTGGCCAAGTGCATCATTGTCGAAGTAGTGCCCCTCTTCCTGTGCTTTAAAGCCGATTCCAACGAACCTATTGAAATCTGTTTCCTGCTATTCTGCCTCGCTTTCCACTCTGCCTCGTCGCCTTCCCTCAACAGATTTTTGGACGATAGTTGCCCTTTATTACTCTGCCAGTTTGTGAAGTGCTGTGCCCCTGAGCCCCAATTTTTAAATCGTATTGTGTGAGCTGAATGCAACTCCAAAATTTTGGTTCAGGAACTCTACTGGTTCCCGGTGGGTAGTGGAGACTTTGGTTAATTCTTCTTCCACACGGGATATAAGAGTGACACGTGCCTGTCCAAATGCCTAACAGCTACTCTCTCATTGGTTCTCCCTCTTCCCTTTCATCCTCTGCCAAATTGGAAACCTGTGAGAAGCAGGAGGTAAAAGGTGCTGTCTCTTCAAGTTGGGAGATTGATAGTAAAGCAGTTGGAATGTCAAACCGGAGCACCAGGAGGGGGACTATTCGTTGAGTTTTAGAGACCTTTCGTATTCACAGTGTGTCCATTTTCTAGGTTTCACATACATGTTATAGCTGTAGTAATATTCCCTTCAACCTGGAGACATGGGACCCATGGAATGGGTGCATGAATTATTGCTTTAAAGGGTCTGCATTTGCCCACCCAATCTCACCAATCCTCTCAGTCCCATGTGTCCAGCCTTATGCCACATCCAGCTGTCATGTAGATAGGGTCATTCCAGGTTTCATCAGAGACCCTGAAGGAATTGTAAAGAATTTCCGTTTTTTTTTTTGAAATTCCTTTTAATAGTGTGTTTGAGATGATTCTCACTGCCATGTTTATGCAAGTCTAGACACTCTTGACTCCCTTAAGGAGACATACCAATACATAGGTTTTAAGATTCTTCCTAGTCAGATATATTCCTCTGCAGGAAGTATGGGTTGTTGAATCCCTTTCACTGAGCAAGGTGTAGATCTTGTCTATTCTGTATTTCGTTTTTGGAACGGTGCCTGTTCTAATATTAAACTCTGATTTTATGCAAAACCCCACCTCTCCTTCCCACTTAAGGAGGCATAAGAGTGTTTTCTAAATGTGAGACTCTGTTCTCTTTCCTAACTCAGTTCATGTGTAGCCATGTTTACAGGATCTTCATAAGTGATATCTTATCATACGTTTCTTTTTCTGTGTGACTTATCTCACTTAGAATCATCAAACCTGAATCCACTCATTTTGCTGCTACTGGTCTTATGACATTGATTTCATGGCTGAGGGATATTCCATCGTACCTAAGTACCACAATCTTTTGAACCATTTTTATCTTTCCTGGGATATTTAAGGTGTACCCAAGTTGAGATTCTTGTAAGCAGTGCAGCCCTAAATATTGGGGTGGCTCTGTCTTATTGATTTTCAATTTCCCAAGGTTTATTCCCCAGACTGGAAGTGCCCTTGGCTCTGTAGCTCTGTTGTTTACTTGTTTTAGGGAACACAATGCACTCCTCCAGAGAGGCAGTTGGCAATTTACATCCCGCCCATCAGCATAACAAGGCTCCCTTTTCTCCAGGGCCTGTCTTGCCTTTCTGGTTTTGATCCATTTTGTGGATGCACCTTTTGACTGGTGGGAAGTGATACTTCTTTCTAGTGCAGATTTGCATTGCCCGCTTGCTTGCTTGGCCAAAAAGGGCGTATGCGTTTCCTCCTGAATATATTCAGGATAAAACGCATACACCCATTTTGGCCAAGTGCATCATTGTCGAAGTTGTGCCCCTCTTCCTGTGCTTTAAAGGCGATTCAAACGTACCTATTGAAATCTGTTTCCTGCTATTCTGTCTCGCTTTCAAGTCCGCCTCGTTGCCTTCCCTCAACAGATTTTTGGACGATAGTTGTCCTTTATTACTCTGCCAGTTTGTGAAGAGCTGTGCCCCTGAGGTCCATTTTTTAACTCGTTTTTTGTGAGCTGAACACAAGTCCAGAATTTTGGTTCAGGACCTATAATGGTTCCCGGTGGGTGGCTGAGATTTTGTTTAATTCTTCTTCCTCCCAGGATATAAGAGTGACATGTGCCCGTCCAAATGCCTAACAGCTTCTCTCTCATTGGTTCTCCCTCTTCCCTTTCATCCTCAGCCAAATTGGCAACTTGTGTTATTCAGGAGGTTAAAGGGGCTGTATCTCCAAGTTGGGAGATTGATAGTAAAGTAGTTGGAAAATCAAACTGGAGCACCAGGAGAGGGACAATTAGTTGAGTTTTAGAAACCTTTCGTATACACAGTGTGTCCATTCTCTAGGTTTCCCGTACATGTCATAGCTGTAGTAATATTCCCTTCAACCTGGAGAGTTTGGAACCATGGAATAGAGGCCACACATTATTGCTTTAAGCGGTCTGTGTTTGCTCACCCAGTCTCACCATTCCTCTCAGTCCCAAGTATCCAGCCTTATGCCACATCAACCTGTAGTTGTAGACAGGGTCATTCCAGGTTTCATCAGAGACCCTGAAGGAATTGTAAAGAATTTCCCTGTTTTGTTGTTTTGTTTTTGAAATTCCTTTTTATAGTGGGTTTGAGCTGATTCTCAGTGCCGTGTTTATGCCAGTCTAGACACACTTGATTCCCTTACGGAGACATATCAGTACATAGGTTTTAAGATTCTTACTAGTCAGATATATTCCTCTGTGGAAAATATGCGGTTTTGAGTCCCTTTCCTCGAGGAAGGTGTTGATCATTTCTATTCCATAGTTTGTTTTTGGAACGGTACCTGTGCTTATATGAAACTCTGGTTTTATGCATCACCCCACCACTCCTTCCCCCTTAAGCAGGCATAAGAGTGTTTTCTAAACGTGAGACTGTGTTCTCTTCCCTCACTCAGTTCATGTGTAGCCATGTTTACAGGATCTTCATAAGTGATATCTTATGATAAGCTTCTTTTTCTTTGGTACTTATTTCACTTAGAATCCTCATACCTGAATCCACTCATTTTGCTGCTACTGGTCTTATGACATTGATTTCATGGCTGAGGGATATTCCATCGTACGTAAGTACCACAATTTTTTGTAAATTTTTTAACATTCCTGGAATATTTAACGTGTACCCAAGTTGAGGTTCTTGTAAGCAGTGCATCCCTAAATTTTGGGGTGGCTCTGTCTTATTGATTTTCAGTTTTCCCAAGGTATATTCCCTAGACTGGAAGTGCCCTTGGCTCTGTAGCTCTGTTGTTTACTTGTTTTAGGGAACACAATGCACTCCTCCAGAGAGGCAGTTGGCAATTTACATCCCGCCCATCAGCATAACAAGGCTCCCTGTTCTCCAGGGCCTGTCTTGCCTTTCTGATATTTACACATTTTGTGGATGTCTCTTTTGACCGGTGGGAAGTGATACTTCTTGGTAGTGCAGATTGGCATTGCCTGCTTGCTTGCTTGGCCAAAAAGAGGCGTATGCTTTTTTTCCTGCATATATTCAGGAGAAAATCCATACGCCCTTTTTGGCCAAGTGCATCATTGTCGATGTTGTGACCCTCTTCCTGTGCTTTACAGGTGATTCCAACGTACCTGTTGAAATCTGTTTCCTGCTATTCTGCCTCGCATTCAAGTCCACGTCGTTTCCTTCCCTCAACATATTTTGAGATGTTAGTTGTCCTTTATTAATCTGCCAGTTTGTGAATTGCTGTGCCCTTGAGCTCCATTTTTCAAGTCGTTTTTTGTGAGCTGAACGCATGTCCAAAATTTTGTTTCAGGATCTATACTGGTTCCCGGTGGGTGGCTGAGACTTTGGTTAATTCTTCTTCCTGCCGGGAAATTAGAGTGACATATGCCCGTCCAAATGTCTAACAGCTACTCTGTCATTGCTTCTCCCTCTTCCCTTTCATCCTCTGCCAAATTGGCAACCTGTGAGAACCAGGAGGTTAAAGGAGCTGTCTCTCCAAGTTGGGAGATTGATAGTAAAGCTGTTGGAAAGTCAAACCGGAGCACCAGGAGAGGGACTATTCGTTGAGTTTTAGAGACCTTTCGTATTCAGTGTGTACATTCTCTACGTTTCCCGTACATGTAATAGCTGTAGTAATATTTCCTTCAACCTGGAGAGTTGGGACCCATGGAATGTGTGCCATGCATTATTGCTTTAAAGGGTCTGCATTTGCTCACCCAATCTCACCAATCCTCTCAGTCCCAAGGGTCCAGCCTTTTGCCATATCCACCTGTCATTGTAGACAGGGTCATTCCACGTTTCATCAGAGACCCTGAAGGAATTGTAAAGAATTTCCCTGTTTTTTTCTTTAGTTTTTGAAATTCCTTTTTATAGTGGGTTTGAGCTGATTCTCGCTGCCATCTTTATGCCAGTCTACACACACTTGATTCCCTTACGGAGACATATCAATACATAGGTTTTAAGATTCTTACTAGTCAGATATATTCCTCTGCGGGAAATATGAGGTTTTGAGTCCCTTTCACTGAGGAAGGTATAGGTAGGTCTTATCTATTCCATAGTTGGGTTTTGGAACGGTACCTGTACTTATATCAAACTCTGGTTTTATGCATCACCCCACCTCTCCTTCCCCCTTAAGCAGGCATAAGAGTGTTTTCTAAATGTGAGACTCTGTTCTCTTTCCTAACTCAGTTCATGTGTAGCCATGTTTACATGATCTTCATAAGTGATATCTTATGATAAGCTTCTTTTTCTGTGTGACTTATTTCACTTACAGTCATCGAACCTGAATCCACTCATTTTGCTTCTACTCGTCTTATGACATTGATTTCATGGCTGACGGATATTCCATCATACGTAAGTACCACAATTTTTTGAACCATTTTTATATTTCCTGGGATATTTTAGGTGTACGCAAGTTGAGGTTCTTGTAAGCAGTACAGCCCTAAATTTGAGGGTGGCTCTGTCTTATTGATTTTCAGTTTTCCCAAGGTATATTCCCTAGAGTGGAAGTGCCCTTGGCACTGTAGCTCTGATGTTTACTTGTATTAGGGAACACAATGCACTCCTCCAGATAGGCAGTTGGCAATTTACATCCCGCCCATCAGTATAACAAGGCTCCCTGTTCTCCAGGGCCTGTCTTGCCTTTCTGATATTTACACATTTTGTGGATGTCCCTTTGGACCAGTGGGAAGTGATACTTCTTTGTAGTGCAGATTTGCATTGCCCGCTTGCTTGCTTGGCCAAAAAGGGCGTATGCGTTTTCTTCTGCATATATTCAGGAGAAAATGCATACGCACTTTTGGCCAAGTGCATCATTGTCCAAGTTGTGACCCTCTTCCTGTGCTTTACAGACGATTCCAATGTACTTCTTGAAATCTGTTTCCTGCTATTCGGCCTCACATTCAAGTCTGCTTCTTTGCCTTCCCTCAACAGATTTCTGGACGATAGTTGGCTTTTATTACTCTGCCAGATTGTGAATCGCTCTGCCGCTGAGCTCCATTTTTCAACTCTTTTTTTGTGAGCTGAATGCAAGTCCAAATTTTGTTTCAGGACCTATACTGGTTCCCGGTGGGTGGTTGAGACTTTGGTTAATTCTTCTTCCTGCCGGGAAATTAGAGTGACATATGCCTGTCCAAATGCCTAACAGCTACTCTCTCATTGCTTCTCCCTCTTCCCTTTCATCCTCTGCCAAATTGGCAACCTGTGAGAACCAGGAGGTTAAAGGGGCTGTCTCTCCAAGTTTGGAGATTGATAGTAAAGCTGTTGGAAAGTCAAACTGGCGCACAAGGAGAGGGACTATTCGTTGAGTTTTAGAAACATTTCGTATTCACAGTGTGTCCATTCTCTAGGTTTCCCGTACATGATATAGCTGTAGTAATATTGCCTTCAACCTAGAGAGTTGGGACCCATGGAATGGGTGCCATGCATTATTGCTTTAAAGGGTCTGCATTTGCTCACCCAATCTCACCAATCCTCTCAGTCCCAAGTGTCCAGCCTTATGACACATCCAGCTGTCATTGTGGACAAGGTCATTACACGTTTCATCAGAGACCCTGAAGGAATTGTAAAGAATGTCCCTGATTTTTTTGTTTTTTTTTTGAAATTCCTTTTTATTGTGTGTTTGAGCTGATTCTCGCTGCCATGTTTATGCCAGTCTAGACACACTTGATTCCCTTACGGAGACATATCAAAACATATGTTTTAATATTCTTTCTAGTCAGATACATTCCTCTGCGGGAAATATGGGGTTTTGAGTCCCTTTCACTGAGGAAGGTGTAGGTCTTGTCTATTCCATAGTTGGTTTTTGGAACGGTACCTGTGCTTATATCAAACTCTGGTTTTATGCATCACCCCACCTCTCCTTCCCCCTTAAGCAGGCATAAGAGTGTTTTCTAAATGTGAGACTCTGTTCTCTTTTCTAACTCAGTTCATGTGTAGCCATGTTTACACGATCTTCATAAGTGATATCTTATGATAAGATTCTTTTTCTGTGTGACTTATTTCTCTTAAAATCACCGCACCTGAATCCACTCATTTTGCTGCTACTGGTCTTATGTTATTGATTTCATGGCTGAGGGATATTCCACCGTATGTAAGTACCAAAATTTTTTGAACCATTTTTAGCTTTCCTGGGATATTTAAGGTGTACCTAAGTTGAGGATCTTGTAAGCAGTGCAGCCCTAAATTTTGGGTGGCTCTGTCTTATTGAGTTTCAGTTTTCCCAAGGTATATTCCCTAGACTCGAAGTGTCCTTGGCTCTGTAACTCTGTTATTTACTTGTTTTAGGGAACACAATGGACTCCTCCAGCGAGGCAGTAGGCAATTTATATCCCGCCCATCAGCATAACAAGGCTCCCTGTTCTCCAGGGCCTGTCTTTCCTTTCTGGTTTTTAACAATTTTGTGGATGTCCCTTTTGACCGGGGGGAAGTGATACTTCTTTGTAGTGCAGATTTGTGTTGCCCGCTTTCTTGCTTGGCCAAAAAGGGCGTATGCATTTTCTCCTGAATATATTCAGGAGAAAACACATACGCCCTTTTAGGCCAAGGGCATCATTGTCGAAGTTGTGCCCCTCTTCCTGTGCTTTAAAGGCGATTCCAAAGTACCTCTTGAAATCTGTTTCCTGCTATTCTGCCTCACTTTCAAGTCCGCCTAGTTTCCTTCCCTCAAGAGATTTTTGGACGATAGTTGCCCTTTATTTCTCTGCCAGGTTGTGAATTGCTGTGGCCCTAATCTGCATTTTTCAACTCGTTTTTTGTGAGCTGAGCGCAAGTCCAATATTTTGGTTGAAGACCTAAACTATTTCCCGGTGGGTGGCTGAAACTTTGGTTAATTCTTCTTCCTCCCGGGAAATAAGAGTGACATGTGCCCGTCCAAATGCCTAACAGCTACTCTCTCATTGGTTCTCCCTCTTCCCTTTCATCCCCGGTCTAATTGGCAACCTGTGCAAACCCGGTGGCTAAGGGGCTGTCTCTCCAAGTTGGGAGCTTGATAGTAAAGAAGTTGGAAAGTCAAACGGGAGCACCAAGAGAGAGACAATTTGTTGAGTTTTGGAGACGTTTCGTATTCAGAGTGTGTCCATATTCTATGTTTCCCGTACATGATATCGCTGTAGTAATATTCCCTTCAACCTGGAGACATGGGACCCATGGAATGGGTGCCATGCATTATTGCTTTAAAGGGTCTGTATTTGCTCCCCCAGTCTCACCAATCCTCTCAGTCCTATGTGTCCAGACTTATGCCACCTCCAGCTGTCGTTGTAGATAGGGTCATTCCAGGTTTCATCAGAGACCCTGAAGGAATTATAAAGAATTTCCCTGTTTTTTCGTTTTGTTTTTGAAATTCCTTTTTATAGTGGTTATGAGCTTATTCTCGCTGCCATATTTATGCCAGGCTAGAAACACTTGATTCCCTTACGGAGACATATCAATACATAAGTATTAAGATTCTTACTAGTCAGATATATTCCTCTGCGGGAAATATGTGGTTTTGAGTCCCTTTCACTGAGGAATTTGTAGGTCTTGTCTATTCCATAGTTGGTTTTTGGAACGGTACGTGGGCTTATATCAAACTCTGGTTTTATGCATCACCCCACCTCTCCTTCCCCCTTAAGCAGGCATAAGAGTGTTTTCTAAATGTGAGACTCTGTTCTCTTTCCTAACTCAGTTCATGTTTAGCCATGTTTACAGGATCTTCATAAATGATATCTTATGATAAGTTTCTTTTTCTGTGTGACTTATTTCACTTAGAATCATCGTACCTGAATCCACTCATTTTGCTGCTACTGTTCTTATGACATTGATTTCATGGCTGAGGCATATTCCATCGTACGTAAGTAGAATAATTTTTTGAACCATTTTTATCTTTCCTGGGATATTTAAGGTGTACCCAATTTGAGGTTCTTGTAAGCAGTTCAGCCCTAAATTTTGGGGTGGCTCTGTCTTATTGATTTTCAGCTTTCCCACGGTATATTCACCAGACTGGAAGTGCCCTTGGCTCTGTAGCTCTGTTGTTTACTTGTTTTAGGGAACACAATGCACTCCTCCAGAGAGGCAGTTGGCAATTTACATTACGCCCATCAGCATAACAAGGCTTCCTGTTGTCCAGTGCCTGTCTTGACTTTCTGGTTTTTTCACATTTTGTGGATGTCCCTTTTGACCGGTCGGAAGTGATACTCCTTAGTAGTGAAGATTTGCATTGCCCGCTTGCTTGCTTTGCCAAAAAGGGCATATGCGTTGTCTCCTGTATATATTCAGGAGGTAACACATATGCCCTTTTTGGCCAAGTGCATCATTGTCAAAGTTGTGACCCTCTTCCTGTGCTTTAAATGCTATTCCAACGTTTCTCTTGAAAGCTGTTTCCTGCAATTCTGCCTCGCTTTCAAGTCTGTCTCGTTGCCTTCCCTCAACAGATTTTTGGACGATAGCTGTCCTTTACTATTCTGCCAGTTTGTGAATTGTTGTGCCCCTGACCTCCGTTTTTCAACTCGTTTTTTGTGAGCTGAAGGCAAGTCCAAAATTTTGGTTCAAGACCTATACTGGTTCACGGTGGGTGGCTGACACTTTGGTTACTTCTTCTTCCTGCCGGGAAATTAGAGTGACATGTGCCTGTCCAAATGCCTAACAACTACTCTCTCATTGGTTCTCCTTCTTCCCATTCATCCTCTGCCAAATTGGCAACCTGTGTACCAGGAGGTTAAAGGTGCTGTCTCTCCAAGTGGGGAGATTGTTAGTAAAGCAGTTGTTAATTCAAACTGCAGCACCAGGAGAGGGACTATTAATTGAGTTTTAGAAATCTTTCATATTCACTGTGTGTCCATTCTCTAGGTTTCCCGTACATGTTATAGCTGTAGTAATATTGCCTTCAACCTGGAGAATTGGGACCCATGGAATGGGTGCCATGCATTATTGCTTTAAAGGGTCTACATTTGCTCACCCAATCTCACCAATCCTCTCAGTCCCAAGTGTCCAGCCTTATGCCACATCCAGCTGTCGTTGTAGATAGGGTTATTCTAGGTTTCATCAGCGACCCTAAGGTATTGTGTAAGAATTTTTCTGTTTTTATGTTTTGTTTTGAAATTCATTTTTATATTGGGTTTGAGCTCATTCTCACTGCCATGTTTATGTCGTTCTAGACACACTTAGTTACCTTACGGAGACATATCAATACATAGGTTTTAAAATTCTTACTAGTCAGATATATTTCTCTGCGGGGAATAGGGATGTTGAGTTCCGTTCTCTGAGGAAGGAGTAGGGCTTGTCTCTTTTGTTTTTGGATTATGGAACGGTACCTCTGCTAATATCAAACTTTTGTTTTGTGCATCTCCCCACCTGTCTTTCCCCTTAAGAAAGCGTTAGAGTGTTTTCTAAATCTGAGACTCTGTTCTCTTCCCTAAATCAGTTCATATGTAGCCATGTTTACATTCCCTTCATAAGTGATATCTTATGTCAGAATGCACCATGGCCCTTGTCATAATAATGCTCCATGTCCCCTGTCATCACAGTGATCCATGCCCTGGTTATCAAAATGCTCCATGTCCCTTGTCATCAAAATTCTCCACGTCCTTGTCATCACAATGCTACATGACATTTCTCATCAAAAGGTTACATACTCTTGTCATCACAATTCTCCATTCTCTTGACATTGCAATGCTCCATGCACTTGTCATCACAATGCTCCATGCCCTTGTCATCACAATGCTCCATGCCTTTGTCATCACATTGCTCCATGAACCCTGTCATCACATTGCTCCCTGACACCTGTCATCCCAATGCTTCTATCGCCTTGTCATTACAGTGCTCCATGATGCTCGACATCACAATTACTCAAGGTCTTCTCATGACAGTGCTCCACGGTTTTGCCATCAACATGCTCCATGCCTTGTCATCTCAAAGCTCAATGTCCCTTGTCCTGACAATTCTCCACGTCCTTGTCATTACAGTGCTCCATGGCACTTCACATCACAATGTTATATGCTCTTGTCATCACAATACTCCATGCACTTGTCATCGCAATGCTCCATGACCCCTGTCATAGGAAGCCCCATGCGCTTTTCATCAAAATGTTTCACGACAAGGACATTAAAATTCACAATGGCCCTTGATATCACAATGCTCCATGCCGTTGTCATCACAATGCTCCTTTACTTTGTCACAACAATCCTCCATAAAAATTGGCACCACAATGCTCCATGTTATTGTCATCAAACTGGAACATGACATATTTCATCACAATGCTCCCTGACACCTTTCTTCACAATAATCCATGACATTGTCATCACAGTGCTCCATGACCTGCTCATCAAAATGTGTCATGCACATACTTATCACAATAATCCAAGAAACTTGTCAGACCAATGCTCCATGCCACTTTTCATCACAATGCTCCATGAACGCTGTCATCCAAATGCACCATGCCCATCATCATAATGCTTCATGCTATTGTCATCACAATGAAATCTAAATGATCCATGACATCTGTCATCACAATGTTGCAAACCCTTGTGATCACAATATCCCATAACACTTGTCATCACAATGCCCCATGACACTGGTCAGCACAGTTATCCATGGCCTTCTCATCACAATGCACCATGACTTTTGTCAGCACAATGCTCAATACCCTTGTCAACACAATACTCTCTGACTACTGACCTCAGTATGCACCGTGCAATCTTTCATGACAAGGCTCCACGGCTTATTCATTACAATGCCCCATGGCGTTTTCATCACAATACATCATGCAATGTCATCAAAATACTCCACAAGCTTGTCATCAGAATGCTTCATGACCCTTGTCATCACAATTCTCCATGCACTTGTCAGAACAATGCTCCCTGACCCTTATCATCACAATGCTCCAAGCCATTGTCATCACAATGGGCCATTACATATGTCATCACAATGCTACCTGACACGTGTCTTTACAATACTGCATGACCTGGTAATCACAATGCTCCATGCCATTTTCATCACAATGCGCCATTCCAACTGTCATCACAATAATCCATGAAACTTATTAGACCAATGTTCCATGCCCTTGTCATCACAACGCTCCATGCCCTTGTTATTACAATGCTCCATGGCCCCTGTCCTCACAATGCTCCGTGACTCCAGTCATCACAGTGCTTCAAGAATTTTGTCATCAAAATGGTCCATGCCCTCGTCATCAACAGTCTCTGTGACCTTTTTAACCACAATGCTCCATGAACTTTTCATCACAATGCTCTTTGACCCTTGTCATCACAGTGCTCCATGCGCTTGTCAGCACAATGCTCCATGACACATGTCATCACAATGCACCATGCGCTTGTCATCACAGTGCTCGACAATCTTTTCATCACAATGCTCCTTAAAATTTGTCATCACAGTGCTCCATGCTCTTCTCATCAAAATGCTCTCTCACCACTGATATAACAGTGCTACATCACTATTTGTCACAATACTCCCTCACCCGTCATCACAATGTTCCATGACTCCTGTCATCACAATGCTTCATGCACTTATCATCAAAAAGTTCGATGACCCCTGACATCACAGTGTTCCATAACACCTGTCATCAAAATATTCCATGACACTTTTCATCAAATTGCTCCATGACCCTGTCATCAGAATGCTCCCTCCTCTTCTCATCACAATGCACAACGCCTTTGCCATCTAAATGCTCCATGACCTTTGTCATCACAATGATCCATGACCCTTGGCATCACAATTCTCCATGTCATTGTCATAACAATGCTCCATGAACGCTCTCATCACATTGTTCCATGCCATTGTCTTCACAAAGCTCCATGACACATGTCATCAGAATGCTCCATGGCCTTCTCATCACAATGCTCCATGCCCTTGCCATCACAATGCTCCATTACCACAGTCATAACAATGCTCCATGACCCCTGCCATCACGATGTTCCATGGCCTTGTCATCACAAAGCTCCATGACACTTTTCATCACAATGCTCGATTCCCTTCTCAACACAATGCCCCATGCCCTTGTCATTACAATCCTGCATGACCCATGTATCACAGTGTTCTGTGCCCTTGTCCTCACAATGTGCCAAGACCCCTCTAATCACAATGCTCCATGCCACTTTTCATCAGTATGCTCCATGAGACTTGTCATCACAAGGCTCCATGGTTTTGCCATCACAATGCTCCAGGACCTTGTCATCACAATGCTTCTCGACCTTGTCATGAAAATTATCAATGGCCCTTGTCATCATAATGCTGCAAGCACTAATCAACGAAATGCTCCCTTATAGTTGTCATCAAAGTTCTCCATTACATTTTGCATCACAATGCTCCATGCCATTGTAATCGCAATGGACCATGACATATGTCATCACAATGCTCCCTGACACCTGTCTTCACAATACTCCATGACGTTCTCATCAAAATGCTCCAGGCCCTGGTCATCACAATGCACCATGCCCACTGTCATCACAATAATCTATGAAACATGTCATACCAATGCTCCATGCCCCTGTCATCACAATGCTCCATGCCCTTGTCATCACAAAGCTACATGATCCCTGTCTTCACAATGCTCCCTGACTCCAGTCATCACAATGTTTCATAACGTTTGTCATCACAATGGTCCATGCCCGCATCATCACAAGGCTCTGTGACCTTTGTAACCACAATGCTCCCTGAAATTTTCATCACAATTCTTTGTGACCCTTGTCATCATAATGCTCCATGTATTTTTCAGAACAATTCTCCATGACCATAGACATGACAGTGTGCCACGTGCATTTCATCACAACGGTCCACAACTTTGTCACTGCAATGCTCCCTAAACCTTGTAATCACAATGCTCCATGCACTTCTCATCAAAATGCTCTCTCACCAGAGATTTCACAATGTTCCATCACTAGTCATCACAATACTCCCTCAGCCCTGTAATCACAATGTTCCATTAACCTGTCATCACAATGCTACATCCCCTTATCAGCACAATGTTCCATGACCCCTGACATCACAATGTTCCATAACCCCTGTCATCAAAATGTTCCATGACCCTTTTCATCCCAAAGTTCCAAGACCCCTGACATCACAATGTTCTATAACCCCTGCCATCAAAATGTTCCTTTACACTTTTCATCAAATTGCTGCATGACCCGGCCATCAAAATGCTCCCTGCCTTTCTCATCACAATGCACCATGCCCTTGTCATCAAAATGCTCCATGACTTGTCATTACAAAGCTCCATGACACTTGGCATCACAGTGCTCAATGTCATTGTCATCACAATGCTCCGTGAACCCTCTTATCACATTGCTCCATGCCCTTGTCATCACAAAGCTCCCTGATATTTGTCATCACAATGCTCGATGCCCTTCTCATCACAATGCTCCATGCCCTTGTCATTACAATCCTGCATGACCCATGTATCACAGTGTTCCGTGCCCTTGTCATCACAATGCTCCATGCCCACTCTCATCACAATAATCCATGAAATATTTCAGACCAATGTTCCATGCCCTTCTCATCAAAATCCTGCATTACACCTGTCATAACAATGCACAATGACCTTTGCCATCAAAATGTTCCACGGCCTAGTCATCACAAGGTTCCATGACACTTGTCATCACAATGCTTAAGACCACTGAAATCACAATGCTCCATGCCCTTGTCATCACAAAGCTCCATGACGCATGTCATCAGAATGTTCCGGGGCCTTTTCATCACAATGTTCCATGCCCTTGTCATCAAAATGTTACAAGACCCTTGTAATCACAATGCTCCCTGCCCCTTTTCATGTAAATGCTCCATGAACACTGTCATCACAATGCACCATGCCCATCATCATAATGCTTCAGGCTATTGTCATCACAAGGAAATCAATATTCTCCATGACCTCTGTCATCATAATGCTCCAAACCCTTGTGATCACAATGTTCCATAACACTTATCATCACAACACCCATGATGCTCATCATCACAATTATCCATGGTCTTCTCATCACAATGCTCCATTATCTTTGTCATCACAATGCTCAATACACTTGTCATCACAATGCTCCCTGACACTTGTCGTCAGTATGTTCCTTGAACCTTGTCATGACAAGGCTCCATGCCTTTTTCATAACAATGATCCGTGCCCCTTTCATCACAATGCTCCAAGATCCCTGTAATCACAATGCTCCATGCCCTTGTCATCACAAAACTCCATGATGCATGTCATCAGAATGCTCCATGGCTTTCTCATCACAATGCTCCATGCCCTACACATCACAATGCTCCAAGACCCCTGTAATCACAATGCTCCATGCCCATTTTCATCAGAATGTTCCATCAGACTTGTCATCACAAGTCTCCATGGTCTTCTCATCACAATGCTCCAGGACCTTGTCATCACCATGCTGCATTCCCTTGTCATCACAATGCTCCATGACCCCTCTCATCACAATAATCCATGAACATTTTCAGCCCAATGCTCCACGACCTACTCATCACAATGCTCCATGGCCAATATCATCAAAATGCTACATGACCACTGTCATCACAACACCCCATGACACCTGACAACACAATGATCAGGGACTCTTGTAATCACAATGCTCCATTCCCTAATCATCACAATGCTTCATGACCCCTGTCATCACAAAACTCCATGAATATTTTCAGCGCAGTGCTCCATGACCCTTGTCATCACAATGCTCCATGACCCCTGTATTCACAATGCTCCGTGACGCTTGTCATCACAGTGCTCCATGACACATGTCATCACAATGCTCCAAGAACCCTGTAATCACAATGTTCTATGCCCTTTTTCATCTCAATGCTCCATGAACCCTGTCATCACAATGCACCATGCCCATCATCATAATGCTTCATGCTATTGTCATCACAATGAAATCAAAATGCTCCATGACCTCTGTCATAACAATGCTCCAAACCCTTGTGATCACAATGTCCCATAACACTTGTCATCACAATGCCCCATGACACTGGTCAGCACAGTTATCCATGGCCTTCTCATCGCAATGCACCATGACTTTTGTCAGCACAATGCTCAATACCCTTGTCAACACAATACTCTCTGACTACTGACCTCAGTATGCACCGTGCAATCTTTCATGACAAGGCTCCACGGCTTATTCATTACAATGCCCCATGGCGTTTTCATCACAATACATCATGCAATGTCATCAAAATACTCCACAAGCTTGTCATCAGAATGCTCCATGACCCTTGTCATCACAATTCTCCATGCACTTGTCAGAACAATGCTCCCTGACCCTTATCATCACAATGCTCCAAGCCATTGTCATCACAATGGGCCATTACATATGTCATCACAATGCTACCTGACACGTGTCTTTACAATACTGCATGACCTGGTAATCACAATGCTCCATGCCATTTTCATCACAATGCGCCATTCCAACTGTCATCACAATAATCCATGAAACTTATTAGACCAATGTTCCATGCCCTTGTCATCACAACGCTCCATGCCCTTGTTATTACAATGCTCCATGGCCCCTGTCCTCACAATGCTCCGTGACTCCAGTCATCACAGTGCTTCAAGAATTTTGTCATCAAAATGGTCCATGCCCTCGTCATCAACAGTCTCTGTGACCTTTTTAACCACAATGCTCCATGAACTTTTCATCACAATGCTCTTTGACCCTTGTCATCACAGTGCTCCATGCGCTTGTCAGCACAATGCTCCATGACACATGTCATCACAATGCACCATGCGCTTGTCATCACAGTGCTCGACAATCTTTTCATCACAATGCTCCTTAAAATTTGTCATCACAGTGCTCCATGCTCTTCTCATCAAAATGCTCTCTCACCACTGATATAACAATGCTACATCACTATTTGTCACAATACTCCCTCACCCGTCATCACAATGTTCCATGACTCCTGTCATCACAATGCTTCATGCACTTATCATCAAAAAGTTCGATGACCCCTGACATCACAGTGTTCCATAACACCTGTCATCAAAATATTCCATGACACTTTTCATCAAATTGCTCCATGACCCTGTCATCAGAATGCTCCCTCCTCTTCTCATCACAATGCACAACGCCTTTGCCATCTAAATGCTCCATGACCTTTGTCATCACAATGATCCATGACCCTTGGCATCACAATTCTCCATGTCATTGTCATAACAATGCTCCATGAACGCTCTCATCACATTGTTCCATGCCATTGTCTTCACAAAGCTCCATGACACATGTCATCAGAATGCTCCATGGCCTTCTCATCACAATGCTCCATGCCCTTGCCATCACAATGCTCCATTACCACAGTCATAACAATGCTCCATGACCCCTGCCATCACGATGTTCCATGGCCTTGTCATCACAAAGCTCCATGACACTTTTCATCACAATGCTCGATTCCCTTCTCAACACAATGCTCCATGCCCTTGTCATTACAATCCTGCATGACCCATGTATCACAGTGTTCTGTGCCCTTGTCCTCACAATGTGCCAAGACCCCTCTAATCACAATGCTCCATGCCACTTTTCATCAGTATGCTCCATGAGACTTGTCATCACAAGGCTCCATGGTTTTGCCATCACAATGCTCCAGGACCTTGTCATCACAATGCTTCTCGACCTTGTCATGAAAATTATCAATGGCCCTTGTCATCATAATGCTCCAAGCACTAATCAACGAAATGCTCCCTTATAGTTGTCATCAAAGTTCTCCATTACATTTTGCATCACAATGCTCCATGCCATTGTAATCGCAATGGACCATGACATATGTCATCACAATGCTCCCTGACACCTGTCTTCACAATACTCCATGACGTTCTCATCAAAATGCTCCAGGCCCTGGTCATCACAATGCACCATGCCCACTGTCATCACAATAATCTATGAAACTTGTCATACCAATGCTCCATGCCCCTGTCATCACAATGCTCCATGCCCTTGTCATCACAAAGCTACATGATCCCTGTCTTCACAATGCTCCCTGACTCCAGTCATCACAATGTTTCATAACGTTTGTCATCACAATGGTCCATGCCCGCATCATCACAAGGCTCTGTGACCTTTGTAACCACAATGCTCCCTGAAATTTTCATCACAATTCTTTGTGACCCTTGTCATCATAATGCTCCATGTATTTTTCAAAACAATTCTCCATGACCATAGACATGACAGTGTGCCACGTGCATTTCATCACAACGGTCCACAACTTTGTCACTGCAATGCTCCCTAAACCTTGTAATCACAATGCTCCATGCACTTCTCATCAAAATGCTCTCTCACCAGAGATTTCACAATGTTCCATCACTAGTCATCACAATACTCCCTCAGCCCTGTAATCACAATGTTCCATTAACCTGTCATCACAATGCTACATCCCCTTATCAGCACAATGTTCCATGACCCCTGACATCACAATGTTCCATAACCCCTGTCATCAAAATGTTCCATGACCCTTTTCATCCCAAAGTTCCAAGACCCCTGACATCACAATGTTCTATAACCCCTGCCATCAAAATGTTCCTTTACACTTTTCATCAAATTGCTGCATGACCCGGCCATCAAAATGCTCCCTGCCTTTCTCATCACAATGCACCATGCCCTTGTCATCAAAATGCTCCATGACTTGTCATTACAAAGCTCCATGACACTTGGCATCACAGTGCTCAATGTCATTGTCATCACAATGCTCCGTGAACCCTCTTATCACATTGCTCCATGCCCTTGTCATCACAAAGCTCCCTGATATTTGTCATCACAATGCTCGATGCCCTTCTCATCACAATGCTCCATGCCCTTGTCATTACAATCCTGCATGACCCATGTATCACAGTGTTCCGTGCCCTTGTCATCACAATGCTCCATGCCCACTCTCATCACAATAATCCATGAAATATTTCAGACCAATGTTCCATGCCCTTCTCATCAAAATCCTGCATTACACCTGTCATAACAATGCACAATGACCTTTGCCATCAAAATGTTCCACGGCCTAGTCATCACAAGGTTCCATGACACTTGTCATCACAATGCTTAAGACCACTGAAATCACAATGCTCCATGCCCTTGTCATCACAAAGCTCCATGACGCATGTCATCAGAATGTTCCGGGGCCTTTTCATCACAATGTTCCATGCCCTTGTCATCAAAATGTTACAAGACCCTTGTAATCACAATGCTCCCTGCCCCTTTTCATGTAAATGCTCCATGAACACTGTCATCACAATGCACCATGCCCATCATCATAATGCTTCAGGCTATTGTCATCACAAGGAAATCAATATTCTCCATGACCTCTGTCATCATAATGCTCCAAACCCTTGTGATCACAATGTTCCATAACACTTATCATCACAACACCCATGATGCTCATCATCACAATTATCCATGGTCTTCTCATCACAATGCTCCATTATCTTTGTCATCACAATGCTCAATACACTTGTCATCACAATGCTCCCTGACACTTGTCGTCAGTATGTTCCTTGAACCTTGTCATGACAAGGCTCCATGCCTTTTTCATAACAATGATCCGTGCCCCTTTCATCACAATGCTCCAAGATCCCTGTAATCACAATGCTCCATGCCCTTGTCATCACAAAACTCCATGATGCATGTCATCAGAATGCTCCATGGCTTTCTCATCACAATGCTCCATGCCCTACACATCACAATGCTCCAAGACCCCTGTAATCACAATGCTCCATGCCCATTTTCATCAGAATGTTCCATCAGACTTG
The DNA here is from genome assembly GCF_964341445.2 of Mesoplodon mirus. Lineage (NCBI taxonomy): Eukaryota > Metazoa > Chordata > Mammalia > Artiodactyla > Ziphiidae > Mesoplodon > Mesoplodon mirus. Next base: position 25,640 of record NW_028295495.1, read on the forward strand.
TCATCACAAGTCTCCATGGTCTTCTCATCACAATGCTCCAGGACCTTGTCATCACCATGCTGCATTCCCTTGTCATCACAATGCTCCATGACCCCTCTCATCACAATAATCCATGAACATTTTCAGCCCAATGCTCCACGACCTACTCATCACAATGCTCCATGGCCAATATCATCAAAATGCTACATGACCACTGTCATCACAACACCCCATGACACCTGACAACACAATGATCAGGGACTCTTGTAATCACAATGCTCCATTCCCTAATCATCACAATGCTTCATGACCCCTGTCATCACAAAACTCCATGAATATTTTCAGCGCAGTGCTCCATGACCCTTGTCATCACAATGCTCCATGACCCCTGTATTCACAATGCTCCGTGACGCTTGTCATCACAGTGCTCCATGACACATGTCATCACAATGCTCCAAGAACCCTGTAATCACAATGTTCTATGCCCTTTTTCATCTCAATGCTCCATGAACCCTGTCATCACAATGCACCATGCCCATCATCATAATGCTTCATGCTATTGTCTTCACAATGAAATCAAAATGCTCCATGACCTCTGTCATAACAATGCTCCAAACACTTGTGATCACAATATTCCATAACACTTGTCATCACAATGCCCCATGACGCTTGTCATCACAATTATCAATGGTCTTCTCATCACAATGCTCCATGACCTTTGTCATAACAATGCTCAATACACTTGTCATCAAAATTCTCCCTGACACTTGTTGTCTGTATGCTCCTTGAATCCTGTCATGAAAAGGCTCCATGACATTTTCATCACAATGATCCATGTCCTTTTCATCACAATGCTCCAAGACACATGTAATCACAATGCTCCATGCCCTTGTCATCACAATGTTCCAAGACCCCTGTAATCACAATGCTCCTTTCCCTTGTCATCAAAAAACTCCATGACGCATGTCATGAGAATGTTCCATGGCCTTCTCATCACAATGCTCCATGCCCTAGTCATCACAATGCTCCAAGACCCCTGTAATCACAATGTTCCATTTCCCTTTTCATCAGAATGCTCCCTGAGATTTGTCATCACAAGTCTCCATGGCCTTCTCATCACAATGCTGCAGGACCTTGTCATTACCATGCTCCACTCCCTTGTCATCACAATGCTCCATGACCCCTCTCATCACAATAATCCATGATTATTTTCATCCCAATGCCCCACGACCTACTCATACAATGCTCCATGGCCAATATCATCACAATGCTCCATGACCACTGTCTTCACAACACTCCATGACACCTGACAAAACAATGATCCGGGACTCTTGTCATCACAATGCTCCATTCCGTAGTCATCACAGTGCTCCATGACCCCTGTCATCACAACACTCCATGAACATTTTCATCCCAGTGTTCCATGAAACTTGTCATCACAATGATCCATGCCCTTGTCATCCCAATGCTCCATGACCCCTGTATTCACAATGCTCCGTGACGCTTGTCATCACAGTGCTCCATGACACCTGTCATCAAAATGCTCCATGCCTTTGTCAGCAAAATGCTACATGACCTTGTCATTACAATGCTCTATGCGCTTGTCATCACAATACTCCATTTCCATTGTCATCACAATCCTCCATGAACTTTGGCATCACATTGATTCATGCCCTTTTCATCACAATGATCCATGCTCCTTGAAATCAAAATGGTCCATGACCTCTCTCATCACAATGCTCCAAACCCTTGTGATCACAGTGTTCCATAACACTTGTCATCACAACGCTACATGATGCCTGTCATCACAGTACTCCATGCACTTTTCATCACAATGCTCCATGACATTTGTCATTACAATGCTCAATAAACTTGTCATCAAAATGCTCCCTGACACTTGTTGTCTGTATGCTCCTTGAACCCTGTCATGACAAGGCTCCATGCCTTTTTCATCACAATGATCCATGCCCTTTTCATGACAATGCTCCAAGACCAATGTAATCACAATGCTCCATGCACTTGTTATCAAAAAACTCCATGACACATGTCATCAGAATGCTCCATGGCATTCTCATCAAAATGCTCCAATCCCTAGTCATCACAATGCTCCAAGACCCCTGAAATCACAATGCTCCAGGCCCCTTTTCATCAGAATGCTCCATGAGACTTGTCATCACAACTCTTCATGGTCTTCTCTTAACAGTGCTCCAGGACCTTGTCATCCCCATGCTCCATTCCCTTGTCATCACAATGCTCCATGACCACTGTCATCACAACACCCCATGACACCTGACAACACAATGATCCAGGACTCTTGTCATCACAATTCTCCATTCCCTAGTCATCACAATGCTCCATGACCCGTGTCATCACAATACTCCATGAACATTTTCAGCCAAGTGCTCCATGACACTTGTCATCCCAATGACCGATGCCCTTGTCATCCCAATGCTCCATGACACATGTATTCACAATGCTACGTGACGTTTGTCATCACAGTGCTCCATGACACATGTCATCACAATGCTCCATGCCTTTGTCAGCAAAATGCTACATGACCTTGTCGTTATAATGCTCTATGCGCTTGTCATCTCAATAATCAATTTCCATTGTCATCACAATCCTCCATGAACCTTGGGATCACATTGCTTCATGCCATTGTCATCACAATGCTCCATGCTCCTTGACATCAAAATGATCCATGACCTCTGTCATCACAATGCTCCAAACCCTTGTGATCACATTGTTCCATAAAACTTGTCATCACAACGCTCCATGATGCCAGTCATCACAATACTCCATGCCCTTTTCATCACAATGCTCCATGACCTTTGTCATCACAATGCTCAATACACTTGTCATCACAATGCTCCCTGACACTTGTCATCAGAATGCTCCTTGAACCCTGTCAGGAAAAGGCTCCATGCCTTTTTCATCACAATGCCCCATGCCATTTTCATCACAATGCTCCATGTCATTGTCATCAAAATACTCCACAAGCTTGTCATCAGAATGCTCCATGACCCTTGTCATCACAATTCTCCATGCACTTGTCAGCACAATGCTCCCTCACCCCTGTCATCACAATGTTCCAAGCCATTGTCATCACAATGCTCCATTACCTTTGTCATCAGAATCCTCCATGACACTTGGCATCACAATGCTCCATGCCATTGTCATCACAAGGGCCATTACATATGTCATCACCATGCTCCTGACACCAGTATTCACAATAATGCATGACCTGGTCATCACAATGCTCCATGCCCTTGTCATCACAATGTGCCATTCCAACTGTCATCGCAATAATCCATGCAACTTATTAGACCAATGTTCCATGCCCTTGTCATCACAATGCTCATTGCCCTTGTTATCACAATGCTCCATGAACCCTGTCATCACCATGCTCTGTGACTCCAGTCATCACAATAGTTCATGACCTTTGTCATCTCAATGGTCCATGCCCTCGTCATCAACAGTCTCTGTGACCTAATTAACCACAATGCTCCATGAACTTTTCTTCCCAATGCTCTTTGACATTTGTCATCACTATGCTCCATGACTTGTCATCACAAAGCTCCATGACCATTGGCATCACAATGATCCATGTCATTTTCATCACAATGCTCCATGAACCTTCTCATCACCTTGCTCCATGCCCTTGTCATCACAAAGCTCCATGACACTTTTCATCACAATGCTCGATTCCCTTCTCAACACAATGCTCCATGCCCTTGTCATTACAATCCTGCATGACCCATGTATCACAGTGTTCTGTGCCCTTGTCATCACAATGCTCCATACCAACCCTCATCACAATAATTCATGAAACATTTCAGACCAATGTTCCATGCCCTTCTCATCAAAATGCTCCATTACCACTGTCATAAAAATGCACCATGACCCTTGCCATCACAATGTTCCATGGCCTAGTCATCACAAGGTTCCATGACCCTTGTCATCACAATGCTCAAGACCCCTGAAATCACAATGCTCCATGCCCTTGCCATCACAATGCTCCATTACCCAAGACATAACAATGCTCCATGGCCCCTGCCATCACGATGTTCCATGGCCTTCTCATCACAATGCTCCATGACCCTTCTCATCACAATGCTCCAATAACCCTGTAATCACAATGCTCTATGCCCTTTTTCATCTCAATGATCCATGAACCCTGTCATCACAATGCACCATGCCCATCATCATAATGCTTCATGCTATTGTCATCACAATGAAATCAATATTCTCCATGACCTCTGTCATCATAATGCTCCAAACCCTTGTGATCACAATGTTCCATAACACTTATCATCACAACACCCCATGACGCTCATCATCACAATTATCCATGGTCTTCTATTAACTATGATCCATGATCTTTGTCATCACAATGCTGAATACACTTTTCATCACAACGCTCCCAGACACTTGTCTTCAGTATGCTCCTTGAACCCTGTCATGACAAGGTTCTATGCAATTTTCATAACAGTGACCCAGACATTTTCATCACAGTGCTCCAAGATCCCTATAATCACAATGCTGCATGTCCTTGTCATCACAAAACTCCATGATGCATGTCATCAGAATGCTCCATGGCCTTCTCATCACAATGTTCCATGCCCTAGTCATCATAATGCTCCAAGACCACTGTAATCACAATGTTCCATGTCCCTTTCATCAGAATACTCCATGAGACTTGTCATCACAAGTCTCCATGGTCTTCTCATCAGAATGCTCCAGGACCTTATCATCACCATGCTCCATTCCCTTGTCATCACAATGCTCCATGACCCCGTCGTCACAATTATCCAGGAATATTTTCAGCCCAATGCTCCATGACCTACTCATCACAATGCTCCATGGCCAATATCATCAAAATGCTCCATGACCACTGTCATCACAACACTCCATGACACCTGACAACACAATGATTCAGGACTCTTGTCATCACAATGCTCCATTCCCTAGTCATCACAATGCTCCATGACCCCTGTCATCCCAACACTCCATGAACATTTTCAGCCCAGTGCTCCATGACCCTTGTCATCATAATGATCCATGCACTTGTCATCCCAATGCTCCATGACCCCTTTATTCACAATGCTCCGTGACGCTTGTCATCACCGTGCTCCATGACACCTGTCATCAAAATGGTCCATGCCTTTGTCAGCAAAATGCTACATTACATTATCATTACAATGCTCTATGCGCTTGTCCTCACATTACTCCATTTCCATTGTCATCACAATCCTCCATGAACCTTGGGATCACATTGCTTCATGCCCTTTTCATCACAATGCTCCATGCTCCTTGAAATCAAAATGATCCATGACCTCTCTCATCACAATGCTCCAAACCCTTGTGATCACAGTGTTCCATAACACTTGTCATCACAACGCTCCATGATGCCTGTCATCACAAAACTCCATGCCCTTTTCATCAAAATGCTCCATGACCTTTGTCATCACAATGCTCAATACACTTGTCATCACAATGCTCCCTGACACTTGTCATCAGAATGCTCCTTGAAACCTGTCACGAAAAGGCTCCATGCAATTTTCATCACAAAGACCCATGGTGTTTTCATCACAGTGCTCCATGCCATTGTCATCAAAATACTCCACAAGCTTGTCATCAGAATGCTCCATGACCCTTGTCATCACAATTCTCCATGCACTTGTCAGCACAGTGCTCCCTGACCCTTGTCATCACAATGATCCAAGCCATTGTCATCACAATGCTCCATTACCTTTGTCATCAGAATCCTCCATGACACTTGGCATCACAATGCTCCATGCCATTGTCATCACAATGGGCCATTACATATGTCATCACAATGCTCCCTGACACCTCTCTTCACAATACTGCATGACCTCGACTTCACAATGCTCCATGCCCTTGTCATCACAATGTGCCATTCCGACTGTCATCACAATAATCCATGCAACATATTAGACCAATGTTCCATGCACTTGTCATCACAATGCTCCATGCCCTTGTTTTCAAAATGCTCCATGACCCCTGTCATCACCATGCTCCGTGACTCCAGTCATCACAATGATTCATGAGTTTTGTCATCACAATGATCCCTGCCCTCGTCGTCAACAGTCTCTCTGATGTTTTTAAAAACAATGCTCCATGAAGTTTTCATCAAAATGCTCTTTGACCCTTGTCATCACAATGCTCCATGCACTTGTCAGCACAATGCTCCATCACTCATGTCATCACAATGCACCATGACCTTGTCTTCAGAGTGCTCCACAATCTTGTCATCACATTGCTCCTTAAAATTTGTCATCACAATGCTCCATGCACTTCTCATCAAAATGCTGTCTCACCACTGATATCAGAATGCTACATCAACATTTGTCACAATACTCCCTCACTCTGTCATCACAATGTTCTATTACTCCGGTCATCACAATGCTACATGCACTTATCATCACAATGTTCGATGACCCCTGACATCACAATGTTCCATAACACCTGTCATCAAAATATTCCATGACACTTTTCAACAAATTGCTCCATGACCCTGTCATCAGAATGCTCCCTGCCCTTCTCATCACAATGCACAATGCCCTTGCCATCTAAATGCACCATGACCTTTGTCATCACAAAGATCCATGACCCTTGGCATCACAATGCTCCATGTCATTGTCATCACAATGCTCCATGAACACTCTCATCACATTGCTCCAGGCCCTTGTCTTCACAAAGCTCCATGACACATGTCATCAGAATGCTCCATGGCCTTCTCATCAGAATGCTCCATGCCCTTGCCATCACAATGCTCCATTACCCAAGACATAACAATGCTCCATGACCCCTGCCATCACGATGTTCCATGGCCTTCTCATCACAATGCTCCATGACCCTTCTCATCACAATGCTCCAAGAACCCTGTAATCACAATGCTCTATGCCCTTTTTCATCTCAATGCTCCATGAACCCTGTCATCACAATGCACCATGCCCATCATCATAATGCTTCATGCTATTGTCATCACAATGAAATGAAAATGCTCCATGACCTCTGTCATAACAATGCTCCAAACCCTTGTAATCACAATATTCCGTAACACTTGTCATCACAAAGCTCAATGACGCATGCCAACAGAATGCTCCTTGTTCTTCGCCTCACAATGCTCCATGCCCTTGTCATCACAATGTTCCAAGACCCCTGTAATCACAATGCTCCTTTCCCTTGTCATCAAAAAACTCCATGACGCATGTCCTCAGAATGCTCCATGGCCTTCTCATCACAATGCTCCATGCCCTAGTCATCACAATGCTCCAAGACCCCTGTAATCACAATGTTCCATTTCCCTTTTCATCAGACTGCTCCCTGAGAATTGTCCTCACAAGTCTCCATGGTCTTCTCATCACAATGCTCCAGGACCTTGTAATTACCATGCTCCATTCCCTTGTCATCACAATGCCCCATGACCCCTGTCATCACAATAATCCATGATTATTTTCATCCCAATGCTCCACGACCTACTCATCACAATGCTCCATGGCCAATATCATCACAATGCTCCATGACCACTGTCATCACAACACTCCATGACACCTGACAACACAATGATCAGGGACTCTTGTCATCACAATGCTCCATTCCCTAGTCATCACAATGCTCCATGACCCCTGTCATCCCAACACTCCATGAACATTTTCAGCCCATTGCTCCATGACCCTTGTCATCACAATGATCCATGCCCTTGTCATCCCAATGCTCCATGACCCCTGTTTTCACAATGTTCCGTGACGATTGTCATCACAGTGCTCCATGACACCTGTCATCAAAATGCTCCATGCCTTTGTCAGCAAAATGCTACATGACCTTGTCATTACAATGCTCTATGTGCTTGTCATCACAATACTCCATTTCCATTGTCATCACAATCCTCCATGAACCTTGGGATTACATTTCTTCATGCCCTTTTCATCAAAATGCTCCATGCTCCTTGAAATCAAAATGATCCATGACCTCTCTCATCACAATGCTCCAAACCCTTGTGATCACAGTGTTCCATAACACTTGTCATCACAACACTCCATGATGCTTGTCATCACAGTATTCCATGCACTTTTCATCACAATGCTCCATGACATTTGTCATCACAATGCTCAATACACTTGTCATCAAAATGCTCTCTGACACTTGTTGTCTGTATGCTCCTTGATCCCTGTCATGACAAGGCTTCATGCCTTTTTCATCACAATGATCCATGCCCTTTTCATCACAATGCTCCAAGACCCATGTAATCTCAATGCTCCATGTCATTGTCATCACAAAGCTCAATGACGCATGCGATCATAATGCTCCTTGTTCTCCTCACAATGCCCCATGCCCTTGTCATCACAATGTTCCAAGACCCCTGTAATCACAATGCTCCATGCCCTTGTCATCAAAATCTCCATGACGCATGTCATCAGAATGCTCCATGGCATTCTCATCAGAATGTTCCATGCCCTAGTCATCACAATGCTCCAAGACACCTGAAATCACAATGCTCCTGGCCCCTTTTCATCAGAATGCTCCATGGTACTTGTCATCACAACTCTTCATGGTCTTCTCATAACAGTGCTCCAGGACCTTGTCATCCCCATGCTCCATTCCCTTGTCATCACAATGCTCCATGACCACTGTCATCACAACACTCCATGACACCTGACAACACAATGATCCGGGAATCTTGTCATCACAATGCTCCATTCCCTAGTCATCACAATGCTCCATGACCCGTGTCATCACAATACTCCATGAACATTTTCAGCCAAGTGCTCCATGACACTTGTCATCACAATGACCCATGCCCTTTTCATCCCAATGCTCCATGACCCCTGTACTCACAATGTTCCGTGACGCTTGTCATCACAGTGCTCCATGACACATGTCATCACAATGCTCCATGCCTTTGTCAGCAAAATGCTACATGACATTGTCATTACAATGCTCTATGAGCTTGTCATCACAATACTCCATTTCCATTGTCATCACAATCCTCCATGAAACTTGGGATCACATTGCTTCATGCCATTGGCATCACAATGCTCCATGCTCCTTGAAATCAAAATGAACCATGACCTCTGTCATCACAATGCTCCAAACAATTGTGATCACATTGTTCCATAACACTTGTCATCACAACGCTCCATGATGCCTGTCATCACAATACTCCATGCCCTTTTATCACAATGCTCCATGACCTTTGTCATCACAATGCTCAATACACTTGTCATCACAATGCTCCCTGACACTTGTCATCAGAATGCGCCTTGAACCCTGTCAGAAAATGGCTCCATGTCTTTTTCATCACAGTGCCCCATGCCGTTTTCATCACAATGCTCCATGTCATTGTCATCAAAATACTCCACAAGCTTGTCATCAGAATGCCCCATGACCCTTGTCATCACAATTCTCCATGCACTTGTCAGCACAATGCTCCCTGACCATTGTCATCACAATGCTCCAAGCCATTGTCATCACAATGCTCCATTACCTTTGTCATCAGAATCCTCCATGACACTTGGCATCACAATGCTCCATGCCATTGTCATCACAAAGGGCCATTACATATGTCATCACAATGCTCCCTGACACATGTCTTCAAAATACTGCATGACCTGGCCATCACAATGCTCCATACCCTTGTCATCACAATGTGCCATTCCAACTGTCATCGCAATAATCCATGCAACTTATTAGACCAATGTTCCATGCCCTTGTCATCACAATGCTCCATGCCCTTGTTATCACAATGCTCCATGACCCCTGTCATCACCATGCTCCGTGACTCCAGTCATCACAATGCTTCATGACCTTTGTCATCACAATGGTCCATGCCCTCCTCATCAACAGTCTCTGTGACCTAATTAACCACAATGCTCCATGAACTTTTCTTCACAATGCTCTGTGACATTTGTCATCACAATGCTCCATGTGCTTGTCAGCACAATGCTCCATGACACATGTCATCACAATGCACCATACGCTTGTCATCACAGTGCTCCACAATCTTGTCATCACAATGCTCCTTAAAATTTGTCATCACAATGCTCCATGCACTTCTCAACAAAATGCTCTCTCACCACTAATATCACAATGCTACATCACTATTTGTCACAATACTCCCTCACCTCTGTCATCACAATGTTCCATGACTCCTGTCATCACAATGCTACATGCACTTATCATCACAATGTTCGATGACCCCTGACACCACAATGTTCCATAATACCTGTCATCAAAGTATTCCATGACACTTTTCATCAAATTGCTCCATGACTCTGTCATCAGAATCCTCCCTGCCCTTCTCATTAAAATGCACAATGCCCTTGCCATCTAAATGCTCCATGACCTTTGTCATCACAAAAATCCATGACCCTTGGGATCACAATGCTCCATGTCATTGTCATCACAATGCTCCATGAACGCTCTCATCACATTGCTCCAGGCCCTTGTCTTCACAAAGCTCCATGACACATGTCATCAGAATGCTCCATGGCCTTCTCATCACAATGCTCCATGCCCTTGCCATCACAATGCTCCATTACCCGAGACATAACAATGCTCCATGGCCCCTGCCATCACGATGTTCCATGGCCTTCTCATCACAAAGCTCCATGACCCTTCTCATCACAATGCTCCAAGAACCCTGTAATCACAATGCTCTATGCCCTTTTTCATCTCAATGATCCATGAACCCTGTCATCACAATGCACCATGCCCATCATCATAATGCTTCATGCTATTGTCATCACAGTGAAATGAAAATACTCCATGACCTCTGTCATAACAATGCTCCAAACCCTTGTGATCACAATATTCCGTAACACTTGTCATCACAAAGCTAAATGAAGCATGCCAACATAATGCTCCTTGTTCTTTGCCTCACAATGCTCCATGCCCTTGTCATCACAATGTTCCAAGACCCCTGTAATCACAATGCTCCTTTCCCTTGTCATCAAAAAACTCCATGACGCATGTCCTCAGAATGCTCCATGGCCTTCTCATCACAATGCTCCATGCCCTAGTCATCACAATGCTCCAAGACCCCTGTAATCACAATGTTCCATTTCCCTTTTCATCAGAATGCTCCCTGAGACTTGTCCTCACAAGTCTCCATGGTCTTCTCATCACAATGCTCCAGGACCTTGTCATTACCATGCTCCATTCCCTTGTCATCACAATGCTCCATGACCCCTTTCATCACAATAATCCATGATTATTTTCATCCCAATGCTCCACGACCTACTCATCACAATGTTCCATGGCCAATATCTTCACAATGCTCCATGACCACTGTCATCACAACACTCCATGACACCTGACAACACAATGATCCGGGACTCTTGTCATCACAATGCTCCATTCCCTAGTCATCACAATGCTCCATGACCCCTGTCATCACAACACTCCATGAACATTTTCAGCCCATTGCTCCATGACCCTTGTCATCACAATGATCCATGCCCTTGTCATCCCAATGCTCCATGACCCCTGTTTTCACAATGTTCCGTGACGGTTGTCATCACAGTGCTCCATGACACCTGTCATCAAAATGCTCCATGCCTTTATCAGCAAAATGCTACATGACCTTGTCATTACAATGCTCTATGCACTTGTCCTCACATTACTCCATTTCCATTGTCATCACAATCCTCCATGAACCTTGGGATCACATTGCTTCATGCCCTTTTCATCACAATGCTCCATGCTCCTTGAAATCAAAATGATCCATGACCTCTCTCATCACAATGCTCCAAACCCTTGTGATCACAGTGTTCCATAACACTTGTCATCACAACACTCCATGATGCTTGTCATCACAGTATTCCATGCACTTTTCATCACAATGCTCCATGACATTTGTCATCACAATGCTCAATACACTTGTCATCAAAATGCTCCCTGACACTTGTTGTCTGTATGCTCCTTGAACCCTGTCATGACAAGGCTTCATGCCGTTTTCATCACAATGATCCATGCCCTTTTCATCACAATGCTCCAAGACCCATGTAATCTCAATGCTCCATGTCATTGTCATCACAAAGCTCAATGACGCATGCGATCATAATGCTCCTTGTTCTCCTCACAATGCCCCATGCCCTTGTCATCACAATGTTCCAAGACCCCTGTAATCACAATGCTCCATGCCCTTGTCATCAAAATCTCCATGACGCATGTCATCAGAATGCTCCATGGCATTCTCATCAGAATGTTCCATGCCCTAGTCATCACAATGCTCCAAGACACCTGAAATCACAATGCTCCTGGCCCCTTTTCATCAGAATGCTCCATGGTACTTGTCATCACAACTCTTCATGGTCTTCTCATAACAGTGCTCCAGGACCTTGTCATCCCCATGCTCCATTCCCTTGTCATCACAATGCTCCATGACCACTGTCATCACAACACTCCATGACACCTGACAACACAATGATCCGGGAATCTTGTCATCACAATGCTCCATTCCCTAGTCATCACAATGCTCCATGACCCGTGTCATCACAATACTCCATGAACATTTTCAGCCAAGTGCTCCATGACACTTGTCATCACAATGACCCATGCCCTTTTCATCCCAATGCTCCATGACCCCTGTACTCACAATGTTCCGTGACGCTTGTCATCACAGTGCTCCATGACACATGTCATCACAATGCTCCATGACTTTGTCAGCAAAATGCTACATGACATTGTCATTACAATGCTCTATGAGCTTGTCATCACAATACTCCATTTCCATTGTCATCACAATCCTCCATGAAACTTGGGATCACATTGCTTCATGCCATTGGCATCACAATGCTCCATGCTCCTTGAAATCAAAATGAACCATGACCTCTGTCATCACAATGCTCCAAACAATTGTGATCACATTGTTCCATAACACTTGTCATCACAACGCTCCATGATGCCAGTCATCACAATACTCCATGCCCTTTTATCACAATGCTCCATGACCTTTGTCATCACAATGCTCAATACACTTGTCATCACAATGCTCCCTGACACTTGTCATCAGAATGCTCCTTGAAACCTGTCAGGAAATGGCTCCATGCCTTTTTCATCACAATGCCCCATGCCGTTTTCATCACAATGCTCCATGTCATTGTCATCAAAATACTCCACAAGCTTGTCATCAGAATGCTCCATGACCCTTGTCATCACAATTCTCCATGCACTTGTCAGCATAATGCTCCCTGACCATTGTCATCACAATGCTCCAAGCCATTGTCATCACAATGCTCCATTACCTTTGTCATCAGAATCCTCCATGACACTTGGCATCACAATGCTCCATGCCATTGTCATCACAAAGGGCCATTACATATGTCATCACAATGCTCCCTGACACCTGTCTTCACAATACTGCATGACCTGGTCATCACAATGCTCCATACCCTTGTCATCACAATGTGCCATTCCAACTGTCATCGCAGTAATCCATGCAACTTATTAGACCAATGTTCCATGTCCTTGTCATCACAATGTGCCATTCCAACTGTCATCGCAGTAATCCATGCAACTTATTAGACCAATGTTCCATGTCCTTGTCATCACAATGCTCCATGCCCTTGTTATCACAATGCTCCATGACCCCTGTCATCACCATGCTCCGTGACTCCAGTCATCACAATGCTTCATGACCTTTGTCATCACAATGTTCCATGCCCTCGTCATCAACAGTCTCTGTGACCTAATTAACCACAATGCTCCATGAACTTTTCTTCACAATGCTCTGTGACATTTGTCATCACAATGCTCCATGTGCTTGTCAGCACAATGCTCCATGACACATGTCATCACAATGCACCATACGCTTGTCATCACAGTGCTCCACAATCTTTTCATCACAATGCTCCTTAAAATTTGTCATCACAATGCTCCATGCACTTCTCATCAAAATGCTCTCTCACCACTGATATCACAATGCTACATCACTATTTGTCACAATACTCCCTCACCTCTGTCATCACAATGTTCCATGGCTCCTGTCATCACAATGCTACATGCACTTATCATCACAATGTTCGATGACCCCTGACACCACAATGTTCCATAACACCTGTCATCCAAATATTCCATGACACTTTTCATCAAATTGCTCCATGACCCTGTCATCAGAATCCTCCCTGCCCTTCTCATTAAAATGCACAATGCCCTTGCCATCTAAATGCTCCATGACCTTTGTCATCACAAAGATCCATGACCCTTGGGATCACAATACTCCATGTCATTGTCATCACAATGCTCCATGAACGCTCTCATCACATTGCTCCAGGCCCTTGTCTTCACAAAGCTCCATGACACATGTCATCAGAATGCTCCATGGCCTTCTCATCACAATGCTCCATGCCCTTGCCATCACAATGCTCCATTACACAAGACATAACAATGCTCCATGGCCCCTGCCATCACGATGTTCCATGGCCTTCTCATCACAAAGCTCCATGACCCTTCTCATCACAGTGCTCCAAGAACCCTGTAATCACAATGCTCTATGCCCTTTTTCATCTCAATGATCCATGAACCCTGTCATCACAATGCACCATGCCCATCATCATAATGCTTCATGCTATTGTCATCACAATGAAATGAAAATGCTCCATGACCTCTGTCATAACAATGCTCCAAACCCTTGTGATCACAATATTCCGTAACACTTCTCATCACAAAGCTCAGTGACGCATGCCAACAGAATGCTCCTTGTTCTTCGCCTCACAATGCTCCATGCCCTTGTCATCACAATGTTCCAAGACTCCTGTAATCACAATGCTCCTTTCCCTTGTCATCAAAAAACTCCATGACGCATGTCATCAGAATGCTCCATGGCCTTCTCATCAAATTGCTCCATGCCCTAGTCATCACAATGCTCCAAGACCCCTGTAATCACAATGTTCCATTTCCCTTTTCATCAGAATGCTCCCTGAGACTTGTCCTCACAAGTCTCCATGGTCTTCTCATCACAATGCTCCAGGACCTTGTCATTACCATGCTCCATTCCCTTGTCATCACAATGCTCCATGACCCCTTTCATCACAATAATCCATGATTATTTTCATACCAATGCTCCACGACCTACTCATCACAATGCTCCATGGCCAATATCATCACAATGCTCCAAGACCACTGTCATCACAACACTCCATGACACCTGACAACACAATGATCCGGGACTCTTGTCATCACAATGCTCCATTACCTAGTCATCACAATGCTCCATGACCCCTGTCATCCCAACACTCCATGAACATTTTCAGCCCATTGCTCCAAGACCCTTGTCATCACAATGATCCATGCCCTTGTCATCCCAATGCTCCATGACCCCTGTTTTCACAATGTTCCGTGACGGTTGTCATCACAGTGCTCCATGACACCCGTCATCACAATGCTCCATGCCTTTGTCAGCAAAATGCTACATGACCTTGTCATTACAATGCTCTATGCGCTTGTCATCACAATACTCCATTTCCATTGTCATCACAATCCTCCATGAACCTTGGGATCACATTGCTTCATGCCCTTTTCATCACAATGCTCCATGCTCCTTGAAATCAAAATGATCCATGACCTCTCTCATCACAATGCTCCAAACCCTTGTGATCACAGTGTACCATAACACTTGTCATCACAACACTCCATGATGCCTGTCATCACAGTATTCCATGCACATTTCATCACAAGGCTCCATGACATTTGTCATCACAATGCTCAATACACTTGTCATCAAAATGCTCCCTGACACTTGTTGTCTGTATGCTCCTTGAACCCTGTCATGACAAGGCTCCATGACTTTTTCATCACAATGATCCATGCCCTTTTCATCACAATGCTCCAAGACCCATGTAATCTCAATGCTCCTTGCCATTGTCATCACAAAGCTCAATGACGCATGCGATCATAATGCTCCTTGTTCTCCTCACAATGCTCCATGCCCTTGTCATCACAATGTTCCAAGACCCCTGTAATCACAATGCTCCATGCACTTGTCATCAAATCTCCATGACGCATGTCATCAGAATGCTCCATGGCATTCTCATCAGAATGCTCCATGCCCTAGTCATCACAATGCTCCAAGACCCCTGAAATCACAATGCTCCTGGCCCCTTTTCATCAGAATGCTCCATGAGACTTGTCATCACAACTCTTCATGGTCTTCTCATAACAGTGCTCCAGGACCTTGTCATCCCCATGCTCCATTCCCTTGTCATCACAATGCTCCATGACCACTGTCATCACAACACTCCATGACACCTGACAACACAATGATCCGGGAATCTTGTCATCACAATGCTCCATTCCCTAGTCATCACAATGCTCCATGACCCGTGTCATCACAATACTCCATGAACATTTTCAGCCAAGTGCTCCATGACACTTGTCATCCCAATGACCCATGCCCTTGTCATCCCAATGCTCCATGACACCTGTATTCACAATGTTCCGTGACGCTTGTCATCACAGTTCTCCATGACACATGTCATCACAATGCTCCATGCCTTTGTCAGCAAAATGCTACATGACCTTGTCATTATAATGCTCTATGCGCTTGTCATCTCAATACTCCATTTCCATTGTCATTACAATCCTCCATGAACCTTGGGTTCACATTGCTTCATGCCATTGTCATCACAATGCTCCATGCTCCTTGAAATCAAAATGATCCATGACCTCTCTCATCACAATGCTCCAAACCCTTGTGATAACATTGTTCCATAACACTTGTCATTACAATGCTCCATGACCTTTGTCATCACAATGCTCAATACACTTGTCATCACAATGCTCCCTGACACTTGTCATCAGAATGCTCCTTGAACCCTGTCAGGAAATGGCTCCATGCCTTTTTCATCACAATGCCCCATGCCGTTTTCATCACAATGCTCCATGTCATTGTCATCAAAATACTCCACAAGCTTGTAACCAGAATGCTCCATGACCCTTGTCATCACAATTCTCCATGCACTTGTCAGCATAATGCTCCCTGACCATTGTCATCACAATGCTCCAAGCCATTGTCATCACAATGCTCCATTACCTTTGTCATCAGAATCCTCCATGACACTTGGCATCACAATGCTCCATGCCATTGTCATCACAAAGGGCCATTACATATGTCATCACAATGCTCCCTGACACCTGTCTTCACAATACTGCATGAGCTGGCCATCACAATGCTCCATACCCTTGTCATCACAATGTGCCATTCCAACTGTCATCGCAATAATCCATGCAACTTATTAGACCAATGTTCCATGCCCTTGTCATCACAATGCTCCATGCCCTTGTTATCACAATGCTCCATGACCCCTGTCATCACCATGCTCCGTGACTCCAGTCATCACAATGCTTCATGACCATTGTCATCACAATGTTCCATGCCCTCGTCATCAACAGTCTCTGTGACCTAATTAACCACAATGCTCCATGAACTTTTCTTCACAATGCTCTGTGACATTTGTCATCACAATGCTCCATGTGCTTGTCAGCACAATGCTCCATGACACATGTCATCACAATGCACCATACGCTTGTCATCACAGTGCTCCACAATCTTTTCATCACAATGCTCCTTAAAATTTGTCATCACAATTCTCCATGCACTTCTCATCAAAATGCTCTCTCACCACTGATATCACAATGCTACATCACTATTTGTCACAATACTCCCTCACCTCTGTCATCACAATGTTCCATGGCTCCTGTCATCACAATGCTACATGCACTTATCATCACAATGTTCGATGACCCCTGACACCACAATGTTCCATAACACCTGTCATCAAAATATTCCATGACACTTTTCATCAAATTGCTCCATGATCCTGTCATCAGAATCCTCCCTGCCCTTCTCATTAAAATGCACAATGCCCTTGCCATCTAAATGCTCCATGACCTTTGTCATCACAAAGATCCATGACCCTTTGGATCACAATGCTCCATGTCATTGTCATCACAATGCTCCATGAATGCTCTCATCACATTGCTCCAGGCACTTGTCTTCACAAAGCTCCATGACACATGTCATCAGAATGCTCCATGTCTTTCTCATCACAATGCTCCTTGCCCTTGCCATCACAATGCTCCATTACCCAAGACATAACAATGCTCCATGGCCCCTGCCATCACGATGTTCCATGGGCTTCTCATCACAAAGCTCCATGACCCTTCTCATCACAATGCTCCAAGAACCCTGTAATCACAATGCTCTATGCCCTTTTTCATCTCAATGATCCATGAACCATGTCATCACAATGCACCATGCCCATCATCATAATGCTTCATGCTATTGTCATCACAATGAAATGAAATGCTCCATGACCTCTGTCATAACAATGCTCCAAACCCTTGTGATCACAATATTCCGTAACACTTGTCATCACAAAGCTCAATGACACATGCCAACAGAATGCTCCTTGTTCTTCGCCTCACAATGCTCCATGCCCTTGTCATCACAATGTTCCAGGACCACTGTAATCACAATGCTCCTTTCCCTTGTCATCAAAAAACTCCATGACGCATGTCATCAGAATGCTCCATGGCCTTCTCATCACAATGCTCCATGCCCTAGTCATCACAATGCTCCAAGACCCCTGTAATCACAATGTTCCATTTCCCTTTTCATCAGAATGCTCCCTGAGACTTCTCCTCACAAGTCTCCATGGTCTTCTCATCACAATGCTCCAGGACCCTGTCATTACCATGCTCAATTCCCTTGTCATCACAATGCTCCATGACCCCTTTCATCACAATAATCCATGATTATTTTCATACCAATGCTCCACGACCTACTCATCACAATGCTCCATGGCCAATATCATCACAATGCTCCATGACCACTGTCATCACAACACTCCATGACACCTGACAACACAATGATCCGGGACTCTTGTCATCACAATGCTCCATTCCCTAGTCATCACAATGCTCCATGACCCCTGTCATCCCAACACTCCATGAACATTTTCAGCCCATTGCTCCATGACCCTTGTCATCACAATGATCCATGCCCTTGTCATCCCAATGCTCCATGACCCCTGTTTTCACCATGTTCCGTGACGGTTGTCATCACAGTGCTCCATGACACCCGTCATCAAAATGCTCCATGCCTTTGTCAGCAAAATGCTACATGACCTTGTCATTACAATGCTCTATGCGCTTGTCATCACAATACTCCATTTCCATTGTCATCACAATCCTCCATGAACCTTGGGATCACATTGCTTCATGCCCTTTTCATCACAATGCTCCATGCTCCTTGAAATCAAAATGATCCATGACCTCTCTCATCACAATGCTCCAAACCCTTGTGATCACAGTGTTCCATAACACTTGTCATCACAACACTCCATGATGCCTGTCATCACAGTATTCCACGCACTTTTCATCACAAGGCTCCATGACATTTGTCATCACAATGCTCAATACACTTGTCATCAAAATGCTCCCTGACACTTGTTGTCTGTATGCTCCTTGAACCCTGTCATGACAAGGCTCCATGACTTTTTCATCACAATGATCCATGCCCTTTTCATCACAATGCTCCAAGACCCATGTAATCTCAATGCTCCATGCCATTGTCATCACAAATCTTAATGACGCATGCCATCATAATGCTCCTTGTTCTTCTCCTCACAATGTTCGATGCCCTTGTCATCACAATGTTCCAAGACCCCTGTAATCACAATGCTCCATGCCCTTGTCATCAAAAAACTCCATGACGCATGTCATCAGAATGCTCCATGGCATTCTCATCACAATGTACCATGCCCTAGTCATCACAATGCTCCAAGACCCCTGAAATCACAAAGCTCCTGGCCCCTTTTCATCAGAATGCTCCATGAGATTTGTCATCACAACTCTTCATGGTCTTCTCATAACAGTGCTCCAGGACCTTGTCATCCCCATGCTCCATTCCCTTGTCATCACAATGCTCCATGACCACTGTCATCACAACACTCCATGACACCTGACAACACAATGATCCGGGACTCTTGTCATCACAATGCTCCATTCCCTATTCCTCACAAGGCTCCCTGACCCCTGTCATCACCACACTCCTTGAACATTTTCCGCCCAGTGCTCCATGACCCTTGTCATCACAATGATCCATGCCCATGTCATCCCAATTCTCCATGACCACTGTATTCACAATGCTCCGTGACGCTTGCCATCACAGTGCTCCATGACACATGTCATCACAATGCTCCATGCCTTTTTCAGCAAAATGCTACATGACCTTGTCATTACAATGCTGTATGCGCTTGTCATCACAATACTCCATGAACCTTGGCATCACATTGCTTCATGCCCTTTTCATCACAATGCTCCATGCTCCTTGAAATCAAAATAATCCATGACCTCTGTTATCACAATGCTCCAAACCCTTGTGATAACAATGTTCCATAACACTTGTCTTCACAACGCTCCATGATGCCTGTCATCACAATACTCCATGCCCTTTTCATCCCAATGATCCATGACGATTTTCATCACAATTCTCAATACACTTGTCATCACAATGCTCCCTGACACTTGTCATCAGAATGCTCCTTGAACCCTGTCACTAAAAGGCTCCATGCGATTTTCATCACAATACCCTAAGCCGTTTTCATCACAATGTTCCATGCCATTGTCATCAAAACACTCCACAAGCTTGTCATCATAATGCTCCATTACCATTGTCATCACAGTTCTCCATGCACTTGTCTGCACAATGCTCCCTGACCGTTTTCATCACAATGCACCAAGCCATTGTCATCACAATGCTCCATTATCTTTGTCATCCGATTCCTCCTTGACATTTGTCATCACAATTCTCCATGCCATTGTCATCACAATAGGCCCCATGACACTCGTCATCACAATTTTTAATGGTCTTCTCATCACAATGCTCAATACACTTGTCATCAAAATGCTCCCTGACACTTGTTGTCTGTATGCTCCTTGAACCCTGTCATGACAAGGCTCCATGCCTTTTTCATCACAATGATCCATTCTATTTTCATCACAATGCTCCAAGACCCATGTAATCACAATGCTCCATGCCATTGTCATCACAAATCTCAATGATGCATGCCATCAGAATGCTCCTTGGTCTTCTCCTCACAATGCTCCACGCCCTTGTCATCACAGTGTTCGAAGACCCTGTAATCACAATGCTCCATGCCCGTTTTCATCAGTATGCTCCATGAGATTGGTCATCACAAGGCTCCATGGTTTTGTCATCACAATGCTCTAGGGCATTGTCACCAAAATGCTTCACAACCTTGTGATGAAAATTTTCAGTGGCCCTTGTCATCATAATGCTCCAAGCCCTAATCATCACAATGCTCCATTATATTTGTCATCACAATCCTCCATTCCATTTGGCATCACAATGCTCTATGCCATTGTCATCGCAATGGACAATGACATATTTCATCACAATGTTCCCTGACACCTGTCTTCACAGTACTCCATGACCTTCTCATCACAATGCTCCATGCACTTGTTATCACAATGCACCATGCCCACTGTCATCACAACAATCTATGAAATTTCTGAGACCAATGCTCCATGCCCCTGTCATCACAATGCTCCATGCACTTGTCATCACACTGCTCCATGACCCCTGTCATCACAATGCTCCGTGACTTCAGTCATCACAATGCTTCATAAAGTTTGTCATCACAATGGTCCATGCCCGCGTCATCACAAGGCTCTGTGACCTTTGTAAGCTCAGTGCTCCATGAACATTTCATCACAGTTCTCCGTGACACTTGTCATCACAATGCTCCCTGTCTTTGTCAGAACAGTGCACCATGACCATTGTCATCACAATGTGCCACGTGCATTTCCTCACAATGGTTCAAAACTTTGTCATTGCAATGCTCCAGAAACCTTGTAATCACAATGGTCCATGAACTTCTCGTCAAAATGCTCTCTCACCAGGGACATCACAATGTTCCATCACTAGTCATCACAATACTCCCTCACCCCTGTAATCACAATGTTCCATGACCCAGTCATCACAATGCTACATCCCCTTATCATCACAATGTTCAATGACCACTGCCATCACAATGTTCCATAACCCCTGTCATCAAAATTCTCCATGACCCATTTCATCCCATAGCTCCAAGACCCCTGACATCACAATGTTCTATAACCCCTGCCCTCAAAATGTTCCATTACACTTTTTATCACATTGCTGCATGACCCGGTCATCAAAATGCTCCCTGCCCTTCTCGTAACAATGCACCATGACTCTTGGCATCACAATGCTCCATGTCATTGTCATCACAGTGTTCCTTGAAAACTCTCATCACACTGCTCCATGCCCTTGTCATCACAAAGCTCCATGACATTTGTCATCACAATGCTCGATGCCCTTCTCATCACAATTCTCCATGCCCTTGTCATTACAATCCTGCATGACCCATGTATCACAGTGTTCCGTGCCCTTGTCATCACAATGCTCCATGCCCTCTCTCATCACAGTAATCCATGAAACTTTTCAGACCAATGTTTCATATCTTTCTCATCACAATGCTCCATTACCCCTGTCATAACAATGCACCATGACCCCTGCCATCACAATGTTCCACGGCCTTGTCATCACAAGGTTCCACGACACTTCTAATCACAATGCTGAAGACCCCTCAAATCATAATGCTCCATGCCTTTGTCATCACAAAGCTCCATGACGCATGTCATCAGAATGTTCTATGGCCTTCTCATCACAATGCTCCATGCCCTAGTCATCACAATGCTCCAAGACCCTTGTAATCACAATGATCCATGCCTCTTTTCATCTCAAAGCTCCATGAACCCTGTCATCACAATGTACCATGCCCATCATCATAATGCTTCAAGCTATTGTCATCACAGTGAAATCAGTATTCAGCATGACCCATGTCATCATAATGCTCCAAACACTTGTGAACACTATGTTCCATAACACTTATCATCACAACACCCCATGACGCTCATCATCACAATTATCCATGGTCTTCTTATCACAATTCTCCATGATCTTTGTCATCACAATGCTCAATACACTTGTCATCACAATGCTCCCTGACACTTGTCATCAGTATGCTCCTGGAACACTGTCATGACAAGGCTCCATGCCCTTGTCATCACAATGCCCCATGCCGTTTTCATCACAATGCTTCATGACCTTTGTCATCACAATGTTCCATGCCCTCACCATCAACAGTCTCTGTGACATTTTAACCACAGTGCTCAATGAACTTTTCATCACAATGCTCTTTGACCCTTGTCATCACAATGCTCTATGCCTTCTCAGCACAGTGCTCCATGCCCTCGTCATCACAATGCTCCATGACCCCTGTCATCACAATGCTCCGTGACTCCAGTCATCACAATGCTTCATAACATTTGTCATCACAATGGTCCATGCCCGCGTCATCACAAGGCTCTGTTACATTTGGAACCACATTGATCCAAGCACTTTTCATCACAATGCTCCGTGACCCTTGTCATCACAATGCTCCATGCCTTTGTCAGAAAAATGCTCAATGACCCTTGTCTTCACACTGTGCCACGAACATTTCATCAGAAAGGTCTGCAAATTTGTCATTGCAATGCTCCATAAATATTGTAATCACAAAACTCCATACCTTTCTCATCACAATGCTCCATTACACTTGTCATAACAATGATCCATTACCCCTGTCATCACAATGTTCCAAGGCCTTGTCATCACAAGGCTCCATGACACTTGTCATCACAATGCTCCAAGACCCCTTAAATCAGAATGCTCCATGCCCTTGACATCACAAAGCTGCATGACACATGTCATCAGAATGTTCCATGGACTTCTCATCAAAATGCTCCATGCCCGTTTCATCACTGTGCTCCAAGACCCATGTGATCAAAACGCTCCATGCCCCTTTTCATCTCAATGCTCCTTGAACCCTGTCATCAAAATGCATCATGCCCATCATCATAGAGTTTCTGGCTATTGTCAGCACAATGAAATCAAAATTCTCCATGACCTCTGTCATCATAATACTCCATGAACATTTTCAGCCCAATTCTCCATGACACTTGTCATCACAATGATCCATGCCCTTGTCATCCCAATGCTCCATGACCCCTGTATTCACAAGGCTCCGTGACGCTTGTCATCACAGTGCTCCATGACACCTGTCATCACAATGCTCCATGCCTTTGTCAGCAAAATGCTACATGACCTTGTCATTACAATGCTCTATGTGCTTGTCATCACAATACTCCATTACCATTGTCATCACAATCCTCCATGAAACTTGGGATCACTTTGCTTCATGCCCTTCTCATCACAATGCTCCATGCTCCTTGAAATCAAAATGATCCATGACCTCTGTCATCACAATGCTTCAAACCCTTGTGATCACAAAGTTCCATAACACTTGTCATCACAACGCTCCATGATGCCTCTCATCACAATACTCCATGCACTTTTCATCACAATGCCCCATGACCTTTGTCATCACAATTCTCAATACACTTGTCATCACAATGCTCCCTGACACTTGTCATCAGAATGCTCCTGGAACCCTGTCACGAAAAGGCTCCATGTCTTTTTCATCACAAAGCCCCATGCAATTTTCATCACAATGCTCCATGTCATTGTCATCAAAATACTCCACAAACTTGTCATCAGAATTCTCCATGAACCTTGTTATCACAATTTTCCATGCACTTGTCAGCACAATGCTCCCTGACTCTTGTCATCACAATGCTCCAAGCCATTGTCATCACAATGCTCCATTAACTTTGTCATCAGAATCCTCCATGACAATTGGCATCACAATGCTCCATGCCATTGTCATCACAATGGGCCATTACATATGTCATCACAATGCTCCCTGACATCTCTCTTCACAATACTGCATGACCTGGTCATCACAATGCTCCATGCCCTTGTCATCACAATGCTCCATTCCCACTGTCATCTCAATAATTCCTGAAACTTATTAGAGCAATGCTCCATGCGCTTGTCATCACAATGCTCCATGACCCCTGTCATCACAATGCTCCGTGACTCCAGTCATCACACTGCTTCATAACGTTTGTCATCACAACGGTCCATGCCCGCCTCAACACAAGGCTCTGTGACATTTGTAACCACAATGCTCCATGAACATTTCATCACAATGCTCCGTGAACCTTGTCATCACAATGCTCCATGCCCTTGTCATCACAATTCTCCATGCCCACTCTCATCACAGTAATCCATGAAACATTTCAGACCAATGCTCAATGCCCTTCTCAACACAATGCTCCATTACCTCTGTCATTATATTGCTCCATGACCCCTGCCATCACAATGTTCCACGGCCTTGCCATCACAAGGCTCCATGACCCTTGTCATCACAATGCTCCAAGATCCCTCTAATCACAATGCTCCATGCCCTTGTCAACACAAAGCTCCATGACGCATGTCATCAGAATGTTTCATGGCCTTCTCCTCACAGTGCTCCATGCCCTTGTCATCACAATGCTCCAAGACCCCTGTAATCACAATGCTCCATGCCACTTTTCATCAGAATGCTCCATGAGACTTGTCATCACAAGTCTCCATGGCCTTCTCATCACAATGCTCCAGGACCTTGTCATCACCACGCTACATTCCCTTGTCTTCACAATCCTCCATGACCCCTGTCATCACAATACTCCATGAATATTTTCAGCCCAATGCTCCATGACCTTCTCATCACAATGCTCCATGACCAATATCATCACAATGCTCCAAGACACCTGTAATCACAATGCTCCATGAACATTTTCAGCCCAATTCTCCATTACCCTTGTCATCACAATGCCATGCCCTTGTCATCCCAATGCTCCATGACCCCAGTATTCACAATGCTCCGTGACGCTTGTCATCACAGTGCTCCATGACACCTGTCATCACAATGCTCCATGCCTTTGTCAGCAAAATGCTACATTACCTTATCATTGCAATGCTCTATGCGCTTGTCATCACAATACTCCATTACCATTGTCATCACAATCCTCCATGAACCTTGGGATCACTTTGCTTCATGCCCTTGTCATCACAATGCTCCATGCTCCTTGAAATCAAAATGATCCATGACCTCTGTCATCACAATGCTTCAAACCCTTGTGATCACAATGTTCCATAACACTTTTCATCACAACGCTCCATGATGCCTGTCATCACAATCCTCCATGCCCTTTTCATCACAATGCTCCATGACCTTTGTCATCACAATTCTCAATACACTTGTCATCACAATGCTCCCTGACACTTGTCATCAGAATGCTCCTTGAAGCCTGTCATGAAAAGGCTCCATGTATTTTTCATCACAAATCCCCATGAAATTTTCATCACAATGCTCCATGCCATTGTCATCAAAATACTCCACAAGCTTGTCATCAGAATGCTCCATGACCCTTGTCATCACAATTCTCCATGCACTTGTCAGCACAATGCTCCCTGACCCTTGTCATCACAATGTTCCAAGCCATTGTCATCACAATGCTCCATTACCTTTTTCATCAGAATCCTCCATGACACTTGTCATCACAATGCTCCATGCCATTGTCATCACAATGGACCATGACATATGTCATCACAATGCTCCCTGACACCTCTCTTCACAATACTGCCTTACCTGGTCATCACAATGCTCCATGCCCTAGTCATCACAATGCGCCATTCCCACTGTCATCACAATAATCCCTGAAACTTATTAGAGCAGCGCTCCATGCGCTTGTCATCACAATGCTCCATGATCCCTGTCATCACAATGCACCCTGACTCCAGTCATCACAATGATTCATAACGTTTGTCATCAGAACGGTCCATGCCCGTGTCAACGCAAGGCTCTGTGACCTTTATAACCACAATGCTCCATGAACTTTTCATCACAATGCTCCGTCACCCTTGTCATCACAATGCTCCATGCCTTTGTCAGAACAATGTTCCATGACCCTTGTCATCACAATGTGCCACGCGCTTTTCATCACAATGATCCACAACTTTGTCATCGGTATGCTCCATATACCTTGTATTCACAATGCTCCATGCACTTCTCTTCCAAATGCTCTCTCACCTGATATATCACAATGTTCCATCACTAGTCATCACAATCCTACTGCAACCCTTTAATCAAAATGTTCCATGACCCCTGACATCACAATATACCATAACCACTGTCATCAAAATGCTCCATGACACTTTTCATCCCAAAGCTCCATGACCCTTGGCATCACAATGTTGTGTAACCCCTGTCATCAAAATATTACATTACAATTTTCATCAAATTGCTGCATGACCCTGTCATCAAAATGCTCCCTCTCCTTCTCATCACAATGCACCAAACGCTTGTCATCAAAATGCTCCATGACCGTTCTCATCACAAAGCTCCATGACCCTTGGCATCACAGTGCTCCATGTCATTGTCATCACAATGCTCCATGAACCCTCTCATCCCATTGCTCCATGCCCTTGTCATCACAAAGCTCCATGACATTTGTCATCACAATTCTCGATGCACTTCTAATCAAAATGCTCCATGCACTTTTCATCACAATCCTCCATGACCCGTGTATCACAGTGTTCCGTGCCCTTGTCATCACAATGCTCCATGCCCACTCTCATCAAAATAAACCATGAAGCCTTTCAGGCCAATGATCAATGCCCTTCTCATCACAATGCTCCATTACCTCTGTCATAACAATGCTCCATGACCCTTGCCCTCGCAATGTTCCATGGCCTTGTCATCACAAGGCTCCATGACACTTGTCATCACAATGCTCCAAGACCCATGTAAGTACCATGCTCCATGTCCTTTTCATCACAAAGCTCCATGACACATGTCATCAGAATGTTCCATGGCCTTCTCATCACAATGCTCCATGCCCTTGTCATCACAATGCTCCAAGACCCCTGTAAACACAATTCTCCATGCCCCTTTTCATCTCAATGCTCAATGAACCCTGTCATCACAATGCACAATGCCCATCATCATAATGCTTCAGGCTGTTGTCATCACAATGAAATCAAAATTATCCTTGACCTCTGTCATCATAATGCTCCAAACCCTTGTGGTCACAATGTTCCTTAACAGTTATCATCACAAATCCCCATGACGCTCATCATCACAATTATCCATGGTATTCTCATCACAATGCTCCATGACATTTGTCATCACAATGCTCAATAAAGTAGTCATCATAATGCTCCCTGACACTTGTCGTCAGTATGCTCCTTGAACCCTGTCATGACAAGGCTCCATGCCTTTTTCATCACAATGATCCGTGCCCTTTTCATCACAATGCTCCAAGATCACTGTAATCACAATGCTCCATATCCTTGTCATCATAAAACTCCATGAAGCACGTCATCAGAATGCTCCATGGCATTCTCATCACAATGCTCCATGCCCTAGTCATCACAATGCTCCAAGACCCCTGTAATCACAATGCTCCATGCCCCTTTTCATCAGAATGCTCCGTGAGTTTTGTCATCACTGGTCTCCATGGTCATCTCATCACAATGCTCCAGGACCTTGTCATCACCATTCTCCATTCCCTTGTCATCACAATGCTCCATGACCACTGTCATCACAATAATCCATTAACATATTCAGCCCAATGCTCCACGACCTACACATCACAATGCTCCATGGCCAATATCATCACAATGCTCCATGACCACTGTCATCACAACACTCCATGACTACTGACAACACAATGATCTGGGAACTTTTCATCACAATGCTCCATTCCCTACACATCACTATGCTCCATGACCCCTGTCATCACAACACTCCATGAATATTTTCAGACCACTGCTCCATGACCCTTGTCATCACAATGATCCATACCCTTGTCATCCCAATGCTCCATGACCCCTGTATTCACAATGCTCCATGACACATGTCATCACAATGCTCCATGCCTTTGTCAGCAAAATGCTACATGACCTTGTCATTACAATGCTCTATGCTCTTGTCATCACAATACTCCATTTCCATCGTCATCACAATCCTCCATGAACCTTGGGATAACATTGCTTCATGCCCTTGTCATCACAATGCTCCATGCTCCTTGAAATCAAAATGATCCATGACCTCTGTCATCACAATGCTCCAAACCCTTGTGATCACAATGTTCCATAACACTTGTCATCACAACGCTCCATGATGCCTGTCATCACCATACTCCATGCCCTTTTCATCAAAATGCTCCATGACCTTTGTCATCACAATTCTCAATACAATTGTCATCACAATGCTTCCTGACACTTGTCGTCAGAATGCTCCTTGAACCCTGTCACAAAAACGCTCCATGCTTTTTCCATCACAATCCCCCATGCCGTTTTCATCACAATACTCCATGCCATTGTCATCAAAATACTCCACAAGCTTATCATCAGAATGCTCCATGACCCTTGTCATCAAAATTCTCCATGCACTTGTCAACACAATGTTCCCTGACCCTTATCATCACAATGCTCCAAGCCATTGTCATCACAATGCTCCATTACCTTTGTCATCAGAATCCTCCATGACACTTGGCATCACAATGCTCCATGCCATTGTCATCACAATGGGCCATGACATATGTCATCAAAATGCTCCTGACACCTCTCATCACAGTACTGCATGACCTGGTCGTCACAATGCTCCATGCCCTTGTCATCACAATGCACCATTCCAACTGTCATCGCAATAATCCATGAAACTTATTAGACCAATGTTCCATGACTTTGTCATCACAATGATCGATGCCCTTGTTATTACAATGTACCAAGAACACTGTAATCAGTATTCTCCTTGCCCCTTTTCATCAGTATGCTCCATGAGACTTGTCATCACAAGGCTCCATGGATTTCTCATCACAATGCTCCAGGACATTGTCATGACAATGCCTCACGACCTTGTCATGAAAATTCTCAATGGCCCTTGTCATCATAATGCTCCAAGCCCTAGTCATCACAATGTTCCATTATATTTGTCATCACAATACTCCATTACATTTGGCATCACAATGCTCCCTGCCAATGTCATCGCAATGGACCATGACATATGTCATCAAAATGCTCTCTGACAACTCTCTTCAAAATAATCCATGACCATCTCATCACAATGCTCCATGCCCTTGTCATCACAATGCACCATGTCCACTGTCATCACAATAATTTCTGAAAAGTGTCACCACAACGCTCCATGTCCCTGTCATCACAATGCTCCATGACACCTGTCATCTCAAAGCTCCGTGACTCCAGTCATCACAATGCTTCATAACTTTTGTCATCACAACGGTCCATGCCTGCATCATCACAAGGCTCTTTAACCTTTGTAACCACAATGCTCCATGAACTTTTCATCACAATGCTCCATGACCCTTGTCATCACAGTGCTCCTTGCCTTTGTCAGAACAATGTTCCATGACCCTTGTCATCACAATGTGCTATGCGTTTTTCATCAAAATGATCCACAACCTTGTCATCGCTATGATCCATAAACCTTGTATTCACAATGCTCCATGCACTTCTCATCCAAATGCTCTCTCACCTGAGATATCACAATGTTCCATCACTAGTCATCACAATCCTCCCTCAACCCTGTAATCAAAATGTTCCATGACCCCTGACATCACAATATTCCATAACACCTGTCATCAAAATGCTCCATAACACTTTTCATCCCAAAGTTCCATGACCCATGGCATCACAATGTTCTGTAACCCCTGTCATCAAAATGTTACATTACAATTTTCATCAAATTGCTGCATGACCCTGTCATCAAAACGCTCCCTCTCCTTCTCATCACAATTCACCACACGCTTGTCATCAAAATGCTCCATGCCCTTTGTCATCACAAAGCTCCATGACCCTTGGCATCACAATGCTCCAGGTCATTGTCATCAAAGTGCTCCATGAACCCTCTCATCCCATTGCTCCATGCCCTTGTCATCACAAAGCTCCATGACGCTTGTCATCACAATGATCGAAGCCCTTCTCATCAAAATGCTCCATGCACTTTTCATCACAATCCTCCATGACCCATGTATCACAGTGTTCCGTGCCCTTGTCATCACACTGCTGCATGCCCACTCTCATCACAATAATCCATGAAAACTTTCAGGCCAGTGCTCAATGCCCTTCTCATCAGAATGCTCCATTACCTCTGTCATAACAATGCTCCATTACCCCAGCCATCACAATGTTCCACGGCCTTGTCATCACAAGACTCCATGACCCTTGTCATCACAATGCTCCAAGACCCCTGTAATCACAATACTCCATGCCCTTTTCGTCACAAAGCTCCATGACACATGTCATCAGAATGTTCCATGGCCTTCTCATCACAATGCTCCATGCCCTTGTCATCACAATGCTCCAAGACCCCTGTAAACACAATTCTCCATGCCCCTTTTCATCTCAATGCTCCATGAACCCTGTCATCACAATGCACCATGCCCATCATCATAATGCTTCAGGCTATTGTCATCACAATCAAATCACAATTCTCCATCACCTCTGTCATCATAATGCTCCAAACCCTTGTGATCACAATGTTCCATAACACTTATCATCACAAAACCCCATGACGCTCTACATCACAATTATCCATGGTATTCTCATCACAATGCTCCATGACATTTGTCATCACAATGCTCAATACACTTGTCATCACAATGCTCCCTGACACTTGTCGTCAGTATGCTCCTTGAACCCTGTCATGACAAGGCTCCATGCCATTTTCATCACAATCATCCGTGCCCTTTTCATCACAATGCTCCAAGATCACTGTAATCACAATGCTCCATGTCCTTGTCTTCACAAAACTCCATGAAGCATGTCATCAGAATGCTCCATGGCTTTCTAATCACAATGCTCCATGCCCTAGTCATCACAATCCTCCAAGACCCCTGTAATCACAATGCTCCATGCCCCCTTTCATCAGAATGCTCCGTGAGATTTGTCATCACAAGTCTCCATGGTCATCTCATCACAATGCTCCAGGACCTTGTCATCACCATTCTCAATTCCCTTGTCATCACAATGCTCCATGACCCCTGTCATCACAATAATCCATTAACATATTCAGCCCAATGCTCCACGACCTACACATCACAATGTTCCATGGCCAATATCATCACAATGCTCCATGACCACTGTCATCACAACACTCCATGATTCCTGACAACACAATGATCCGGGACTCTTGTCATCACAATGCTCCACTCCCTACATATCACTATGCCCCATGACCCTGTCATCACAACACTCCATGAAGATTTTCAGCCCAGTGCTCCATGACCCTTGTCATCAAAATGATCCATGCCCTTGTCATCCGAATGATCCATGACCCCTGTATTCACAATGCTCTATGACGCTTGTCATAACAGTGCTCCATGACACATGTCATCACAATGCTCCTTGCCTTTGTCAGCAAAATGCTACATGACCTTGTCATTACAATGCTCTATGCGCTTGTCATCACAAAACTCCATTTCCATTGTCATCACAATCCTCCATGAACCTTGCGATCACATTGCTTCATGCCCTTGTCATCACAATGCTCCATGCTCCTTGAAATCAAAATGATCCATGACCTATGTCATCACAATGCTCCAAAACCTTCTGATCCCAATGTTCCATAACACTTGTCATCACAATGCTCCATGATGCCTGGAATCACAATAATCCATGCCCTTTTTATCACAATGCTCCATGACCTTTGTCATCACAATTCTCAATATATATGTCATCACAATGCTCTCTGACATTGTCATCAGAATGCTCCTTGAACCCTGTCACGAAAAATCTCCATGCCTTTTTCATCACAGTGACCCATGCCATTTTCCTCAGAATGCTCCATGACCGTTGTCATCACAATTCTCCATGCACTTGTCAGCACAATGCTACCTGACCCATGTCATCCCAATGCTCCAAGCCATTGTCATCACAATGTTCCATTACCTTTGTCATCAGAATCCTCCATGACACTTGGCATCCCAATGCTCCATGCCATTGTCATCACAAAGGGCCATTACATATGTCATCACAATGCTCCCTGACTCCTGTCTTCACAATACTGCATGACCTGGTCATCACAATGCTCCATGCCCTTGTCATCACAATGCACCATTTCACCTCTCATCGCAACAATCCATGGAACTTATTAGACTAATGTCCCATGCCCTTGTCAGCACAATGCTCCATGTCATTGTCATCACAGTGCTCCATGAACGCTCTCATCACATTGCTCCATGCCCTTGTCTTCATAAAGCTCCATGACACATGTCATCAGAATGCTCCATGGCCTTCTCATCACAATGCTCTATGCGCTCGCCATCACAATGCACCATTACACCTGTCATAACAATGCTCCATGACTCCTGCCATCACGATGTTCCGTGGCCCTGTCATCACAAGGCTCCATGACCCTTCTCATCACAACACTCCAAGAACACTGTAATCACATTGCTCCATGCCCCTTTTCATCTCAATGTTCCATGAACCCTGTCATCAAAATGCACCATGCCCATCATCATAATGCTTCATGCTATTGTCATCACAATGAAATCAAAATGCTCCATGACCTCTGTCATAGCAATGCTCCAAACCCTTGTGATCACAATATTCCATATCACTTGTCATCACAATGCCACATGACGCTCGTCATCACTATTATCCATGTTCTTCTTATCACAATGCTCCATGACCATTGTCATCACAATGCTCAATACACTTGTCATCAAAATGCTCCCTGACACTTGTTGTCTGTATGCTCCTTGAACCCTGTCATGACAAGGCTCCATGCCTTTTTCATCACAATGATCCATGCCCATTTCATCACAATGCTCCCAGACCCATATAATTACAATGCTCCATGCCCTTGTCATCACAAAGCTCAATGACGCATGCCATCAGAATGCTCCTTGGTCTTCTCCTGAAAATGTTCCATGCCCTTGTCATCACAATGTTCCATGACCCCTGTAACCACAATGCTCCATGCCCCTTTTCATCAGTATGCTCCATGAGACTTGTCATCACAAGGCTCCATAATTTTGTCATCACAATGCTCCAGGAACTTTTCAGCACAATCCTTCACGACATTGTCATGAAAATTCTCAATCCCCTTGTCATCATAATGCTCCTAGCCCTAATCATCACAATGCTCCATTATATTTTTCATCACAATCCTCCATTACATTTGGCATCACAATGCTCCATGACATTTTCATGCAATGGACCATGACATATGTCATCACAATGCTCCCTGACATCTCTCTTCACAATACTCCATGACCTTCTCATCACAGTGCTCCATGCCCTTGTCATCACAATGCACCATGCCCACTGTCATCACAATAATCTATGAAATTTGTCAGACCTATGCTCCATTACCTGTCATCACAATACTCCATGCCCTTGTCATCACAATGCTCCATGACCCCTGTCATCAGAATGCCCCGTGACTCCAATCATCACAATGCTTCATAACGTTTGTCATCACAATGGTCCATGCCCGCGTCATCACAAGGCTCTGTGACATTTGTAACCACAATGCTCCATGACCTTTTCATCACCATTCACTCTGACCCTTGTCATCACAATGCTCCATTTCTTTGTGAGAACAATGCTCCATGACCATTGTCATCACAAAGGCCTACAACCTTATCATTGCAATGCTCCATAAACTTTTTAATCACAATGGTCCATGCACATCTCATCAAAAGGCTCTCTCACCAGAGATATCACAATGTTCCATCACTAGTCATCACAATACTCCCACACCCCTGTAATCACAATTTTCCATGACCCTTTCATCACAATGCTACATCCCCTTATCATGACAATGTTCCATGACCCCTGACATAACAATGTTCCATAACCCCTGTCATCAAAATGCTCCATGACCCATTTCATCCCAAAGTTCCAAGAACCCTGACATAACAATATTCTATAACCCCTGCCATTAAAATGTTCCATTTCATTTTTCATGAAATTGCTGCATGACCCGGTCATCAAAATGCTCCATGCACTTCTCATCACAATGCACCATTCCCTTGTCATCAAAATGCTCCATGACTTGTCATCACAAAGCTCCATGACCCTTGGCATCACAATGGTCCATGTCATTGTTATCACAATGCTCCATGAACCCTCTCATCACATTGCTCCATGCCCTTGTCATCACAAAGCTCCATGACACTTGTCATCACAATGCTCGATGCCCTTCTCATCACAATGCTCCATGCCCAAGTCATTACAATCCTGCATGACCCATGTATCACAGTGTTCTGTGCCCTTGTCATCACAGTGCTCCATGCCCACTCTCATCACAATAATCCATAAAACATTTCAGACCAATATTCCATGCCCTTCTCATCACAATGCTCCATTACCCCTGTCATAACAATGCTCCATGACCCCTGTCATCACAGTGTTCCACGGCCTAGTCATCACAAGGCTCCGTGACCATTGTCATCACAGTGCTCCAAGACCCCTGTAATCACAATGCTCCATGCCCTTGTCATCACAAAGCTCCATGACACATGTCATCAGAATGTTCCATGGCCTTCTCATCAAAATACTCCATGCACATTTCATTACAGTGCTCCAAGACCACTGTAATCACAATGCCCCATGCCCCTTTTCATCAGTATGCTCCATGAGAGTTGTCATCACAAAGCTCTTTGATCCTTGTCATCACAATGCTCTATGCCTTTCTCAGCGCAATGTTCCATGACCCTTGTCATCACAATGCTCCATGTGCTTCTCAGCATGATGCTTCATGACACATGTCATCACAATGCACCATGCGCATGTCATCACAGTGCTCCACAATCTTGTCATCACAATGCTCCATAAACCTTGTCATCACAATGCTCCATGCATTTCTCATCAAAATGCTCTCTCACCACAGGTATCCCAATGTTACATCACTATTCCTCACAATAGTCCCTCACCCTTGTTATCACAATGTTCCATGACTCCTGTCATCAAAATGCTACATGCACTTATCTTCAAAATATTCGATGACCCCTGACATCACAATGTTCCATAACCCCTTTCATCAAAATGCTCCATGACCCTTTTCATCATAATGCTCCATGTCCCCTGTCATCACAATGTTCCATAAACACTGTCATCATAATGTTCCATGAATCTTTTCATCAAATTGCTCCATGACCCTGTCATCACAATGCTCCCTGTCCTTCTCATCACAATGCACAACGCCCTTGTCATCAAAATGCTCCATGACTTTGGCATCACAAAGATCCATTACCCTTGGCATCACAATGCTCCATGTCATTGTCATCACAATGCTCCATGAACACTCTCATCACATTGCTCCATGCCATTGTCATCACAAAGCTCCATGACACATGTCATCAGAATGCTCCATGGGCTTCTCATCACAATGCTCCATGCCCTTGCCGTCACAGTGCTCCATTCCCCCTGTGATAACAATGCTCCATGACCCCTGCCATCACGATATTCCGTGGACTTTTCATCACAAGACTCCATTACCCTTCTCATCACAGTCCTCCAAGACCCCTGTAATCACAATGCTCCATTCCCCTTTTCATCTCAATGATCCATGAACCCTGTAATCAAAATGCACCATGCCCATCATCATAATGCTTCATGCTACTGTCATCACAATGAAATCAAAATGCTCCAAGATCTCAGTCATAACAATGCTCCAAACCCTTGTGATCACAATGTTCCATAACACTTGTCCTCACAGTGCACCATGATGCTCGTCATCACAATTTTCCATGGACTTCTCATGACAATGCTCCATGACCGTTGTCATCACAATGCTCAATACACTTGTCATCAAAATGCTCCCTGACACTTGTTGTCTATATGCTCATTGAACCCTGTCATGACAAGGCTCCATGCCTTTTTCATCAAAATGATCCATGCCCTTTTCATCACAATGCACCAATACCCCTTTAAACACAATGCTCCATGCCCTTGTCATCACAATGTTCCAAGACCCCTGTAATCACAATGCTCCATGCCCCTTTTCATCAGTATGCTCCATGAGACTTGTCATCACAACTCTCTATGGATTTCTCATCACAATGCTCCTGGACCTTGTCATCACAATGCTTCACGACCTTGTCATGAAAATTCTCAACGGCCCTTGCCATCATAATTCTCCAAACCCTTGTCATCACAATGCTCCATTATATTTGTCATCAAAATCCTCCATTACATTTGGCATCACAATGCTCCCTGCCATTGTCATTGCAATGGACCATGACATATGTCAGCACAATGCTCCCTGACACCTGTCTTCACAATACTCAATGACCTTCTCATCACAATAATCCATGCCCTTGTCATCACAATGCACCATGTCCACTGTCATCACAATAGTCTAAGAAACTTCTCAGACCTATGCTCCATGCCACTGTCACCAAAATGCTCCATGCCCTTGTCATCACAATGCTCCATGACCCCTGTCATCACAATGCTCCGTGACTCCAGTCATCACAATGCTTCATAACATTTGTCATCACAATGGTCCATGCCCACGTCAGCACAAGGCTCTGTGACCTTTATAACCACAATGCTCCATGAACTTTTCATCACAATGCTCCGTAACCCTTGTCATCAAAATGCTCCATGCCTTTGTCAGAAAAATGCTCCATGAACATTGTCATCACAAAGTGCTATGTGCTTTTCATCACAACGGTCCACAAATTTGTCATGGTATTGCTCCATAAACCTTGTAATCACAATGATCCATGCCCTTCTCATCACAATGCTCCATTACCCCTGTCAAAACAATGCTCCTTGACCCCTTCCATCACGATGTTCCATGGCCTTGTCATCACAATGCTCCATGTCACTTGTCATCACAATGCTCCAAGACCCCTGTAATCACAATGCTCTATTTCCTTGTCATCACAAAGCTCCATGACACATGTCATCAGAATGTTCCATGGCCTTCTCATCAAATTGCTCCATGCCCTTGTCATCACAGTGTTCCAAGACCTCTGTAATCACAATGCTCCATGCCCCTTTTCATCTCCATGTTCCATGAACCCTGTCATCACAATGCATCATGCCCATCATCATAATGCTTCTGGATATTGTCAGCACAATGAAATCAAAATTCTTCATGACCTCTGTCATCACAATGCTCCATGACCCCGTCATCACAATACTCCATGAACATATACAGCCCAATGCTCCATGACACTTGTCATCACAATGATCCATGCCCTTGTCATCCCAATGCTCCATGACCCCTGTATTCACAATGCTCCGTGACTCTTGTCATCACAGTGCTCCATGACACGTCATCACAATGCTCCATGACTTTGTCAGCAAAATGCTACATGACCTTGTCATTACAATGCTCTATGTGCTTGTCATCACAATACTCCATTTCCATTGTCATCGCAAACCTCCATGAACCTTGGGATCACATTGCTTCATGCCCTTGTCATCAAAATAATCCATGCTCCTTGAAATCAAAATGATCCATGACCTCTGTCATCCCAATGCTCCAAACACTTGTGATGCCAATGTTCCATAACACTTGTCATCACAATGCTCCATGATGCTTGTCATCACAAAATTCCATGCCCTTTTCATCACAATGCTCCATGACCTTTGTCATCACAATTCTCAATACACTTGTCATCACAATGCTCCCTGACACTTGTCATAACAATGCTCCTTGAACCCTGTCACGAAAAGGCTCCATGCCTTTTTCATTACAATGCCCCATTCCGTTTTCATCACAATGCTCCGTGACTGTTGTCATCACAATGCTCCATGCCTTTGTCTGAAAAATATTACATGACCCTTGTCATCACAATGTGCCATTCACTTTTCATCACAACGGTCCAGAGACATGTCATTGCAAAGCTCCATAAACCTTGTAATCACAGTGCTCCGTACATTTCTCATCAAAATGCTCTCTCACCAGAGATATCACAGTGTTCCATCACTAGTCGTCACAATACTCCCTCACCCCTGTAATCACAATGTCCCATGACCCCTGTCATCACAATGCTACATCCCTTTATCATCACAATGTTCCATGACCCCTGACATCACAATATTCTATAACCCCTGTCATCAAAATGTTCCAATACAATTTTCAACATATTGCTGCATGACCCTGTCATCAAAATACACCCTGACCTTCTCATCACAATGCACCATGCACTTATCATCAAAATGCTCCATGACGTTTGTCATCACAAAGCGCCATGACCCTTGGCATCACAATGCTCCATGTCATTGTCATCAAAATGCTTCATGAACCCTCTCATCACATTGCTCCATGCCCTTGTCATCACAACGCTCCATGACATTTGTCATCACAATGCTCGATGCCCTTCTCATCACAATGCGCCATGACCTTGTCATTACAATCCTCCATGACCCATGTATCACAGTGTTCCATGCCCTTATCATCACAATGCTCTAGGCCCACTCTCATCACAATAATCCATGAAACATTCCAGACCAATGCTCCATGCCCTTCTCATCACAATGCTCCTTTACCTCTGTCATAACAATGCTCCATGACACCTGCCATCACAATGTTCCACGGCCTTGTCATCACAAGGCTCCATGACACTTGTCATCACAATGCTCCACGAACCCTCTAATCAAAATACTCCATGCCCTTTTCATCAAAAAGCTACATGACGCATGTCATCAGAATGTTCCATGTCCCTGTCACTGCAATGCTCCTTGCCCTTGCCATCACAATGCTCCAAGACCCTTGTAATCAAAATGCTCCATGCCCACTCTCATCACAGTAATCCGTGAAACATTTCACACCAATGCTTCCTGTCCTTCTCATCACAATGCTAAATTACACCTTTCATAACCATGTTCCATGACCCCTGACATCACAATGTTCCACGGCCTTGTCATTCACAAGGCTCCATGACACTTGTCATCACAATGTCCCAAGACACCTGTAATCACAATGCTCCATGCCCTTGTCATCACAAAGCTCCATGACTCATGTCATTAGAATGTTCCATGGACTTCTCATCACAATGCTCCAAGACACTTTTTATCACAATGCTCCATGCCCCTTTTCATCTCAAAGCTCCATGAATCCTATCATCACAATGCACCATGCCCATTGTCATAATGCTTCAGGCTATTTTCCTCACAATGAAATCAAAATGCTCCATGACCTCTGTCATCACAATGCTCCAAACCGTTGGGATCACAATGTTCCATAACACTTCTCATCACAACACCCCATGATGCTCATAATCACAATTATCCATGGTCTTCTCATCACTATGCTCCATAACCTTTGTCATCACAATGCTCAATACACTTGTCATCACAATGCACCCTGACACTTGTCGTCAGTATGCTCCTTGAACAATGTCATGACAAGGCTCCATGCCTTTTTCATCACAATGATCCATGCCCTTTTCATCACAATGCTCCAAGACACCTGTAATTACAATGCTCAATGCCCTTGTCATCACAGTGCTCCAAGACCCCTGTAATCACAATGCTCCATGCCGCTTCTCATTATAGCG
Organism: Mesoplodon mirus; assembly: GCF_964341445.2. Lineage (NCBI taxonomy): Eukaryota > Metazoa > Chordata > Mammalia > Artiodactyla > Ziphiidae > Mesoplodon > Mesoplodon mirus. The sequence continues at coordinate 66,173 of NW_028295495.1, forward strand.
CTCCATGACGCTCGTCATCACAATTATCCATGGTCTTCTCATCACAGTGCTCCACGGTCTTGCCATCACAATGCTCCATGCCCTGGTCATCACAATGCTCTATGTTCCCTTTCATCACAATTCTCCACGTTCTTGGCATCACTATGTTCCATGACACTTCCCATCACAGTGTTAAATGCTTTGTCATCAAAATACTCCACAAGCTTGTCATCAGAATACTCCATGACCCTTGTCATCACAATGATCCATGACCCCTGTCATCACAACTCTCCATGAGACCTATCATCACAATGCTCCATGCCCCTTGTCATTACAGTGCTCCATGATGTTCGTCACCAGAATTATCCATGGTCTTCTCATCACAGTGCTCCACGGTCTTGCCATAACAATGCTCCATGCCCTGGTCATCCCAATGCTCCATGTCCCTTGTCATCACAATTCTCCACGTCCTTGTCATCACAATTCTCCATGACAGTTCTCATCCCCATGTTACATGCTCTTGTCATCACAATTCTCCATGCACTTGTCATCGCAATGTCCCATGACCCCTGTCATAGCAAGCTCCATGCCTTTGTCATCACAATGCTTCATTACCTTTGTCATCACAATCCTCCATAACACTCGGCATCACAATGCTCCATGCCATTGTCATCACAATGGAACATGAAATATGCCATCACAATGCTCCCTGACACCTGTCTTCACAATATTCCATGACCTTGTCATCACAATGCTCCATGCCCTTTTCATCACAATGTGCCATGCCCACTGTCTACACAATTATCCATGAAAGTTGTCAGACCAATGCTCCATGCTCCTGTCATCACAATGCTACATGACCCCAGTCATCACAATGCTCCGTGTGTCCCGTCATCACAAGACTCCATGACCTGTGTCACCACAAAAGTCAATGCCCTCATCATCACAAGGCTCTGTGAAATTTGTCACCACAATGTTCCATGAACTTTTCATCAAAATGCTCAATGTCATTGTCATCACAATGCTCCATGAACGCTCTCATCACATTGCTCCATGACCTTGTCATCACAAAGCTCCATGACGCATGTCATCAGAAGGCTCCATGGCCTTCTCATCACAATGTTCCATGCCCTTGCCATCACAATTCTCCATTAACCCTGTCATAACAGTGCTCCATGACACCTGCCATCACGATGTTCCATGGCCTTGTCATCACAAGGCTCCATGACCCTTCTAATCACAATGCTCCAAGACCTCTGTAATCACAATGCACCATGCCCATCATCAAAATGCTTCATGCTATTGTCATCACAATGAAATCAAAATGCTCCATGATCTCTGTCATCACAATGCTCCAAATCTTTGTGATCAAAATGTTCCATAACACTTATCATCACAACGCCCCATGACGCTCGTCATCACAATTATCCATGGTCTTCTCATCACAATGCTCCATGACCTTTTTCATCACAATGCTCAATACACTTGTCATCACAATGCTCCCTGACACTTGTCCTCAGTATGCTCCTTGAACCCTGTCATGACAAAGCTCCATGCCTTTTTTATCACAATGTTCCATGCCCTTGTCATCACAAAGCTCCATGATGCATGTCATCAGAACGTTCCATGGCCATCTCATCCCAATGCTCCATGCCCTTGTCATCACAATGCCCCAAGACCCCTGTAATCACAATGCTCCATGCCCCTTTTCATCAGAATATTCCATGAGACTTGTCATCACAAGTCTCCATGGTCTTCTCATCACAATGCTTCAGTACCTTTTCATCACAAGCCTCCATGGCCCCTGTCATCACAATACTCCATGAACGTTTTCAGCCCAATGCTCCTTGACCTTCTCATCACAATGCTCCCTGACCCCTGTCATCACAATGCTCCATGACTCCTGTCATCACAATGATCCATGAACACTGACAACACAATGATCCGGGACTCTTGTCATAAAAATGCTCCATGCCCTTGTCATCCCAATGCTCCATGGCCCGTGTAATCACAATGATCCGTGACGCTTGTCATCACAGTGCTCCATGAACCTTGTCATCACAATGCTCCATGCCTTTGTCAGCAATATGCTACATAATCTTGTCATCACAATGCTCCATGCGCTTGTCATCACAATCCTTCATGACACTTTGGATCATATTGCTTCATGCCCTTGGCATCTCCCTCTTGCCTTTCTGGTTTTTACAGATTTTCGGATGTCCCTTTTGACCCGTGGGAAGTGACAGTTCTTTGTAGTGAGGATTTGCATTGCGCACTTGCTTGATTGTCCAAAAAGGTCGTATGCATTTTCTCCTGAATATATTCAGGAGAAAACGCATACGCCCTTTTTGGCCAAGTGCATCATTGTCGAAGTTGTGATGCTTTTCCTGTGCTTTAAAGGCGATTCCAATTTACCTCTTGAAATATGTTTTGTGCAATTCTGCCTCATTTTCAAGTCAGCTTCGTTGCCTTCCCTCAACAGATTTTTGGAAGACAGTAGTCCTTTATAACTGTAGGTTTGTGAATTGCTGTGCCCGTGAGCTCCAATTTTCAAATCCCATTTTTGGGAGCTGACTGCAAATCCACAATTTTGCTTCAGGACCTATACTTGTTCCAGGGGTGGCTATACTGTTCCCTGCAGGTGGCTGAGGCTTTGGTTAATTCTTCTTCCTGACGGGAATTTAGAGTGACATGTGCCCGTCCAAAAGCCTACATCTACTCTCTGATTAGTTCTCCCTCTTCCCTTTCATCCTCTGCACAATTAGCAAACTGTGCGAACCAGGAGGTTATAGGGGCTGGCTCTCCTAAGTTGGGAGATTGATAGTAAAGCAGTTGGAATACCAAACTGGAGCACAAGGATAGGAAAAATTAGGAGACATTTAGAAACCTTTCACCATCACAGGGTGTCCATTCTCTAGGTTTCCCATACATGTTATAACTGTAGTGATATTCCCTACTACCTGGAGATTTGGTATCCATGGAATCGTGGCATGCATTAGTACTTTAAAGGGTCTGCATTTTCTCTCCCAATCTCACCAGTCCTCTCAGTCCCAAGTGTCCAGCCTTATGTCTCATCCAGCTGTCTGTACAGATAGGGTCATTCCCGGTTTCATCAGAACCCCTGAAGGAATTGTGTAAGAATTTCGCTGTTTTTTTGTTTGTTTTTGAAATTCATTTTTATAATGGGGTTGAGCTGATTTTCACTGACGTGTTTATGCCAGTCTAGACACACTTGATTCCCTTATGAAGACAAATCAATACATAGGTTTTAAGATTCTCACTAGTCAGATATATTCCTCTGCGGGGAATAGGGGGTTTGAGTCCCGTTCACTGAGGAAGGGGTAGGTCTCGTCTGTTCTCTATTTGGTTTATGGAATGGTACCTGTGCTAATATCAAACTCTGGTTTTATGCATCACCCCACCTCTCCTTTCCCATTAAACAGGCATAAGAGTGTTTTCTAAATGTGAGACTCTGTTCTCTTTCTTAATTCAGTTCATGTGTTGTGATGTTGACATTCCCTCTGTAAGTGATATCTTATGAATAGATTCTTTTTCTGTGTGACTAATTTCACTTAGAATCATCATACCTAAATCCACTCTTTATGCTGCTACTGGCCTTATGACATTGATTTCACGTCTGAGTGATATTCCGTTGTACAAAATTACCACAAGTAATTTATGCATTTCTCTTTTTCCTGGGATATTTTAGGTGTACCGAAGTTGAGGTTCTTGTATGCAGAGCAGCCCTAAACTTTGGGGTGCCTGTGTGTTGTCGATATTTAGTCTTCCCAAGTTATATGTCCATGAGTTGAAGTCCCCTTTGCTCGGGGGCTTTGTATTTAAATGTTTTAGGAAACAGCATACACTTCTTCAGAGTGGCTCTTGGATATTTATACCCCACCCATCAGCGTGACTAGGCTCCCTGTTCTCCATGGCCTCTCCAGCATTTCTGGTTTGTACACATTTTTTGGATGGCCTTTCTGAGCAGTGGAAATTGAGACTTCTTTGTTGTGCGGATTTGCATTTCCCGCTTGCTTGGTTGGCTAAAAGCTCTGTATGTGTTTTTTTTCCTGAAGATATTCACGAAAAAAAGGCATACACCCTTTTGCCCAACTGCATCATTTTAGAAATTCTGCTGCTTTTCATATGCTTTAAATGTGAGTACAATCTACCTTTTGAAATCTGTTTCCTGCAATTCTGCCTCTCATTCAGATCCTCTTCGTTGCCTTACCTGAATATATTTTTGGACGTTGGTTATCATTTATATCTTTGCAGGTCTTTGAATTGTCTGCTCCTGAGCTCCATTTTGCAACTCGCTTTTATTGTGAGCTCGCCGCCAAACCATTGGATTTCTTCTGGCCCTATTCTGTTTCTGAGGAGGCAGGCTGAGCCTTTGGTTAATTCTTGTTCCTAATGGGAAATTAGAGTGACATGTGCCTGTCAAAACTCCTACAGCTTATCTCTCATTGGTTCCCCCCTTCCCATTTATCCTCTGCACAAATTGCAAACTGTGTGAAACAGGAGGTTAAAGGTGCTGATTTTCCAAGAGGGGAGATTGTTAATAATGTGGCTGGAATGGCGAACCCCAGCACCAGGAGATCAAAAATGAGGTGCATTGTAGACACCTTTCCTGAGCACACGGTGTACATTCATCTCGGTTTCGCAGGCATGGTTTCGCTGTCAGAAGATTCCCTTGAAACTGCCGATTTGGGACCCATGGAATGGGTACCAGTCAGTATTACTTTAAAAGGTCTGCATTTCCTCACCCAGCCTCTCTAACATCTCTTAGCGTGCATAGCTTCCAGCCTTATATATCATCCTGCTGTGGGTCTACATGTGTTCAATCCATGTTACATTGTAGCCCTTCAACAAAAGTTGTAAGCATTTTTGTCTGTCTCACCGTTTTTATAAATATTTTTAAATTTATTTTTATATTGGTTACAGCTGATTTTCAAAGCTCTGTTTTTTGCTGCTGTACATCCACTTGATTCATGTACTGTGAGACAACAAGAAATTATTTTTCAGATGCTTATGAGTCATATGTATTATTGTCCAGTGACTTGAGTGGACTGAGTGCAGTTCTTTGAGGTACCGTGTAGGCCTTGTCAGTTATTCAATTTGGCACTTGGAATGGTATATTTGCTAATTCCAACCTCCTGGATAATACCTCACCATTCCCCACCTTTCCCATTTAGCAGCCTTATGTCTATTTTCTACATATTTGACTATGTTTCTGTTTTGTAGTTTATTTCATGTGTAGCCATGTTTGATTCCACCTTTAAGTGACATCTTATGATATGTGTCTTTTTTCTTTCTGACATATGTCACTTAGAATGATCGTATGTAACTCCTCCAGAGTTGTTCCAACTGGCCTTATTTCATTGATTTTGGGATGAGTAATATTCCACTCTACATAAGTATCCCATCTCTTTTATCCATTTTATCCTTCCAGGGACATTTAGGTTATATCCAAGTGGAGGCCCTTTTTATCAGAGAGGTGGTAAACGTTGGGGTGCCTGTTTTCTGTCCATTTTTGTTTTTCCCAAGGTATACGCCCATGAGTGCAAGTGCACTATGCTCTGTAGCTCAGTTTTCAGATGTTTTAGCAAACACAATACACTTCTCCAGAGTGGCCATTGGCAAATTACATTTCAACTATCAGCCTCACAGGGCTCCCTTTTCTCCTCACCCTGTCCTGCATTTCTGGTGTTTACACTTTATGTGGATGGCCCTTCTGACTGATGTGAAGTGATACATTTTGTAGTATTGATTTCCAGTGCCCACCTGTTTGGTTGGATAAAAAGTGTGTATGGCCTTTACTTGAATATATTCAGAAAAAAATGCATACGCCCTTTTGGGCCAACTGCATCATTGGCGATGTTCAGCCCCTTTTCTTGTGCTTTAATGGGGAGTCCTTTCTACCTCTTCAAATCTGTTTCCTGCCACTCCCCATTGCTTACAAGTCCTTTTCTGTGACTTACCTCAAGACATTTTTCAACAATAGATATTTTCAACTCTGCAGTTTCATGAATATTAGTGCCCCTGAGTTCCATTTTTCAACTTGTGTTTTTGGAAACTGGACACAAAACAGCGGGATTTCCTCTAGACCTATTCTGTTTCCGTGGACAATTCTAGCCTTTGATGAATTTCTCTTCCAGATTGGAAATTAGAGTGGCATGTGCCTGTCCAAACAACTAAGACTTGTCTCTAAATTTTTCTCATCCTTCCGCTTCATCCTCTGGACAAATTCCAAACTGTGTGCAACAGGATGTTGACGGTGCTGATACCCCCAAGTGAGGAGATTGTTAGGAAAGATGCTGGAGGGGTAAACCCGAGCACCAGGCGATGAGGAGATGAGGTGCCTTTTCCAAACTCTTTCCGATCAAACGGTGTAACATCCTCTAGGGGTGACAGGCATGTTTTAGGTGTAGGAAGGGTCCCGTGCATGGAAGGAGAACACCAGGGATTTTTCCAAATCAGTGCCTCCCCGTACCCCAAACTGGGGAATTTTTAAGCTACAGCTACACGTATGTCCATTAAAGGCCTTGGGAAATAGGCAGAGCCCAAACTTTAGATGATTGAAATCTTCAGGGTCAGAAGCGTTCACCATCGGCCTTGCTTAGGTTACATTTTATCTGTCATTGATAGATGATGTCAATAAAAATATCTATTCTTTTTCAGATTATTTCCCCTTATAGGTTATTGCAAAATATTCAGTGTAGTTCCCTGTGCTATACAGTAGTTCCTTGTTGATGATCTATTTTATACATAGCAGTGTGTATGTGTTAATCCCAAACTGTTAATTTATCCCTTCTCCTACCTTTCCCATTTGGTAATAATAAATTATAAGATTTTATACTTCTAAGAAATGGGGGAGCTGAAAGAGAGGTATCCTTTTCAATGGAAAAGCATTCAAAACAAGATTGAAGCTTCAGCCAAGAGTATTCGATGTACATCCATGGAAATAAATCACTTCATTTCTCTAATGTTGACCTGACAAATAAGACAGACGTCTTCACTGAACTTGCTTATAGTAAAGTGATGGAAATATCAAATATAAGTCTTAGAAACATCTTATTTTACCCGAGCATTATACACTGCTCTATGTTAACTACAGTTTGGCTCACACATCTGTTCATTGAAGTTACAATGTTCTCAATTTCTGTTACTGATCCTCCAGAGTGGACCCCAACAGGTTTCATCGTGCCCAGTGTCATTGGAGCCAAGAGATCAAGACTGAGTTTGCTTCAGAAGCAAAGGAAACATTATTTTGAAAACAGAATGGAGAGGTGAGAGCGTGCAGTCCCCCACGGGCTGTGGGCTAGGCTGCTGTGTAGGGATCCCGGCAGAGTCAGTGGGAGGGAGGGGATGGAGCTCTCGAGGGCTGGGTTGGCTGCAGCTCAGGCTCTATGCCGTGGAGTCTGCATGGGACTCCGCTAGCTGAGGTGTCGACCCAGCCATTCTGCACTAGGAAATCGGGTCTGAAGTGCCGGGTGTGGGACCTCTGCATGCGGAACACTAGGAGCACGTGAAATTAGACAAAGCACAAAGGAAAAACAGGTTAGACTTTATTTTATTGCCCAGATTCTCTTTTTATCTCCCAGGAATTTTTAATGAACGTTGCCGGAGATCAACCCCTCCTCTGCTTTTTGTTCCGTTCCTCATTCTTGGGGTGTTGAGGGTGCAGACCCCTCTTTTGTAACTGCTTCATGCTGTGGTGGGAGCCCTGATACATGGGGGGAGGGGCAAAACGTCTCCCCACCAGCCTCCAGGTGAGGTTGATTGTCCCAAGGCCTCCTGCCTCACTTCTCGTCCGCCTGAGCACCAGCATTGGAAGTGTTATAGATTCTAATGACCTTTAAGGGTCCAGGAAAGAGATGCGCAGAGATGCAGAGGTGGCAGGTTTCACCCCACCCCACATTTGTTTGGCGACCTTAGGCTGACGGTTTTTGCCAGCCTAGATGCTCTGACCAGTAGTCTGTGCTTTCTTTAATTAGGTCCCTGAATAAATGCACAAACAGCACCATGTGTCAGAACCCTGCCCGCGCAACTCCCAGACAGTCCAGGGTCAGTGGTGATCCAGGACCATGACGTCCACTGAGTCAACGGCCTTTAGAAGTAGCCAGCAGTCCAGCCGGTCATATTGGCCACCATCACCGTGGTGTCTGTAGGGTTTTCTATGGTGAAAGCGTGATATACGTTTCCCCCACCAAGCTTATTAGCTCCCCTCTGCGTGCAGTAAGTCCTGCAAGCAGTAGTCTGCTCTTTCGGGGCACAGTCTTGTTGTTTTCTGAGAGAAACTCCAGGTCAAGTGATGGTCACACGAGTCATCTTGGGGGCCCGTTGCCCCCGTTTGTCTCTCTGGAGGTTGGAGTTGGAGGGCCTCCACACTCGAGGTCAGTGTGTCCACAGAGCGACCCCTGCAACATCAGGGCATGATGGGTGGTTAGGATCACGACGTGGGGTCCTATTCCCTTAGGAGGTAGCTGGCCTTGTGGGCTGCTGATTTCTAGCTATTTAGATACCCCAGTATCCTGGCCTGATGAGTCGGTGGGCAAAGCCCTTGGTGACCATAGTTTATCATACCTGAAGGGCGTTCTTGTGTTGCTCCATTTCAGGTGGTCCCAGTTTTTGCACTAAGGCTCCAAGGGCAATTAACCTTTGACCGGGTATGTAAAGGTCAAAGGGTTTAGCTAAATTAGGGAGTTCCTGGGCAAGGGTCTGAATTGACTGCTCTTTCCATTCTTGAAAGGCCTCTTCTGGATTCTATACAAAAGGATCATCATCTTTTCGTGTCAGTGTTTCATGTAGAGGCCCAGCTATTAGACTGTAGTTAGGGATCCAGATGCAGAAAACCTTGGACTCCCCAGGAACCCCTAAGCTGTCTTCTAGTTTTAGAAGAGGTAAGGCTGCAAATGGCTTCTTCCCTATCCTGGGATGTGTTTCTCCGAATATCTGTGAGAATGAAGCCCAGGCATGTCACCTGAGCCTGGGATATTTGAGCCTTTTTCTTGGACACCTTCTATCCTTCCTTGGCTAGGTAGTTTAGAGGCGTCTTTAGTAGGCCTGGCGATGAGAATGTCATCTGCCTATTGAAGGAGGGTTCCCTTTTACAGAGGTAGAACGTTTAGGTCTTTAGAGGACATTTCCCCAATGATGGTGTGGGGATTTTTGAACCATTGGGGCAGGACGGCCCTGCCCCAATTATTGCTTGTGTTGCATGTTGTGTTGCTTGTGTTGCATGTTGTGTCCTGCCACACACAAGCCAAAAATTCTTGTGACTCTGAGATGAATGGAATACAGAAGAAGGCATCATTGAAGTGTAATACAGAATGCCATGGCCTGGTGGATGGTAGAATTTCCAGCAGGGTGTAGGAAATAGGAGCTACTGGATGTATATCCTCGGTGGCTTCACTGACTGTCCTGATATCCTTTACCAGGTCTCCAGCAGCCCATGGGGCTCTCGTGGTCAGGCCAATCCCAGGATATGGAGCTCACCTGAGCTGCACCACCCATCCCAACAGCCCACGGGGCTCTCGTGTTCAAGTCCCTCCCAGGGTATGGAGCTCACCTGTGCAGCTACCCAGCAGCCCATGGGGCTCTCATAGTCAGGCCCTTCCCAGGATACAGATCTCCCATGGGCAGGTGCCCAAGCAGGGCTGGACACACAGGAACAGTGCACATAGCCCACCTTGCAGAGAACCCCCAGCTCACCTGTCGCTCACAGCTGACACAGAACACCTCAGAGCAGGACTTGAACTAACAAACAGCAGCTCTGACAGGTCTGTGACCCTGGCTATCACTCTGTGCAGCCTCTCTTTGCCTGGTCTTCCAGACTCTTCCACTGCAGTCAGGGCACCAGGCCTCTGTCTCCACCCACCATCACTCCTCTCCCTGACTCCTGGGTTCCTCTCATTAGGATAGGGCCTTCTTGAAGTTGTTTGCCACTCATGGACCAGATAAAATGATAAGAAAACAAGCGGCAGCTGCAGCCCCTTGTCTAGCCTGACTCTCAAGGGCCCACACCTGTTCCTTGGGCCTGGCCCGTTTAGCAAGGTTCATTTTCTGCAACTGTGAGCCCCTGAGGGGTGAGGATTGGCTGATTTGGGCAGCCTGACACTGCCTGCCTGCCCTCCCCAGGTGTGCCTGGGTTGAGGTCAATATAAACAACTCTCCAGGCAGCTAGAGCCCCTTTAGCTGTGCCTGATGCCATATTCTCTGCCCCGTCAGCAGTGTCGGGGCTGGGGTGGTGGGAAGGAGTGAGGGGCCGTGGCTTTGTGGGTGGCCCAGTGTGAGTGGGGCTCTGCTGGACTTTCCACAGGAGTTGCTAGGCTGCCACCTGCTAAAGAAGAGGATGTGTCATCCATACCTGCCGCTTGAATTTCTCCCCAGGCAGAGGTGAGGAAATAAAAAAGCAGTGGGGGCTGTGGCAGGAGGGGTATCTCAGGCAGGGAAATGGAAAGCTTCCAGAAGAGCATCTGGGGCCAGGACCATCCTGACTGGCCTGCAGGCACCAAGTCGGCCTGCGTGCTGTCGCTGGTGTGGCTCCACAGCCCTTCCTCTAGGCTTGCAAGTGCTTGTACATATTCAGGTGTTTTACCTGGAAAGGGTGGGAAGAGTTCAGCTGCAGCTGGACTGGGGCTCAGCTCACATTTATTCACAGACGCCTCAACACAGTCCCCCTAGCTTTGCAATGAGGATGCTCCTTGTCGGGGGGAGCGCTGCTGACTCCATGGGAGACGATTTCCCACCTCTGACCAACTTAAGAATTTTTTACCACTGGAACAAGTGCCCTGATACGATATTCCTCTGTATAACTGGTGGGTTCTGTTTTTTTTTTTTTTTCTTTTTTTCTTTTTGGTTCAAGGTAGATTTTATTTATTCCTCTTTTTTTTAATTTCGAGATATAAACATTGAAATAATGCATTAATATAAAGACGTCTATGTGAAGGGAAATACTTTTTTTCTGTTTTCTTTTATTAAATGCTATTTATTTTTATTTTTTTAAATTTATTTCTTTTATACAACAGGTTCTTATTGGATATCTATTTTATACCTAAAATTGTGCACATGTGAATCACAGTCTCCCAATTCATCCCACCACCACCCTCACATGGCGTTTCCCCCTTGGTGTCCATATGTTTGTTCTCTACATCTGTGTCTCTATATCTGCCCTGCAAACCGGTTCATCTGTACCATTTTTCTAGGTTCCACATATATGCATTAATATACAATATTTGTTTTTCTCTTTCTGACTTACTTCACTCCGTATGACAGTCTCTAGATCCATTAAGGTCTCTACAAATGACCCAATTTCATTCCTATGTATGGCTGAGTAATATTCCATTGTATATATGTACCACATCTTTATCCATTCGTCTGTCTGTGGGCACTTAGGTTGCTTTCATTACCTGGCTATTGTAAATAGTGGTTCAATGAACATTGTGGTGAATGTGTCTTTTTGATTTATGGTTTTCTCTGGGTATATGCCCAGTAGTGGGATTGCTGGATTATATGGTAATTCTATTTTTACTTTTTTAAGGAACCTCCATACTGTTCCCCATAGAGACTGTATCAATTTACATTCTCAACAATAGTGGAAGAAGGTTCCTTTTCTCCATACCCTCTCCAGCATTTGTTGTTTGTAGATTCTCTGTTGATGCCCATTCTAACAGGTGTGACATGACACCTCATTTTAGTTTCCATTTCCATTTCTCTAATAATTAGTGATATTGAGCAGATTTTCATGTGCGTACTGGCCACCTCTATGTCTTCTTGGAAGAAATGTCTATTTATATCTTCTTCCTTTTTTGTATTGGGTTGTTTGTTTTATTAATATTGAGCTGCATGAGCTGTTTATATATATTGGAGATTAAACATTTGTCCATTGATTCGTTTGCAAATATTTTCTGCCATTCTGAGGGTTGTCTTTTCATCTTGTTTGTAGTTTCCTTTGCTTTGCAAAAGCTTTTACGTTCCCTTAGGTCCCATCTGTTTAGTTTTCTTTTTAATTTCATTACTATAAGAGGTGGATCAAAAAAGATCTTGCTGTGATTTACGTCAGAGTATCCTTCGTAAGTTTTCCTCTCAGTTTTATACTATCCGGTCTTACATTAAGGTCTCTAATCCATTTCGAATATATTTTTATGTATGGTGTTGGGGAGTGTTCTAATTTCATTCTTTTACATGTAGCTGTCCATAATTCCCAGCACCAATGATTGAAGAGACTGTCTTATCTCCATTGTATAGTCTTGCCTCCTTTGTCATAGATTAGGTGACCATAGATGTGTAGGTTTATCCCTGGGCTTTCTTTTTTTTTTTTCCTTTTACACGTTTATTGGAGTGTAATTGCTTTACAATGGAGTGTTCGTTTCTGCTGTATAAAAAAGTGAATCAGCTATACATATACAAATATCACCAGATCCCCTCCCTCTTGCATCTCCCTCTCACACCCCATATCCCACCCCTTTATGTGGTCACAAAGCACCGAGCTGATCTCCCTGTTCTATGTGGCTGCTTCCCAGTAGCTATTGGTGTTACATTTTGTAATGTATTTATGTCCATGCCACTCTCTCACTTCGTCCCAGCTTACCCATCCCCATTCCGGTGTCCTCAAGTCCTTTCTCTATGTCTGTGTCCTTAATCCTGTCCTGCCACTAGGTTCTTCAAAATCTTTTTTTTTTTCTACATTAGATTCCGTATATCTCTGTTAACATACAGTATTTGTTTTTCCCTTTCTGACTTACTTCACTGTGTAGGACAGATTCTAAGTCCATCCACCTCAGTACAACTAACTCAGTTTTGCTTCTTTTTATGGCTGAGTAATACTCCATTGTATATATGTGCCAGATCTTCTTTAAACTTTCATCTGTCGATGGACACTTAGGTTGCTTCCATGTCCTGACTATTGTAAATAGAGCTGCAATGAACATTTTTCTACATAACACTTTTTGAATCATGGTTTTCACAAGGCAAATGCCCAGTAGTTGGATTGTTGTGTCATATGGTACTTCTATTGTTAGTTATTTAAAGGAACCTCCGTACTGTTCTCCCTAGTCCCCATATCAATTTACATTCCCACCCACAGTGCAAGTGTGTTCCCTTTTCTCCAATAAAGGCCTCTCCAGCATTTATTGTTTTGTAGATTTTTTTGATGATTGCCACTTTGACTGCTGTGAGGTGATACCTCAGGGTAGTTTTGATTTGCATTTCTCTAATGATTAGTGATGTTCAGCATCCTTTCATGTGTTTCTTGGTAATCTGTATATCTTCTTTGGAGAAATGTCTATTTAGGTCTTCTGCCCGTTTTTGGATTGGGTTGTTTGTTTTTGTGATATTGAGCTACATGAGGTGCTTGTAAAGTTTGGAGATTAATCCTTTGTCAATTGCTTCATTTGCAAATATTTTCTCCCATTCTGAGGGTTGTTTTTGCATCTTGTTTATGTTTTCCTGTACTGTGTAAAAGCTTTTAAGTTTCATTAGGTCCCATTTGTTGATTTCTGTTTTTATTTCCATTTCTCTAGGAGGTGGGTCCAAAAGGATCTTGCTGTGATTTATGTCATAGAGTGTTCTGCCTATGGTTTCCTCTAAGTGTTTTATAGTGTCTGGTCTTATATTTAGATCTCTAATCAATTTAGAGCTTATTTTTGTGTATAGTGTTATGGAGTTTTCTAATTTCATTCTTTTATGTGTAGGGGTCCAGTTTATCCAGCACCAATTACTGAAGAGACTGTCTTTTCTCCATTGTATATCCTTAGCTCCTTTGTCATAGATGAGATAGCCATAGGTATGTAGGTTTATCTCTGGGCTTTCTGTCCTGTTCCATTGATCTGTGTTTATGCCAATCTACATACACTTGATTCCATTATGCAGACATATAAATACATAGGTTTCAAGTTTATTACCAGTCAGATATATTCCTCTTCAGTGAATAGGGTGTTTTGTGTCCAGTTCATTGAGAAATGAGTAGGTCTTGTCTATTACATATTTGGTATATGGAATGGGATCTGTGCTAATTTCAAACTCTGCTTTTACACATCACCCCACGTCACCTTTCCCCTTAAGGAGGAATAAGTGTGTTTTCTAAATGTGTAACTCTGTTCACATTTGAAATTCAGTTCATGTGTAGCCATGTTTACATTCCCTCTATAAGTGATATATTACAATAATTGTTTTTTCTTTGTGGCTCATTTCACTTAGCATCATCATACCTAAAGCCACTCATTATGCTGCTACTGGCCTTATGACATTGATTTTATGTCTGAGTGACATTCCATTGTATATAAGTACCACAACATCTATATCCATTTTTTCCCTTTCCTGGGATATTTAAAGTGTACCGAAGTCGAGGTTCTTGTAAACAGAGCAGCCCTAAAGTTTGGGCTGGCTGTGTGTTGTGGATTTTTAGTTTTCCCAAAATACACGTCCATGAGTGGAAGTGTGCTATGCTCTGTAGCTCTGTTTTAGAAAACAACATACAGTTCTCCAGAGAGGCTGTTGGCAATTTACATCCTGTCCATCGGCATAACCAGACTCCCTTTTCTCCATGGCCTGTCCTGCATTTGTGGTTTTTACACTCTTTGTGGATGGCCCTTTTGACTGGAGGTAAGGGACACTTCTATGTAGTGTGGATTTGCAATGCCTGATGGCTTGCTTGCCCAAAAATGGCGAATGCATTTTTTCCCGAATATATTCAAGAAAATACACATACTCCCTTTCGGCCTAGGGCAAAATTGTCGAAGTTCTGTCACTGTTCATGTGCTTTAAAGACAACTCCAATCTACCTCTTGAAATCTTTTTCCTTCAATTCTGCCTTGCATTCAAATCCTCTTCACTGCCTTACCTCAATATATTTCTGGATGATAGTTGTCCTTTATAACTCTGCAAGTTTGTGAATTGCTGTGCCCCTGATTTCCATTTTTCAACTGGCCTCTTTGTGAGCTGGCTGCAATACCGCAGGATGGCTGTAGGTCTTAGTCTGGTTCTGGGGTGTCAGGCTGAGCCTTTGGTTAATTCTTCTTGCTGATGGGAACCTAGAGTGACATGTGCCCATCCAAACACCTACAGCTAATCTCTCTTTTGTTTCCCCTCTTCCTGTTCATCCTCTGCACAATTTGCAAACTGTGCATAACAGGAGGGTAAAGGCGCTGACACTCCAAGTGGGGGGATTTTTAGTAATGCAGATGGAATGGCGAAGCCGAGCACGACAAAAGGAAAAATGAGGTACCTTTTAGAAAACTTTCCCAATTACACAGTGTACCATCCACTGGGTTTCCCATGCATGCTTTAACTGTAGGAAGATTCCCTTAAACTTGGAGAGTTGGGACCACTAGAATGGGTAGTACACAGTATTGCTCTAAGTGGTGTTCTTTTGCTCACACAAACTCAACAATCTTGTCAGCCCCAAGTGTCCAGTTTTATGTCTCATCCTGCTGTGGGTGTAAAGGTGGACAATCCAGGTTGCATCACAGGCCCTGAACGTAATTCTTAAGGCTTTCCCTCTGTTTTGCTGTTTTTGCATTTTGCTTTTGAAATTTATTTTTATAAGGGTATTTACCTGAATTTCAGTGCTGTGTTCATGCCGTTATACACACACATGACTCCTTTATGGAGACATGAGAATACATATGTTTTAAAATTCTTGGAGTCAGATATATTCCTCTGCAATGAATAGGGGGTGTTGAGTCGAGTTCATGGTGCGGGGAGTAGGTGATGTCTATTACATACTTGGTTTATGTAACGGTATCTGTGCTAATTTAAAACTGTGGTTTTATGCATCAACTCACCTCGCCTTTCCCGATAAGAAGGCAGAATATTGTTTTCTAAGTGTGTGACTCTGTTGTGTTTGTAATTCAGTTCATTCGTAGCCAAGTGTACATTCCCAAAATAGTGATATCTTATGATAAGATTTGGTACTCGGTTATCTTTCCTAACTCAGTTCATATGTAGCCATGTTTACAGGATCTTCATAAGTGATATCTTATGATAAGTTTCTTTTTCTGTGTGACTTATTTCACTTAGAATCATCGTACCTGAATCCACTCATTTTGCTGCTACTGGCCTTATGACATTGATTTCATGGCTGAGGGATATTCCACCGTATGTAAGTAACACAATTTTTTGAACCATTTTAATCTTTCCTGGGATATTTAAGTTGTACGCAAATTGAGGTTCTTGTAAGCAGTGCAGCCCTAAACTTTGGGGTGGCTCTGTCTTATTGATTTTCAGTTTTCCCAAGGTATATTCCCTAGACTGGAAGTGCCCTTGGCTCTGTAGCTCGGTTGTTTACTTGTTTATGGAACACAATGCACTCCTCCAGTGAGGCAGTTGGCAATTTATATCCCGCCCATCAGCATAACAAGGCTCCCTGTTCTCCAGGGCCTGTCTTGCCTTTCTGCTTTTTATCCATTTTGTGGATGTGCCTTTTGACTGGTGAGAAGTGATACTTCTTTGGAGTGAAGATTTGCATTGCCCGCTTGCTTGCTTGGCCAAAAAGGGCGTATGGGTTTTCTCTTGAATATATTCATGAAAAAACGCATACACCCTTTTTGGCCAAGTGCATCATTGTCGAAGTAGTGCCCCTCTTCCTGTGCTTTAAAGGCGATTCCAACGTACCTCTTGAAATCTGTTTCCTGCTATTCTGCCTCGCTTTCAAGTCCGCCTCATTGCCTTCCCTCAACAGATTTTTGGATGATAGTTGTCCTTTATTACTCTGCCAGTTTGTGAACTGCTGTGCCCCTGAGCTCCATTTTTTAACTCGTTTTTTGTGAGCTGAACGCAAGTCCAAAATTTTGGTTCAGGAACTCTACTGGTTCGCTGTGGGTGGCAGAGACTTTGGTTAATTCTTCTTCCAATGAGGATATAAGAGTGACATGTGCCCGCCCAAATGCCTAACAGCTACTCTCTCATTGGTTCTCCCTCTTCCCTTTTATCCTCTGCCAAATTGGCAACCAGTGTGAACCAGGAGGTTAAAGGGGCTCTCTCTCCAAAATGGGTGATTGATAGAAAAGCAGTTGGAAATTCAAACTGGAGCACCAGGAGAGAGAGTATTAGGTGAGTTTTAGAAACCTTTCATATACACACTGTGTCCATTCTCTGGGTTTCCCGTACATATTATAACTGTAGTAATATTCACTTCAACCTGGAGAGTTGGGACGCATGGAATGGGTTCCATGCATTATTGCTTTAAAGGGTCTGCATTTGCTCACACAATCTCACCAATCCTCTCAGTCCCATGTGTCCAGCCTTCTGCCACATCCAGCTGTCGTTGTAGATAAGGTCATTCCTGGTTTCATCAGATACCCTGAAGGAATTGTAAAGAATTTCCCTTTTTTTTCTTGTTTTTCAAATTCCTTTTTATAGTGGGTTTGAGCTGATTCTCGCTGCCATGTTTATGCCAGTCTAGACAAACTTGATTCCCTACGGAGATATGTCAATACATAGATGTTAAGATTCTTACTAGTCAGATATATTCCTCTGTGGGAAATATGGTGTTTTGAGTCCCTTTCTCTGAGTAAGGATTAGGTCTTGTCTATTCCATAGTTGGTTTTTGGAACGGTACCTGTGCTTATATAAAACTCTGGTTTTATGCATCACCCCAACTCTCCTACCCCCTTAAGTGGGCATAAGCGTGTTTTCTAAATGTGAGACTCTGTTCTCTTTCCTATCTCAGTTCATGTGTAGCCTTGTTACAGGATCTTCATAAGTGATACCTTATGATAAGTTTCTTTTTCTGTGTGACTTATTTCACTTAGAATCATCGTACCTGAATCCACTCATTTTGCTGCTACAGGTCTTATGACATTGATTTCATGGCTGAGGGATATTCCATCGTACGTAAGTACCACAAATTTTTGAACCATTTTTATATTTCCTGGGATATTTAGGGTGTAGACAAGTTGAGGTTCTTGTAAGCAGTGCAGCCCTAAATTTTGGGGTGGCTCTGTCTTATTGATTTTCAGTTTTCCCAAGGTATATTCCCTAGACTGGAAGTGCCCTTGGCTCTGTAGCTCTGTTGTTTACTTGTTTTAGGGAACACAATTCACTCCTCCAGTGAGGCAGTTGGCAATTTACATGCCGCCCATCAGCATAACAAGGCTCCCTGTTCTCCAGGGCCTGTCTTGACTTTCCGGGTTTTACCCATTTTGTGGATGTCCCTTTGGACCGGTGGGAAGTGATACTATTTTGTAGTGCAGATTTGCATTGCCCGCTTGCTTGCTTGGCCAAAAAGGGCGTATGCGTTTTCTCCTGAATATATTCAGGAGAAAACGCATACGCCCTTTTTGGCCAAGTGCATCATTGTCGAAGTTGTGCCCCTCTTCCTGTGCTTTAAAGGTGTTTCCAACGTACCTCTTGAAATCTGTTTCCTGCTATTCTCCCTCGCTTTCAAGTCCGCCTCGTTGCCTTCCCTCAACAGATTGTTGGAAGATAGTTGCCCTTTATTACTCTGCCAGTTGGTGAATTGCTGAGCCCCTGAGCTCCATTTTTTAACTCGTTTTTTTTGAGCTGAACGCAAGTCCAGTATTTTGGTTCAGGACATATACTGGTTTTCGGTGGGTGGCTGAGACTTCGGTTTAGTCTTCTTCCTGCCGGGAAATAAGAGTGACATGTGCCCGTACAAATGCCTAACAGCTACTCTCTCATTGGTTCTCCCTATTCCCATTCATCCTCTGGTAAATTGGCAACCTGTGCGAAACAGGAGGTTAAAGGTGCTGTCTCTCCAGGTTGGGAGATTGATAGTAAAGCAGTTGGAAAGACAAACCGGAGAACCAGGAGAGGGACTATTTGTTGAGTTTTAGAGACATTTCGTATTCACTGAGTGTCCATTCTCTAGGTTTCCCGTACATGTTATAGCTGTAGTAATACTCCCTTCAACCTGGAGAGTTGGGACCCATGGAATGGGTGCCATGAATTATTGCTTTAAAGGGTCTGCATTTGCTCACCCAATCTCACCAATCCTCTCAGTCCCATGTGACCAGCCTTAAGCCACATCCAGCTGTGGTTGTAGATAGGGTCATTCCAGGTTTCATCAGAGACCCTGAAGGAATTGTAAAGAATTTCCCTTTTTTTTGTTTTTCAAATTCCTTTTTATATTGGGTTTGAGCTGATTCTCACTGCCATGTTTATGCCAGTCTAGACACATTTGATTCCCAAAAAGAGACATATCAATTCATAGGTTTTAAGATTCTCACTACTCAGATATATTCCTCTGTGGGAAATATGGTGTTTTGACTTCCTTTCACTGAGGAAGGTGTATGTCTTGTCTGTTACATACTTGGTTCTTGGAACGGTACGTGTGCTTATATCAAACTCTGGTTTTATGCATCACCCCACCTCTCCTTCCCCCTTAAGCAGGCATAAGAGTGTTTTCTAAATGTGAGACTCTCTTCTCTTTCCTACCTCAGTTCATGTGTAGCCATGTTTACAGGATCTTCATAAGTGATATCTTATGATAAGTTTCTTTTTCCGTGTGACTTATTTCACTTAGAATCATCGTACCTGAATACACTCATTTTGCTGCTAATGGTCATATGATATTGATTTCATGGCTGAGGGGTATTCCCTCGTACGTAAGTACCACAACTTTTTCAACCATTTTTATATTTCCTGGGATACTTAATGTGTACCCAAGTTGAGGTTCTTGTAAGCAGTGCATTCCTAAATTTTGGGCTGGCTGTGTCTTATTGATTTTCAGTTTGCCCATGGTATATTCCCTAGACTGGAAGTGCCCTTGGCTCTGTAGCTCTGTTGTTTACTTGTTTTAGGGAACACAATGCACTCCTCCAGAGAGGCAGTTGGCAATTTACATCCCGGCCATCAGCATAACAAGGCTCCCTGTTCTCCAGGGCCTGTCTTGAATTTCTGGTTTTTACCCTTTTTGTGGATGTTCCTTTGGACCGGTGGGAAGTGATACTTCTTTGTAGTGCAGACTTACATTGTCTGCTTGCTTGCTTGGCCAAAATGTGAGTATGCGTTTTCTCCTGAACATACTCAGGAGAAAACGCATACGCCCTTTTTGGACAAGTGCATCATTGTCGAAGTTGTGCCCCTCTTCCTGTGCTTTAAAGGTGATTCCAACATACCTCATGAAATCTGTTTCCTGCTATTCTGCCTCACTTTCAAGTCCGCCTCGTTGCCTTCCCTCAACAGATTTTTGGATGATAGTTGTCCTTTATTTCTCTGCCAGGTTGTGAATTGCTCTGCCCTATAGCTCCATTTTTTACCTCGTTTTTTGTGAGCTGAACGCAAGTCCCATATTTTGGTTTAGGAACTATACTGGTTCCCGGTGGGTGGCTGAGACTTTGGTTAATTCTTCTTCCTCCCGGGAAATAAGAGTGACATGTGCCCGTCCAAATGCCTAACAGCTACTCTCTCTTTGGTTCTCCCTCTTCCCTCTCATCCTTTGCCAAATTGGCAACCTGTGCGAACCAGGAGGTTAAAGGTGCTGTCTCTCCAAGTTGGGAGATTGATAGTAAAGCAGTTAGAAAGTGAAACTGGAACACCAGGAGAGGGACTATTTGTTGAGATTTAGAAACCATTTGTATTCACAGTGTGTCCATTCTCTAGGTTTCCCATACATGTTATAGTTGTAGTAATATTCCCTACAACCTGGAGAGTTCGGACCCATGGAATGGGTGCCATGCATTATTGCTTTAAAGGGTCTGCATTTGCTCATGAATCTCACCAATCCTCTCAGTCCCATGTGTCCAGCTTTATGCCACCTCCACCTGTCGTTCTAGATAAGGTCATTCCAACTTTCATCAGATAGCCTGAAGGAATTGCAAAGAATTTCGCTCTTTTTTTGTTTTATTTTTGGTATTCCTTTTTATAGTTGTTTTGAGCTGATTCTCACTGCCAACTTTATGCCAGTCTACACACACTTGATTCCCTTACGGAGACATATCAATACATAGGTTTTAAGATTCTTACTAGTCAGATATATTTCTCTGCGGGAAATATGGGGTTTTGAGTCCCTTTCACTGAGGAAGGTGTAGGTCTTGTTTATTCCATAGTTGGTTTTTGGAACGGTACCTGTGCTTATATCAACCTCTGGTTTTATGCATCACCCCACCTCTCCTTCCCCCTTAAGCAGGCATAAGTTTGTTTTCTAAATGTGAGACTCTCTTATCTTTCCTAACTCAGTTCATGTGTAGCCATGTTTACAGGATCTTCATAAGTGATATCTTATGATAAGATTCTTTTTCTGTGTGACTTATTTCACTTAGAAACATCGTACCTGAATCCACTCATTTTGCTGCTACTGGTCATATGATATTGATTTCATGGCTGAGGGATATACCCTCCTACGTAAGTACCTCAATTTTTTCAACCATTTTTATATTTCCTGGGATATTTATTGTGTACCCAAGTTGAGGTTCTTGTAAGCAGTGCATTCCTAAATTTTGGGGTGGTTTTGTCTTATTGATTTTCAGTTTTCCCAAGGTATATTCCCCAGACTGGAAGTGCCCTTGGCTCTGTAGCTCTGTTGTTTAATTGTTTTAGGGAACACAATGCACTCCTCCAGAGAGGCAGTTGGCAATTTACATCCCGCCCATCAGCATGACAAGGCTCCCTGTTCTCCAGGGCCTGTCTTGAATTTCTGGTTTTTACCCTTTTTGTGGATGTCCCTTTGGACCGGTGGGAAGTGATACTTCTTTGTAGTGCAGACTTACATTGTCTGCTTGCTTGCTTGGCTAAAATGGGCGTATGCGTTTTCTCCTGAATATACTCAGGAGAAAACGTATACGCCCTTTTTGGACAAGTGCATCATTGTCGAAGTTGTGCCCCTCTTCCTGTGCTTTAAAGGCGATTCCAACGTACCTCTTGAAATCTGTTTCCTGCTATACTGGCTCACATTCAAGTCCGCCTCGTTGCCTTCCCTCAACAGACTTTTGGATGATAGTTGTCCTTTATTACTCTGCCAGTTTGTGAATTGCTCTGCCCTATAGCTCCATTTTTTAAATCGTTTTTTTGAGCTGAACGCAAGTCCCATATTTTGGTTTAGGACCTATACTGGTTCCCGGTGGGTGGCTGAGACTTTGGTTAATTCTTCCTCCTCCCGGGAAATAAGAGTGACATGTGCCCGTCCAAATGCCTAACAGCTACTCTCTCTTTGGTTCTCCCTCTTCCCTTTCATCCTTTGCCAAACTGGCAGCCTGTGCGAACCAGGAGGTTAAAGGTGCTGTCTATCCAAGTTGGGAGATTGATAGTAAACCAGTTAGAAAGTGAAACTGGAGCACCAGGAGAGGGACTATTCTTTGAGACTTAGAAACCTTTTGTATTCACAGTGTGTCCATTCTCTAGGTTTCCAATACATGTTATAGCTGTAGTAATATTCCCTACAACCTGGAGAGTTGGGACCCATGGAATAGGTGCCATGCATTATTGCTTTAAAGGGTCTGCATTTTCTAATTAATCTCACCAATCCTCTCAGTCCCATGTGTCCAGATTTATGCCACCTCCACCTGTCGTTCTAGATAGGGTCATACCAAGTTTCATCAGAGACCCTGAAGGAATTGTAAAGAATTTCGCTGTTTTTTTGTTTTGTTTTTGAAATTCCTTTTTATAGTGGGTTTGAGCTGATTCTCGCTGCCATTTTTATGCCAGTCTACACACACTTGATTCCCTTACGAAGACATATCAATACATAGGTTTTAAGATTCTTACTAGTCAGATATATTCCTCTGCGGGAAATATGGGGTTTTGAGTCCCTTTCACTGAGGAAGGTGTAGGTCTTGTCTATTCCATACTTGGTTTTTGGAACGGTATCTGTGCTTATATCAACCTCTGGTTTTATGCATCACCCCACCTCTCCTTCCCCCTTAAGCAGGCATAAGAGTGTTTTCTAAATGTGAGACTCTCTTCTCTTTCCTAACTCAGTTCATGTGTAGCCATGTTTACAGGATCTTCATAAGTGGTATCTTATGATAAGTTTCTTTTTCTGTGTGACTTATTTCACTTAGAATCATCGAGCCTGAATCCACTAATTTTGCTGCTACTGGTCTTATGACATTGATTTCATGGCTGAGGGATATTCCATCATACGTAAGTACCACAATTTTTTGAACCATTTTTATCTTTCCTGGGATACTTATGGTGTACCCAAGTTGAGGTTCTTGTAAGCAGTGCATTCCTAAATTTTGGGGTGGCTCTGTCTTATTGATTTTCAGTTTTCCCAATGTATATTCCCTAGACTGGAAGTGCCCTTGGCACTGTAGCTCTGTTGTTTACTTGTTTTAGGGAACACAATGCACTCATCCAGAGAGGCAGGTGGCAATTTACATCCCACCCATCAGCATAACAAGGCTCCCTGTTCTCCAGTGCCTGTCTTGAATTTCTGGTTTTTACCCTTTTTGTGGATGTCCCTTTGGACCGGTGGGAAGTGATACTTCTTTGTAGTGCAGACTTACATTGTCCGCTTGCTTGCTTGGCCAAAATGGGTGTATGCGTTTTTTCCTGAATGTTCTCAGGAGAAAACGCATACACCCTTTTTGGACAAGTGCCTCATTGTCGAAGTTGTGCCCCTCTTCCTGTGCTTTAAAGGCGATTCCAACGTACCTCTGGAAATCTGTTTCCTGCTATTCTGCCTCGCATTCAAGTCCGCCTCGTTGCCTTCCCTCAACAGATTTTTGGATGATAGTTGTCCTTTATTACTCTGCCAGTTTGTGAATTGCTCTGCCATATAGCTCCATTTTTTACCTCGTTTTTTGTGAGCTGAACGCAAGTCCCATATTTTGGTTTAGGAACTATACTGGTTCCCGGTGGGTGGCTGAGACTTTGGTTAATTCTTCTTCCTCCCGGGAAATAAGAGTGACATGTGCCCGTCCAAATGCCTAACAGCTACTCTCTCTTTGGTTCTCCCTCTTCGCTTTCATCCTTTGCCAAATTGGCAACCTGTGCGAACCAGGAGGTTAAAGGTGCTGTCTCTCCAAGTTGGGAGATTGATAGTAAAGCAGTTAGAAAGTGAAACTGGAGCACCAGGAGAGGGACTATTCGTTGAGATTTAGAAACCTTTCGTATTCACAGTGTGTCCATTCTCTATGTTTCCCATACATGTTATAGCTGTAGTAAAATTCCCTACAACCTGGAGAGTTGGGAACCATGGAATGGGTGCCATGCATTATTGCATTAAAGGGTCTGCATTTGCTCACGAATCTCACCAATCCTCTCAGTCCCATGTGTCCAGCCTTATGCCACGTCCAGCTCTCGTTCTAGATAGGGTCATTCCAAGATTCATCAGAGACCCTGAAGGAATTGTAAAGAATTTCGCTGTTTTTTTGTTTTGTTTTTGAAATTCCTTTTTATAGTGGGTTTGAGCTGATTCTCGCTGCCATCTTTATGCCAGTCTAGACACACTTGAATCCCTTACGGAGACATATCAATACATAGGTTTTAAGATTCTTACTAGTCAGATATATTCCTCTGCGTGAAATATGGGGTTTTGAGTCCCTTTGACTGAGGAAGGTGTAGGTCTTGTCTATTCCATACTTGCTTTTTGGAACGGTACCTGTGCTTATATCAACCTCTGGTTTAATGCATCACCCCACCTCTCCTTCCCCCTTAAGCAGGCATAACAGTGTTTTCTAAATGTGAGACTCTCTTCTCTTTCCTAACTCAGTTCATGTGTAGCCATGTTTACAGGACCTTCATAAGTGATATCTTATGATATGTTTCTTTTCTGTGTGACTTATTTCACTTAGAATCATTGTACCTGAATCCACTCATTTTGTTGCTACTGGTCATATGATATTGATTTCATGGCTGAGGGATATTCCCTCTTACGTAAGTAGCACAACTTTTTCAACCATTTTTATATTTCCTGGGAAATTAAGTTGTACCCAAGTTGAGGTTCTTGTAAGCAGTGCATTCCTAAATTTTGGGGTGGCTCTGTCTTATTGATTTTCAGTTTTCCCAATGTATATTCCCTAGACTGGAAGTGCCCTTGGCTCTGTAGCTCTGTTGTTTTCTTGATTTAGGGAACACAATGCACTCCTCCAGAGAGGCAGTTGGCAATTTACATCCCGCCCATCAGCATAACAAGGCTCCCTGTTCTCCAGGGCCTGTCTTGAATTTCTGGTTTTTACCCTTTTTGTGGATGTCCCTTTGGACCGGTGGGAAGTGATACTTCTTTGCAGTGCAGACTTACATTGTCCGCTTGCTTGCTTGGCCAAAATGGGCGTATGCATTTTCTCCTGAATATACTCAGGAGAAAACGCATACGCCCTTTTTGGACAAGTGCATCATTGTCGAAGTTGTGCCCCTCTTCCTGTGCTTTAAAGGCGATTCCAACGTACCTCTTGAAATCTGTTTCCTGCTATTCTGCCTCACTTTCAAGTCCGCCTCGTTGCCTTCCCTCAACAGATTTTTGGATGATAGTTGTCATTTATTACTCTGCCAGTTTGTGAATTGCTCTGCCCTATAGCTCCATTTTTTAACTCGTTTTTTGTGAGCTGAACGCAAGTCCCATATTTTGGTTTAGGACCTATACTGGTTCCCGGTCGGTGGCTGAGACTTTGGTTAATTCTTCTTCCTCCCGGGAAATAAGAGTGACATGTGCCCGTCTAAATGCCTAACAGCTACTCTCTCTTTGGTTCTCCCTCTTCGCTTTCATCCTTTGCCAAATTGGCAACCTGTGCGAACCAGGAGGTTAAATGTGTTGTCTCTCCAAGTTGAGAGATTGATAGTAAAGCAGTTAGAAAGTGAAACTGGAGCACCAGGAGAGGGACTATTCGTTGAGATTTAGAAACCTTTCATATTCACAGTGTGTCCATTCTCTAGGTTTCCCATACATGTTATAGCTGTAGTAATATTCCCTACAACCTGGAGAGTTGGGAACCATGGAATGGGTGCCATGCATTATTGCTTTAAAGGGTTTGCATATGCTCACAAATGTCACCAATCGTCTCAGTCCCATGTGTCCAGCTTTATGCCACCTCCAGCTGCCGTTGTAGATAGGGTCATTCCAAGTTTCATCAGAGACCCTGAAGGAATTGTAAAGAATTTCGCTGTTTTTTTGTTTTGTTTTTGAAATTCCTTTTTATAGTGGGTTTGAGCTGATTCTCGCTGCCATCTTTATGCCAGTCTAGACACACTTGAATCCCTTACGGAGACATATCAATACATAGGTTTTAAGATTCTTACTAGTCAGATATATTCCTCTGCGTGAAATATGGGGTTTTGAGTCCCTTTGACTGAGGAAGGTGTAGGTCTTGTCTATTCCATACTTGCTTTTTGGAACGGTACCTGTGCTTATATCAACCTCTGGTTTAATGCATCACCCCACCTCTCCTTCCCCCTTAAGCAGGCATAACAGTGTTTTCTAAATGTGAGACTCTCTTCTCTTTCCTAACTCAGTTCATGTGTAGCCATGTTTACAGGATCTTCATAAGTGATATCTTATGATAGGTTTCTTTTTCTGTGTGACTTATTTCACTTAGAATCATCGTACCTGAATCCACTCATTTTGCTGCTACTGGTCTTTTGACATTGCTTTCAAGGCTGAGGGATATTCCATCGTACGTAATACCACAATTTTTTGAAACATTTTTATCTTTCCTGGGATACTTAAAGTGTACCCAAGTTGAGGTTCTTGTAAGCAGTGCAGCCCTAAATTTAGGGGTGGCTCTGTCTTATTGATTTTCAGTTTGCCCAAGGTATATTCCCTAGACTGGAAGTGCCCTTGGCTCTGTAGCTCTGTTGTTTAGTTGTTTTAGGGAACACAATGCACTCCTCCAGAGAGGCAGTTGGCAATTTACATCCCGCCCATCAGCATAACAAGGCTCCCTGTTCTCCAGGGCCTGTCTTGCCTTTCTGGTTTTTACACATTTTGTGGATGTCCCTTTTGACCGGTGGGAAATGATACTTCTTTGTAGTGCAGATATGCATTGCCCACTTGCTGGATTGGTCAAAAAGGGCGTATGCGTTTTCTCCTGCATATGTTCAAGAGAAAATGCATACGCCGTTTTTGGCCAAGTGCATCATTGACGAAGTTGTGCCCCTCTTCCTGTGCTTTACATGTGATTCCAACGTACCTCTTGAAATCTGTTTCCTGCTATTCTGCCTCGCTTTCAAGTTTGCCTCGTTGCCTTCCCTCAACAGATTTTTGGACGATAGTTGCCCTTTATTACTCTGCCATTTTGTGAATAGCTGTGCCCCTGAGCTCCGTTATTTAACTCGTTTTCTCTCAGCTGAACGCAAGTCCAATATTTTGGTTCAGAAACTATACTGGTTCCCGGTCGGTGGCTGAGACTTTGGTCAATTCTTCTTCCTCCCGGGAAATAAGAGTGACATATGCCCGTCCAAATGCCTAACAGCTACTCTCCCATTGGTTCTCCCTCTTCCCATTCATCCTCTGCAAAATTGGCAACCTGTGCGAAACAGGAGGTTAAAGGTGCTGTCTCTCCAGGTTGGGAGATTGATACTAAAGCAGTTGGAAAGTCAAACCGGAGCACCAGAAGAGGGACTATTCGTTGAGTTTAGAGACCTTTCGTATTCATTGTGTCCATTCTCTAGTTTTCCCGGACATGTTATAGCTGTATTAATATTCCCTTCAACCTGGAGAGTTGGAGCCCATGGAATGGGTGACATGCATTATTGCTATAAAGGGTCTGCGTTTGCTCACCCAATCTCACCAATCCTCTCAGTCCCATGTGTCCAGCCTTATGCCATATCCAGCTATCGTTTTAGATAGGGTCATTCCAGGTTTCATCAGAGACCCAGAAGGAATTGTAAAGAATTTCCCTGTTTTTTTGTTTTGTTTTTGAAATTCCTTTTTACAATGGGTTTGAGCTGATTCTCGCTGCCATGTTTATGCCAGTCTAGACACACTTGATTCCCTTACGGAGACATATCAATACTTAGGTTTTAAGATTCTTACTAGTCAGATATATTCCTCTGCGGCAAATATGGGATTTTGAGTCCCTTTCACTGAGGAAGGTATAGGTAGTTCTTGTCTATTCCATAGTTGGTTTTTGGAACGGTACCGGTGCTTACATCAAACTCTGTTTTTATGCATCACCCCACCTCTCCTTCCCCCTTAAGCAGGCATAAGAATGTTTTCTAAATGTGAGAGTCTGTTCTCTTTCCTAACTCAGTTCATGTGTAGCCATGTTTACAGGATCTTCATAAGTGATATCTTATGATAAGTTTCTTTTTCTGTGTGACTTATTTCACTGAGAATCCTCGTACCTGAATCCACTCATTTTGCTGCTACTGGTCTTATGACATTGATTTCATGGCTGAGGGATATTCCATCGTACGTAAGTACCACGATTTTTTGAACCATTTTTATATTTCCTGGGATATTTCAGGTGTACCCAAGTTGAGGTTCTTGTAAGCAGTGTAGCCCTAAATTTGAGGGTGGCTCTGTCTTATTGATTTTCAGTTTTCCTAAGGTATATTCCCTAGACTGGAAGTGCCCTTGGCCCTGTAGCTCTGTTTTTTACCTGTTTTAGGGAACACAATGCACTCCTCCAGAGAGAAAGTTCGCAATTTACATCCCGCCCAACAGCATAACAACGCTCCCTGTTCTCCAGGGCCTGTCTTGCCTTTCTGGTTTTAACACATTTTATGGATGTCCCTTTTGACCGGTGGGAAGCGATACTTCTTTGTAGTGCAGATTTGCATTGCCCGCTTGCTTGCTTGGCCAAAAAGGGCGTATGCGTTTTTTCCTGCATACGTTCAGGAGAAAATGCATACGCCGTTTTTGGCCAAGTGCATCATTGACGAAGTTGTGCCCCTCTTCCTGTGTTTTACAGGTGATTCCAATGTACCTCTTGAAATCTGTTTCCTGCTATTCTGCCTCGATTTCAATTCCTCCTCGTTGCATTCCCTCAACAGATTGTGTGATGATAGTTGTCCTTTATTACTCTGCCAGTTTGTGAATTGCTGTGCCCTTGAGCCTCATTTTTCAACTCGTTTTTTGTGAGCTGAACGCATGTCCAAAATTTTCGTTCAGGGCCTAATTGGTTCCCGGGGGGTGGCTGCAACTTTGGTTAATTCTTCTTCCTCCTGGAAATTTAGAGTGACATATGCCCGTCCAATTGCCTAACAGCTACTCTCTCATTGGTTCTCCCTCTTCCCTTTCATCCTCTGCCAAATTGGCAACGTGTGAGAACCAGGAGGTTAAAGTGGCTGTGTCTCCAAGTTGGGAGATTGATAGTAAAGCAGTTGGAAAGTCAAACCGGAGCACCAGGAGAGGGACTATTCATTGAGTTTTAAAGAAATTTCGTATTCACAGTGTGTCCATTCTCTAGGTTTCCCGTACATGTTATATTTGTTGTAATATTCCCTTCAACCTGGAGAGTTGGGACCCAAGGAATGGGTGTCATGCATTATTGCTTTAAATGGTCTGCATTTGCTCACCCAATCTCACCAATCCTCTCAGTCCCAAGTGTCCAGACTTATGCCACATCCAGCTGTCATTGTAGACAGGGTCATTCCACGTTTCATCATTGACCCTGAAGGAATTGTAAAGAATTTCGCTGTTTTTTTGTTTTGTTTTTGAAATTCTTTTTATAGTGGGTTTGAGCTGATTCTCGCTGCCATGATTATGCCAGTCTAGAAACACTTGATTCCCTTACAGAGACATATCAAACATAGGTTTTAAGATTCTTACTAGTCAGATATATTCCTCTGCGGGAAATATGGGGTTTTGAGTCCCTTTCACTGAGGAAGGTGTAGGTCTTGTTTATTCAATAGTTGGTTTTTGGAACGGTACCTGTGCATATATCAAACTCTGGTTTTATGCATCACCCCACCTCTCCTTCCCCCTTAAGCAGGCATAAGATTGTTTTCTAAATGTGACACTCACTTCTGTTCCCTAACTCAGTTCATGTGTAGCCATGTTTACAGGATCTTCATAAGTGATATATTATGATAAGCTTCTTTTTCTGTGTGACTTATTTCACTTAGAATCTTCGTACCTGAATCCACTCATTTTGCTGCTACTGGTCTTATGACATTGATTTCATGGCTGAGGGATATTCCATCATACGTAAGTACCACAATTTTTGAACCATTTTTATATTTCCTGGGATATTTCAGGTGTACCCAAGTTGAGGTTCTTGTAAGCAGTGCAGCCCTAAATTTGAGGGTGGCTCTGTCTTATTGATTTTCAGTATTCCTAAGGTATATTCCCTAGACTGGAAGTGCCCGTGGCACTGTAGCTCGGTTTTTTACCTGTTTTAGGGAACACAATGCACTCCTCCAGAGAGAAAGTTCGCAATTTACATCCCGCCCAACAGCATAACAACGCTCCCTGTTCTCCAGGGCCTGTCTTGCCTTTCTGGTTTTTACACATATTGTGGATGTCCCTTTTGACCGGTGGGAAGTGATACTTCTTTGTAGTGCAGATTTGCATTGCCCGCTTGCTTGCTTGTCCAAAAAGGGCGTATGCGTTTTCTCCTGCATATGTTCAGGAGAAAATGCATACGCCGTTTTTGGCCAAGTGCATCATTGACGAAGTTGTGCCCCTCTTCCTGTGCTTTACATGTGATTCCAACGTACCTCTTGAAATCTGTTTCCTGCTATTCTGCCTCGCTTTCAAGTCTGCCTCGTTGCCTTCCCTCAACAGATTTTTGGATGACAGTTGTCCTTTATTACTTTGCCGGTTTGTGAATTGCTGTGCCCTTGAGCTCCCTTTTTCAACTCGTTTTTTGTGAGCTGAACGCATGTCCAAAATTTTGGTTCAGGACCTATACTGGTTCCCGGTGGGTGGCTGCAACTTTGGTTAATTCTTCTTCCTGCCGGGAAACAAGAGTGACATGTGCCCGTCCAAATGCCTAACAGCTACTCTCTCATTGGTTCTCCCTCTTCCCTTTCATCCTCTGCCAAATTGGCAACCTGTGAGAACCAGGAGGTTAAAGGGGCTGTCTCTCAATGTTGGGAGATTTATAGTAAAGCAGTTGGAAAGTCAAACTGGAGCACCAGGAGAGGGACATTTCGTTGAGGTTTAGAAACCTTTCGTATTCCCAGTGTGTCCATTCTCTAGGTTTCCCATATTTGTTATAGATGTAGTAATATTCCCTTCAACCTGAAGAGGTGGGACCCATGGAATGGGTGACATGCATTATTGCTTTACAGGGTCTGCATTTGCTCACCCAATCTCACCAATCCTCTCAGTCCCATGTGTCCAGCCTTATGCCACCTACAGCTGTCGTTGTAGATAGGGTCATTCCAAGGTTTATCAGAGAGCCTGAAGGAATTGTAAAGAATTTCACTGTTTTTTTGTTTTGTTTTTGTAATTCCGTTTTATAGTGGGTTTGATCTGATTCTCGCTGCCATCTTTATGCCAGTCTAGACACACTTCATTCCCTTATGGAGACATATCAATACATAGGTTTTAAGATTCTTACTACTCAGATATATTCCTCTGCGGGAAATATGGGATTTTGAATCCCTTTCACTGAGGAAAGTGTAAGTCTTCTCTATACCATAGTTGGTTTTTGGAACGGTACTTGTGCTTATATCAAACTCTGTTTTTATGCATCACCCCACCTCTCCTTCGCCCTTAAGCAGGCATAAGAGTTTTTTTCTAAATGTGAGACTCTGTTCTCCTCCCTAACTCAGTTCATGTGTAGCCATGTTTACAGGATCTTCATAAGTGATATCTTATGATAAGTTTCTTTTTCTGTGTGACTTATTTCACTTAGAATCATCGTACCTGAATCCACTCATTTTGCTGCTACTGGTCTTATGACATTGATTTATTGGCTGAGGGATATTCCATCGTACGTAATTACCACAATTTTTTGAACCATTTTTATATTTCCTGGGATATTTCAGGTGTACCCAATTTGAGGTTCTTGTAAGCAGTGCAGCCCTAAATTTGCGGGTGGCTCTGTCTTATTGATTTTCAGTATTCCTAAGTTATATTCCCGAGACTGGAAGTGCCCTTGGCACTTTAGCTCGGTTTTTTACCTGTTTTAGGGAACACAATGCACTCCTCCAGAGAGAAAGTTCGCAATTTACATCCCGCCCAACAGCATAACAACGCTCCCTGTTCTCCAGGGCCTGTCTTGCCTTTCTGGTTTTTACACATATTGTGGATGTCCCTTTTGACCGGTGGGAAGTGATACTTCTTTGTAGTGCAGATTTGCATTGCCCGCTTGCTTGCTTGTCCAAAAAGGGCGTATGCGTTTTCTCCTGCATATGTTCAGGAGAAAATGCATACGCCGTTTTTGGCCAAGTGCATCATTGACGAAGTTGTGCCCCTCTTCCTGTGCTTTACATGTGATTCCAACGTACCTCTTGAAATCTGTTTCCTGCTATTCTGCCTCGCTTTCAAGTCTGCCTCGTTGCCTTCCCTCAACAGATTTTTGGATGACAGTTGTCCTTTATTACTTTGCCGGTTTGTGAATTGCTGTGCCCTTGAGCTCCCTTTTTCAACTCGTTTTTTGTGAGCTGAACGCATGTCCAAAATTTTGGTTCAGGACCTATACTGGTTCCCGGTGGGTGGCTGCAACTTTGGTTAATTCTTCTTCCTGCCGGGAAACAAGAGTGACATGTGCCCGTCCAAATGCCTAACAGCTACTCTCTCATTGGTTCTCCCTCTTCCCTTTCATCCTCTGCCAAATTGGCAACCTGTGAGAACCAGGAGGTTAAAGGGGCTGTCTCTCAATGTTGGGAGATTTATAGTAAAGCAGTTGGAAAGTCAAACTGGAGCACCAGGAGAGGGACATTTCGTTGAGGTTTAGAAACCTTTCGTATTCACAGTGTGTCCATTCTCTAGGTTTCCCATATATGTTATAGATGTAGTAATATTCCCATCAACCTGGAGAGGTGGGACCCATGGAATGTGTGACATGCATTAGTGCATTACAGGGTCTGCATTTGCTCACCCAATCTCACCAATCCTCTCAGTCCCATGTGTCCAGCCTTATGCCACCTACAGCTGTCATTGTAGATAGGGTCATTCCAAGGTTTATCAGAGAGCCTGTAGGAATTGTAAAGAATTTCACTGTTTTTTTGTTTTGTTTTTGAAATTCCGTTTTATAGTGGGTTTGATCTGATTCTCGCTGCCATCTTTATGCCAGTCTAGACACACTTGATTCCCTTACGGAGACATATCAATACATAGGTTTTAAGATTCTTACTACTCAGATATATTCCTCTGCGGGAAATAAGGGATTTTGAATCCCTTTCACTGAGGAAAGTGTAAGTCTTCTCTATACCATAGTTGGTTTTTGGAACGGTACCTGTGCTTATATCAAACTCTGGTTTTATGCATCACCCCACCTCTCCTTCCCCCTTAAGCAGGCATAAGAGTTTTTTTTTCTAAATGTGAGACTCTGTTCTCCTCCCTAACTCAGTTCATGTGTAGCCATGTTTACAGAATCTTCATAAGTGATATCTTATGATACGTTTCTTTTTCTGTGTGACTTATTTCACTTAGAATCATCGTACCTGAATCCACTCATTTTGCTGCTACTGGTCTTATGACATTGATTTCTTGGCTGAGGGATATTCCATCGTACGTAAGTACCACAATTATTTGAACCATTTTTATATTTCCTGGGATACTTATGGTGTACCCAAAATGAGGTTTTTGTAATCAGTGCAGCCCTAAATTTTGGGATGGCTCTGTCTTATTGATTTTCAGTTTTCCCAAGGTATATTCCCTAGACTGGAAGTGCCCATGGCTCTGAATCTCTGTTGTTTACTTGTTTTAGGGAACACAATGCACTCCTCCAAAAAGGCAGTTAGCAAGTTACATACAGCCCATCAGCATAACAAAGCTCCCTGTTCTCCAGGGCCTGTCTTGAATTTCTGGTTTTTACCATTTTTGTGGATGTTCCTGTGGACTGGTGGGAAGTGATACTTCTTTGTAGTGCAGACTTGCATGCCCGCTTCCTTGCTTGGCCAAAAACGGCGTATGTGTTTTCTCCAGAATATACTCAGGAGAAAATGCATAAGCCCTTATTGGCCAAGTGCCTCATTGTCGAACTTGTGCCCCTCTTCCTGTGCTTTAAAGGTTATTCCAACGTACCACTTGAAATCTGTTTCCTGGTATTCTGCCTCGCTTTCAAGTCCGCCTCGTTGCCTTCCCACAACAGATTTTTGGACGATAGTTGTCCTTTATTACTCTGTGAGTTTGTGAATTGCAGTTCCCCTGAGCTACGTTTTTTTACTGGTTTTTTCTGAGCTGTATGCAAGTCTAATATTTTGGTTCAGGACCTATACTGGTTACAGGTGGGTGGCTGAGACTTTGGTCAATTCTTCTTCCTCCCGGGAAATAAGAGTGACATATGCCCGTCCAAACGCCTAACAGCTACTCTCTCTTTGGTTCTCCCTCTTCCCATTCATCCTCTGCGAATTTGGCAGCCTGTGCGAAAGAGGATTTTAAAGATGCTGTCTCTCCAGGTTTGGGGATTGATAGTAAAGCAGGTGGAAAGTCAAATCGGAGCACCAGGAGAGGGACTATTCGTTGAGTTTTAGAGACCTTTCGTATTCACAGTGTGTCCATTCTCTAGGTTTCCCGTACATGTTATAGCTGTAGTAATATTCCCTTCAACCTGGAGAGTTGCGACCCATGGAATGGGTGCCGTGCATTATTGCTTTAAAGGGTCTGCATTTGCTCACCCAATCTCACCAATCCTCTCAGTCCCATGTGTCCAGCCTTATGCCAGCTGCAGCTGTCGTTCTAGATAGGGTCTTTCCAGGTTTCATCAGAGACCCTGAAGGAATTGTAAAGAATTTCCCTGTTACTTTGTTGTGTTTTTGAAATTCCTATTTATAGTGGGTTTGTGCTGATTCTCGCTGCCATGATTATGCCAGTCTAGAAACACTTGATTCCCTTACAGAGACATGTCAATACATAGGTTTTAAGATTCTTACTAGTCAGATATATTCCTCTGCGGGAAATATGGGGTTTTGAGTCCCTTTCACTGAGGAAGGTGAAGGTCTTCTCTATTCCATAGTTGGTTTTTGGAACGGTACCTGTGCTTATATCAAACTCTGGTTTTATTCATCACCCCACCTCTCCTTCCCCCTTAAGCAGGCATAAGAGTTTTTTCTAAATGTGAGACTCTGTTCTCTTTCCTAACTCAGTTCATGTGTAGCCATATTTACAGGATCTTCATAAGTGATATCTATGATACGTTTCTTTTTCTGGGTGACTTATTTAACTTAGAATCATCGTACCTGAATCCACTCATTTTGCTGCTACAGGTCTTATGACATTGATTTCTTGGCTGATGGATATTCCATCGTACATAATTGCCACAATTTTTTCAACCATTTTTATATTTCCTGGGATATTTAAGGTGTACCCAAGTTGTGGTTCTTGTAAGCAGTGCAGCCCTAAATTTTGGGGTGGCTCTGTCTCATTGATTTTCAGTTTTCCCAAGGTATATTCCCTAGACTGGAAGTGTCCTTTGCTCTGTAGCTCTGTTGTTTACTTGTTTTAGGGAACACAATGCACTCCTCCAGAGAGGCAGTTGGCAATTTACATCCCGGACATCAGCATAACAAGGCTCCCTGTTCTTCAGGGCTTGTCTTGCCTTTCTGGTTTTTACTCATTTTTTTGATATCCTTTTGACCAATGGGAAGTGATACTTCTTTGTAGTGCAGACTTGCATTGCCCACTTGCTTGCTTGGCCAAAAGTGCCATATGCGTTTTCTCCTGAATATATTCAGGATAAACCGCATACGCCCTTTTTGGCCAAGTGCATCATTGTCGAAGTTGTGCCCCTATTCCTGTGCTTTACAGGCGAATCCTACGTACCTCTTGAAATCTGTTTCCTGCTATTCTGCCTCACTTTCAACTTCGCCTCGTTGCCTTCCCTCAACAGATTTTTGGACGATAGTTGGCCTTTATTACTCTGCCAGTTGGTGAATTGCTGATCCCCTGAGCTACATTTTTTAACTCGTTTTTTTTGAGCTGAACGCAAGTCCTATATTTTGGTTCAGGACCTATACTGGTTTTCGGTGGGTGGCTGAGACTTTGGTTAATTCTTCTTCCTCCCGGGAATTAAGAGTGACATGTGCCCGTCCAAATGCCTAACAGCTACTCTCTCATTGTTTCTCCCTCTTCCCTTTCATCCTTTTCCAAATTGGCAACCTAGGTGAACCAGGAGGTTAAACGTGCTGTCTCTCCAAGTTGGGAGATTGATAGTAAAACAGTTGAAAAGTCAAACTGGGGATACACCAGACATACAGCTACACGTGGAACAACTCCTACAGAACACCTACTGAACGCTGGCAGAAGACCCCAGACCTCCCAAAAGGCTCGCCCCGCACTCCGTGTCCCTCCCTCCCGCCCGGCCTGAGTGAGCCAGAGTCCCCGAAGAGGCTGCTCCTTTAATCCTGTCCTGCCTGAGCGAAGAACAGACGCCCTCCGGCGACCTACACGCAGAGGCGGGGCCAAATCCAAAGCTGAGACCCAGGAGCTGTGAGAACAAAGAAGAGAAAGGGAAACCTCTCCCAGCAGCCTCAGAAGCAGCGGATTAAATCTCCACAATCAACTTGATGTACCCTGCATCTGTGGAATACATGAATAGACAACAAATCATCCCAAATTGAGGAGCCTGGAGTCAGTGCTGTGCCTCTGAGGCGGGAGAGCCAACTTCAGAACACTGGTCCACAAGAGACCTCCCAGCTCCACATAATATCAAACGGCAAAAATCTTCCAGAGATCTCCATCTCAACACCAGCACCCAGCTTCACTCAACGACCAGCAAGCTACATTGTTGGACACCCTAAGCCAAACAACTAGCAAGACAGGAACACAACGCCACCCATTAGCAGAGAGGTGGCCTAAACTCATAAAAAGTCTGCAGACACCCCAAAACACACCACCAGACGTGGACCTGCCCACCAGAAAGACAAGATCCAGGCTCACCCACCAGAACACAGGCACTAGTCCCCTCCACCAGGAAGCCTACACAACCCACTAAAGCAACCTTAGCCACTGGGGACAGACAACAAAAACAACGGAAACTACGAACCTGCAGCCTGCAAAAAGGAGACCCCAAACACAGTAACATAAGCAAAATGAGAAGACAGAAAAACACACAGCAGGAGAAGGAGCAAGATAAAAATCCACCAGATCTAACAAATGAAGAGGTAATAGGCAGTCTACATGGAAAAGAATTCAGAATAATGATGGTAAAGATGATGCAAGATTATATTTCCCAGATCCAAAATCTTGGAAATAGAATAGACAAAATGCAAGAAACAGTTAACAAGGACCTAGAAGAACTAAAGATGAATCAAGCATCGATTAAAAACACAATACATGAAATAAAAAATACTCTAGATGGGATCAATAGCAGAATAACTGAGGCAGAGGAACGGATAAGTGAGATGGAAGATAAAATAGTGGCAATAACTGCTGCAGAGCAAAATAAAGAAAAAAGAATGAAAAGAACAGAGGACAGTCTCAGAGACCTCTGGGACAACATTAAACGCACCAACATTCGAATTATAGGGGTTCCAGAAGAAGAAGAGAAAAAGAAAGGGACTGAGAAAATATTTGAAGAGATTATAGTTGAAAACTTCCCTAATATGGGAAAGGAAATAGTTAATCAAGTCCAGGAGGCACAGAGAGTCCCATACAGAATAAATCGAAGGAGAAATACGCCAAGACACATATTAATCAAACTGTCAAAAATTAAACACAAAGAAATCCTATTAAAAGCAGCTAGGCAAAAACAACAAATAACACACAAGGGAATCCCCATCAGGATAACAGCTGATCTCTCAGCAGAAACTCTACAAGCCAGAAGGGAGTGGCAGGACATAATTAAAGTGATGAAGGAGAAAAACCTGCAACCAAGATTACTCTACCCAGCAAGGATCTCATTCAGATTTGATGGAGAAATTAAAACGTTTACAGACAAGCAAAAGCTGAGAGAGTTCAGCACCACCAAACCAGCTTTACAACAAATGCTAAAGGAACTTCTCTAGGCAAGAAACACAACAGAAGTAAAAGACCTACAATAACGAACCCAAAACAATTAAGAAAATGGGAACAGGAACATACATATCAATAATTACCTTAAATGTAAATGGACTAAATGCTCCCACCAAAAGACACAGGTTGGCTGAATGGATACAAAAACAAGACCCATATATATGCTGTCTACAAGAGACCCACTTCAGACCTAGAGACACATACAGACTGAAAGTAAGGGGATGGAAAAAGATATTCCATGCAAATGGAAACCAAAAGAATGCTGGAGTAGCAATTCTCGT
This sequence comes from Mesoplodon mirus, assembly GCF_964341445.2. NCBI lineage: Eukaryota > Metazoa > Chordata > Mammalia > Artiodactyla > Ziphiidae > Mesoplodon > Mesoplodon mirus. Next base: position 104,345 of record NW_028295495.1, read on the forward strand.
ATCAGACAAAATAGACTTTAAAATAAAGACTACTAGAAGAGACAAAGAAGGACACTACATAATGATCAAGGGATCGATCCAAGAAGAAGATATAACAATTGTAAATATTTATGAACCCAACATAGGAGCACCTCAATACATAAGGCAAATACTAACAGCCATAAAAGGAGAAATCGACAGTAACACACTCATAGTAGGGGACTTTAACACCCCACTTTCACCAATGGACAGATCATCCAAAATGAAAATAAATAATGAAGCACAAGCTTTAAATGATACATTAAACAAGATGGACTTAATTGATATTTATAGGACATTCCATCCAAAAACAACAGAATACACATTTTTCTCAAGTGCTCCTGGAACATTCTCCAGGATAGATCATATCTTGGGTCACAAATCAAGCCTTGGTAAATTTAAGAAAATTGAAATTGTATAAAGTATCTTTTCCGACCACAATGCTATGAGACTAGATATCAATTACAGGAAAAGATCTGTAAAAAATACAAACACATGGAGGCTAAACAATACACTACTTAATAACGAAGTGATCACTGAAGAAATCAAAGAGGAAATTAAAAAATACCTAGAAACAAATGACAATGGAAACACGACGACCCAAAACCTATGGGATGCAGCAAAAGCAGTTCTAAGAGGGAAGTTTATAGCAATACAATCCCACCTTAAGAAACAGGAAACATCTCGAATAAACAACCGAACCTTGCACCTAAAGCAATTAGAGAAAGAAGAACAAAAACATCCCAAAGTTAGCAGAAGGAAAGAAATCATAAAAATCAGATCAGAAATAAATGAAAAAGAAATGAAGGAAACGATAGCAAAGATCAATAAAACTAAAAGCTGGTTCTTTGAGAAGATAAACAAAATTGATAAACCATTAGCCAGACTCATCAAGAAAAAAAGGGAGAAGACTCAAATCAATAGAATTAGAAATGAAAAAGGAGAAGTAACAACTGACACTGCAGAAATACAAAAGATCATGAGAGATTACTATAAGCAACTCTATGCCAATAAAATGGACAACCTGGAAGAAATGGACAAATTCTTAGAAATGCACAACCTGCCAAGACTGAATCAGGAAGAAATAGAAAATATGAACAGACCAATCACAAACACTGAAATTGAAACTGTGATAAAATATCTTCCAACAAACAAAAGCCCAGGACCAGATGGCTTCACAGGTGAATTCTATCAAGCATTTAGAGAAGAGCTAACACCTATCCTTCTGAAACTCTTCCAAAATATAGCAGAGGGAGGAACACTCCCAAACTCATTCTACGAGGCCACCATCACCTTGATACCAAAACCAGACAAGGATGTCACAAAGAAAGAAAACTACAGGCCAATATCACTGATGAACATAGATGCAAAAATCCTCAACAAAATACTAGCAAACAGAATCCAACAGCACATTAAAAGGATCATACACCATGATCAAGTGGGGTTTATTCCAGGAATGCAAGGATTCTTCAATATATGCAAATCAATCAACGTGATACACCATATTAAAAAATTGAAGGAGAAAAAACATATGATCATCTCAATAGATGCAGAGAAAGCTTTCGAAAAAATTCAACACTCATTTATGATAAAAACCCTGCAGAAAGTAGGCATAGAGGGAACTTTCCTCAACATAATAAAGGCCATATATGACAAACCCACAGCCAGCATTGTCCTCAATGGTGAAAAACTGAAACCATTTCCACTAAGATCAGGAACAAGACAAGGTTGCCCACTCTCACCACTCTTATTCAACCTAGTTTTGGAAGTTTTAGCCACAGCAATCAGAGAATAAAAGGAAATAAAAGGAATCCAAATCGGAAAAGAAGAAGTAAAGCTGTCACTGTTTGCAGATGACATGATACTATACATAGAGAATCCTAAAGATGCTACCAGAAAACTACTAGAGTTAATCAATGAATTTGGTCAAGTTGCAGGATACAAAATTAATGCACAGAAATCTCTGGCATTCCTATATACTAATGATGAAAAATCTGAAAGTGAAATCAAGGAAACACTCCCATTTACCATTGCAACAAAAAGAATAAAATATCTAGGAATAAACCTACCTAAGGAGACAAAAGACCTGTATACAGAAAATTATAAGACACTGATGAAAGAAATTAAAGATGATACAAATAGATGGAGAGATGTACCATGTTCTTGGATTGGAAGAATCAACATTGTGAAAATGAATCTACTACCCAAAGCAATGTACAGATTCAATGCAATCCCTGTCAAACTACCACTGGCATTTTTCACAGAACTAGAACAAAAAATTTCACAATTTGTATGGAAACACAAAAGACCCCGAATAGCCAAAGCAATCTTGAGAACGAAAAATGGAGCTGGAGGAATCAGGCTCCCTAACTTCAGACTATACTACAAAGCTACAGTAATCAAGACAGTATGGTACTGGCACAAAAACAGAAAGATAGATCAATGGAACAGGATAGAAAGCCCAGAGTTAAACCCACGGACATATGGTCACCTTATCTTTGATAAAGGAGGCAGGAATGTACAGTGGAGAAAGGACAGTCTCTTCAATAAGTGGTGCTGGGAAAACTGGACAGGGACATGTAAAAGTATGAGATTAGATCACTCCCTAACACCATACACAAAAATAAGCTCAAAATGGATTAAAGACCTAAATGTAAGGCCAGACACTATCAAACTCTTAGAGGAAAACATAGGCAGAACACTCTATGACATAAATCACAGCAAGATCCTTTTGGACCCACCTCCTAGAGAAATGGAAATAAAGACAAAAATAAACACATGGGACCTAATGAAACTTAAAAGCTTTTGCACAGCAAAGGAAACCATAAACAAGACCAAAAGACAACCCTCAGAATGGGAGAAAATATTTGCAAATGAAGCAACTGACAAAGGATTAATCTCCAAAATTTATAAGCAGCTCATGCAGCTCAATAACAAAAAAACAAACAACCCAATCCAAAAATGGGCAGAAGACCTAAATAGACATTTCTCCACAGAAGATATACAGACTGCCAACAAACACATGAAAGGATGCTCAACATCTTTACTCATTAGAGAAATGCAAATCAAAACTACAATGAGATATCATCTCACACCAGTCAGAATGGCCATCATCAAAAAATCTAGAAACAATAAATGCTGGAGAGGGTGTGGAAAAAAGGGAACACTCTTGCACTGCTGGTGGGAATGTGAATTGGTACAGCCGCTATGGAGAACGGTATGGAGGTTCCTTAAAAAACTACAAATAGAACTACCATATGACCCAGCAATCCCACTACTGGGCATATACCCTGACAAAACCATAATTCAAAAAGAGACATGTACCAAAATGTTCATAGCAGCCCTATTTACAATAGCCCGGAGATGGAAACAACCTAAGTGTCCATCATCGGATGAATGGATAAAGAAGATGTGGCACATATATACAATGGAATATTACTCAGCCATAAAAAGAAATGAAATTGAGCTATTTGTAATGAGGTGGATAGACCTAGAGTCTGTCATACAGAGTGAAGTAAGTCAGAAAGAGAAAGACAAATACTGTATGCTAACACATATATATGGAATTTAAGAAAAAAAAATGTCATGAAGAACATAGGGGTAAGACAGGAATAAAGACACAGACCTACTAGAGAATGGACTTGAGGATATGGGGAGGGGGAAGGGTAAGCTGTGACAAAGTGAAAGAGCGGCATGGACATATATACACTACCAAACGTAAGGTAGATAGCTAGTGGGAAGCAGCCGCATAGCACAGGGAGATCAGCTCCGTGCTTTGGGACCGCCTGGAGGGGTGGGATAGGGAGGGTGGGAGGGAGACGCAAAACGGAGGGGATATGGAAACATATGTATATGTATAACTGATTAAATTTGTCATAAGGCAAAAAACTAAAAAAAAATAAATAAATAAAAGCAAATAAATAAATAAATAAATAAAAGCTGATGGCCGATAAATGACAAAAAAAAAAAAAAAAGTCAAACTGGAGCACAAGGAGAGGGACTATTCGTTGAGTTTTAGAAACGTTTCGTATTCACAGTGTGTCCATTCTCTAAGTTTCCCATACATGTTATAGCTGTAGTAATATTCGCTTCAACCTGGAGAGTTGGGACTCACGGAATGGGTGCCATGCATTATTGCTTTAAAGGGTCTGCGTTTGCTCACCCAATCTCACCAATCCTCTCAGTCCCATGTATCCAGCCTTATGACACATCCAGCTGTCGTTGTAGATAGGGTCATTCCAGGTTTCATCAGAGACCCTGAAGGAATAGTAAAGAATTTCCCTGTATTTTGTTCTGTTTTTGAAATTCATTTTTATAGTGGGGTTGAGCTGATTCTCACTGCCATGTTTATGCCAGTCTACACACGCTTGATTCCCTTACGGAGACATATCAATACATAGGTTTTAAAATTCTTACTAGTCAGATATATTCCTCTGCGGGAAATATGGGGTTTTGAGTCCCTTTCACTGAGGAAGGTGTAGGTCTTGTCTAATCCATAGTTGGTTTTTGGAACGGTACCTGTGCTTATATCAAACTCTGGTTTTATGCATCACCACACCTCTCCTTCCCCCTTAAGCAGACATAAGTGTGTTTTCTAAATGTGAGACTCTGTTCTCTTTCCTAACTCAGTTCATGTGTAGCCATGTTTACAGGATCTTCATAAGTGATATCTTATGATAAGTTTCTTTTTCTGTGTGACTTATTTCACTTAGAATCATCGTACCTGAATCCACTCATTTTGATGCTACTGGTCTTATGACATTGATTTCATGGCTGCAGGATATTCCCTCATATGTATGTACCACAATTTTTTGAACCAATTTTATATTTCCTGGGATATTTAAGGTGTACCCAAGTTGACGTTCTTGTAAGCAGTGCAGGCCTAAATTATGGGGGGGCTCTGACTTATTGATTTTCAGTTTTCCCAAGGTATATTATCTAGACTGGAAGTGCCCTTGGCTCTGTGGCTCTGTTGTTTACTTATTTTAGGGAACACAATGCACTCCTCCAGAGAGGCAGTTGGCAATTTACATCCCGCCCATCAGCATATCAAGGCTCCCTGTTCTCTAGGGCCTGTCTTGAATTTCTGGTTTTTACCATTTTTGTGGATGTTCCTGTGGACCGGTTGGAAGTGATACATCTTTGTAGTGCTGACTTGCATGCCCGCTTGCTTGCTTGGCCAAAAAAGGCGTATGCGTTTTCCCCTGAATATACTCAGGAGAAAATGCATAAGCCCTTTTTGGCCAAGTGCATCATTGTCGAAGTTGTGCCCCTCTTCCTGTGCTTTAAAGGTGATTCCAAGGTACCTCTTGAAATCTGTTTCCTGTTATTCTGCCTCGCTTTCAAGTCCGCCTCGTTTCCTTCCCTCAACAGATATTTGGACGATAGATGTCCTTTATTACTCTGCCACTTTGTGAATTGCTGTGCCCCTGAGCTCTGTTTTATAACTGGTTTTTTTCTAAGCTGTACGCAAGACCAATATTTTGGTTCAGGACCTATACTGGTTCCCGGTGGGTGGTTGAGACTTTGGTCAGTTCTTCTTCCTCCCAGGAAATAAGAGTGACATATGCCCGTCCAAATGCCTAACAGCTACTCTCTCTTTGGTTCTCCCTCTTCCCAGTCATCCTCTGGTAAATTGGCAACCTGTGCGAAACAGGAGGTTAAAGGTGCAGTCTCTCCAGGTTGGGAGATTGATAGTAAAGGAGTTGGAAAGTCAAACTGGAGGATCAGGAGAGGGACTATTCGTTGAGATTTAGAAACCTTTTGTATTCACAGTGTGTCCATTCTCTAGGTTTCCCATACATGTTATAGCTGTAGTAATATTCCCTACAACCTGGAGAGTTGGGACCCATGGAATGGGTGCCATGCATTATTGCTTTAAAGGGTCTGCATTTGCTCACGAATCTCACCAATCCTCTCAGTCCCATGTGTCCAGCCTTATGCCACCTCCAGCTGTCGTTCTAGATAGGGTCATTCCAAGATTCATCAGAGACCCTGAGGAATTGTAAAGAATTTTGCTGTTTTTTTGTTTTGTTTTTGAAATTCCTTTTTATAGTGGGATTGAGCTGATTCTCACTGCCATCTTTATGCCAGTCTACACACACTTGATTCCCTTATGGAGACATATCAATACATAGGTTTTAAGATTCTTACTAGTCAGATATATTCCTCTGCGGGAAATAAGGGGTTTTGAGTCCCTTTCACTGAGGAAGGTGTAGGTCTTGTCTATTCCATAGTTGGTTTTTGGAACGGTACCTGTGCTTATATCAACCTCTGGTTTTATGCATCACCCCACCTCTCCTTCCCCCTTAAGCAGGCATAAGAGTGTTTTCTAAATGTGAGACTCTCTTCTCTTTCCTAACTCAGTTCATGTGTAGCCAAATTTACAGGATCTACATAAGTGATATCTTATGATAAGTTTCTATTTCTGTGTGACTTATTTCACTTAGAATCATCGAACCTGAATCCACTCATTTTGCTGCTACTGGTCTTATGACATTGATTTCATGGCTGAGGGATATACCATCATATGTAAGTACCACAATTTTTTGAACCATTTTTATCTTTCCTGGGATATTTAAGTTGCACCCAAGTTGAGGTTCTTGTAAGCAGTGCAGCACTAAATTTTGGGGTGGCTCTGTCTTATTGATTTTCAGTTTGCCCAAGGTATATTTCTTAGACTGGAAGTGCCCTTGGCACTGTACCTCTGTTGTTTACTTGTTTTAGGGAACACAATGCACTCCTCCAGAGAGGCAGTTGGCAATTTACATCCCGGCCATCAGCATAACAAGGCTCCCTGTTTTCCAAGGCCTGTCTTGAATTTCTGGTTTTTACCCTTTTTGTGGATGTCCCTTTGGACCGGTGGGAAGTGATACTTCTTTGTAGTGCAGACTTACATTGTCCGCTTGCTTGCTTGGCCAAAATGGGCGTATGCGTTTTCTCCTGAATATACTCAGGAGAAAACGCATACGCCCTTTTTGCACAAGTGCATCATTGTCGAAGTTGTGCCCCTCTTCCTGTGCTTTAAAGGCGATTCCAACATACCTCTTGAAATCTGTTTCCTGCTATTCTGCCTCACTTTCAAGTCCGCCTCGTTGCCTTCCCTCAACAGATTTTTGGATGATAGTTGTCCTTTATTACTCTGCCAGTTTGTGAATTGCTCTGCCCTATAGCTCCATTTTTTAACTCGTTTTTTGTGAGCTGAACGCAAGTCCCATATTTTGGTTTAGGACCTATACTGGTTCCCGGTGGGTGGCTGAGACTTTGGTTAATTCTTCTTCCTCCCGGGAAATAAGAGTGACATGTGCCCGTCCAAATGCCTAACAGCTACTCTCTCTTTGGTTCTCCCTCTTACCTTTCATCCTTTGCCAAATTGGCAACCTGTGCGAACCAGGAGGTTAAAGGTGCTGTCTCTCCAAGTTGGGAGATTGATAGTAAAGCAGTTAGAAAGTGAAACTGGAGCACCAGGAGAGGGACTATTCGTTGAGATTTAGAAACCTTTCGTATTCACAGTGTGTCCATTCTCTATGTTTCCCATACATGTTATAGCTGTAGTAAAATTCCCTACAACCTGGAGAGTTGGGAACCATGGAATGGGTGCCATGCATTATTGCATTAAAGGGTCTGCATTTGCTCACGAATCTCACCACTCCTCACAGTCCCATGTGTCCAGCTTTATGCCACCTCCAGCTGTCTTTCTAGATAGGGTCATTCCAAGTTTCATCAGATTCCCTGACGGAATTGTAAAGAATTTCGCTTTTTTTTTGTTTTGTTTTTGAAATTCCTTTTTATAGTGGGTTTGAGCTGATTCTCACTGCCATCTTTATGCCAGTCTACACACACTTGATTCCCTTACGGAGACATATCAATACATAGGTTTTAAGATACTTACTAGTCAGATATATTCCTCTGCGGGAAATATGGGGTTTTCAGTCCCTTTCACTGAGGAAGGTGTAGGTCTTGTCTATTCCATACTTTGTATTTGGAACGGTACATGTGCTTATATCAACCTCTGGTTTTATGCATCACCCCACCTCTCCTGCCCCCTTAAGCAGGCATAAGAGTGTTTTCTAAATGTGAGTCTCTCTTGTCTTTCCTAACTCAGTTCAAGTGTAGCCATGTTTACAGGATCTTCATTAGTGATATCTTATGATAGTTTCTTTTTCTGTGTGACTTATTTCACTTAGAATCATCGTACCTGAATCCACTCATTTTGCTGCTACTGGTCATATGATATTGATTTCATGGCTGAGGGATATTCCCTCGTACGTAAGTACCACAACTTTTTCAACCATTTTTATATTTCCTGGGATATTTAAGTTGCACCCAAGTTGACGTTCTTGTAAGCAGTGCATTCCTAAATTTTGGGGTGGCTCTGTCTTATTGATTTTCAGTTTTCCCAAGGTATATTCCCTAGACTGGAAGTTCCCTTGGCTCTGTAGCTCTGTTGTTTACTTATTTTAGGGAACACATTGCACTCCTCCAGAGAGGCAGTTGGCAATTTACATCCCGCCCATCAGCATAACAAGGCTCCCTGTTCTCCAGGGCCTGTCTTGAATTTCTGGTTTTTACCCTTTTTGTGGATGTCCCATTGGACCGGTGGGAAGTGATACTTCTTTGTAGTGCAGACTTACATTGTCCGCTTGCTTGCTTGGCCAAAATGGGCGTATGTGTTTTCTCCTGAATATACTCAGGGGAAAACGCATACGCCCTTTTTGGACAAGGGCATCATTGTAGAAGTTGTGCCCCTCTTCCTGTGCTTTAAAGGCGATTCCAACGTACCTCTTGAAATCTGTTTTCTGCTCTTCTTCCTCACTTTCAAGTCCGCCTCATTGCCTTCCCTCAACAGATTTTTGGATGATAGTTGCCCTGTATTACTCTGCCAGTTTGTGAATTGCTGTGCCCCTGAGCTCCATTTTTTAACTCGTTTTTTCTGAGCTGAACGCAAGTCCAATATTTTGGTTCAGAAACTCTACTGGTTCCCGGTGGGTGGCTGAGACTTTGGTCAATTCTTCTTCCTCCCGGGAAATAAGAGTGACATATGCCCGTCCAAATGCCTAACAGCTATTCTCTCATTGGTTCTCCCTCTTCCCATTCATCCTCTGTGAAATTGGCATCCTGTGTGAAACAGGAGATTAAAGGTGCTGTCTCTCCAGGTTGGGAGATTGATACTAAAGCAGTTGGAAAGTCAAACCAGAGCACCAGAAGAGGGACTATTCGTTGAGTTTAGACACCTTTCGTATTCAGTGTGTCCATTCTCTAGGTTTCCCGTACATGTTATAGCTGTATTAATATTCCCTTCAACCTGGAGAGTTGGAGCCCATGGAATGGGTGCCATGCATTATTGCTATAAAGGGTCTGCGTTTGCTCACCCAATCTCACTAATCCTCTCAGTCCCATGTGTCCAGCCTTATGCCATATCCAGCTGTCATTGTAGATAGGATCATTCTAGGTTTCATCAGAGACCCTGAAGGAATTGTAAAGAATTTCCCGGTTTTTTTGTTTTGTTTTTGAAATTCCTTTTTATAGTGGGTTTGAGCTGATTATCGCTGCCATATTTATGCCAGTCTAGACACACTAGATTCCCTTACGGAGACATATCAATACATAGGTTTTAAGATTCTTACTAGTCAGATATATTCCTCTGCGGGAAATATTGGGTTTTGAGTCCCTTTTACTGAGGAAGGTATAGGTAGGTCTTGTCAATTCCATAGTTGGTTTTTGGAACGGTACCTGTGCTTATATCCAACTCTGGTTTTATGCATCACCCCACCTCTCCTTCCCCCTTAAGCAGGCATAAGAGTGTTTTCTAAATGTGAGACTCTGTTCTCTTTCCTAACTCAGTTCATGTGTAGCCATGTTTACAGGATCTTCATAAGTGATATCTTATGATAAGCTTCTTTTTCTGTGTGACTTATTTCACTTAGAATCTTCGTACCTGAATCCACTCATTTTGCTGCTACTGGTCTTATGACATTGATTTCATGGCTGAGGGATATTCCATCGTACATGAGTACCACAAATTTTTGAACCATTTTTATATTTTCTGGGATATTTCATGTGTACCCAAGTTGAGGTTCTTGTAAGCAGTGCAGCCCTAAATTTGGGGGTGGCTCTGTCTTATTGATTTTCAGTTTTCCCAAAGTATATTCCCTAGACTGGAAGTGCCCTTTGCTCTGTAGCTCTGTTGTTTACTTGTTTTAGGGGACACAGTGCACTCCTCCAGAGAGGCAATTGACAACTTACATCCCACCCATCAGCATAACAAGGCTCCCTGTTTTCCAGGGACTGTCTTGCCTTTCTGGTATTTACACATTTTGTGGATGTCCCTTTTGACCGGTGGGGAGTGATACTTCTTTATAATGCAGATTTGCATTGCCCCCTTGCTTGCTTGCCCAAAAATTGTGTATGCGTTTTGTCCTTAATATATTCAGGTGAAAACACATACGCCGTTTTTGGCCAAGTGCATCATTGTCGAAGTTGTGCCCCTCTTCATGTGCTTTACAGATGATTCCAACGTACCGCTTGAAATCTCTTTCCTGCTATTCTGCCTTGCCTTCAATTCCCACTCATTGCCTTCCCTCAACAGATTTTTGGAAGATAGTTGTCCTTTAATATTCTGCCAGTTTGTGAATTGCTGTGCCCCTTAGCTTCATTTTTCAACTCCTTTTTTGTAAGCTGAACGCAAGTCCACAATTTTGATTTAGGACATAATCTGGATCCCGGGGGGTGACTGAGACTTTGGTTAATTCTTCTTCTTGCCGGGAAAATAGAGTGACATATGCCCGTCCAAATGCCTAACAGCTACTCTCTCATTGGTTCTCCCTCTTCCCTTTTATCCTCTGCCAAATTGGCAACCTGTGCGAACCAGGAGGATAAAGGGGCTGTCTCTCCAAGTTGGGAGATTGATAGTAAAGCAGTTGGAATGTAAAACCGGAGCACCAGGAGAGGGACTATTAGTTGAGTTTTAGAAACCTTTCATATTTACAGTGTGTCCATTCTCTAGGTTTCCCGTACATGTTATAGCTGTAGTAATATTGACTTCAACCTGGAGAGTTGGGACAAATGGAATGGGTGCCACACATTATTGCTTTAAAGGGTTTGCATTTGCTCAACCAATCTCACCAATCCTCTCAGTCCCAAGTGTCCAGCCTTATGCCATATCCAGCTGTCATTGTAGTTAGGGTCATTCCAGGTTTCATTAGAGCCCCTAAAGGAATTGTAAAGAATTTCCATGTTTTTTGTGTTTTGTTTTTCAAATTCCTTTTTATAGTGCGTTTGAGCTGATTCTCACTGCAATGATTATGCCAGTCTAGACACACTTGATTCCATTACGGAAACATATCAATACATAGGTTTTAATATTCTTACTAGTCAGATATATTCCTCTGTGGGAAATATCGTGTTTTGAGTTCCTTTCACTGAGGAAGGTGTAGGTCTTGTATATTCCATAGTTGGTTTTTGAAATGGTACGTGTGGTTATATCAAACGCTGGTTTTCTGCAGCACCCCACCTCATATTCCCCCTTAAGCAGGCATAAGATTGTTTTCTAAATGTGAGTCTCTGTTCGCTTTCCTAACTCTGTTCATGTGTAGCCATGTTTAGAGGACCTTCATAAGTGATATCTTATGATAAGTTTCTTTATCTGTGTGACTTATTTCAGTTAGAATCATCGTACCTGAATCCACTCATTTTGCTGCTACTGGTCTTATGACATTGATTTCATGGCTGAGGGATATTCCATCATATGTAACTACCAAAATATTTTAAAACATATTTATATTTCCTGGTATATTTAAGCTTTACCCAAGTTGAGGTTCTTATAATCAGTGCAGCCCTAAATTTTGGGGTGGCTCTGACTTATTGATTTTCTGCTTTCCCAAGGTATATTCCCCAGACTGAAAGTACCCTTGGCTCTGTAGCTCTGTTGTTTACTTGTTTTAGGGAACACAATGCACCCCTCCAGAGAGGCAGTTGGCAATTTACATCCCGGCCATCAGCATAACAAGGCTCCCTGTTCTCCAGGGCCTGTCTTGCCTTTCTGGTTTTTACCCATTTTGTGGATGTACCTTTTGACAAGTGGGAAGTGATACTTTGTAGTGCAGATTTGCATTGCCAGCATGCTTGCTTGGCCAAAAAGGGCGTATGCGTTTTCTCCTGAATATATTCAGGAGAAAACGCATACGCCCTTTTTGGCCAAGTGCATCATTGTCGATGTTGTGCCCCTCTTCCTGTGCCTTAAATGCGATTCCAACGTACCTCTTGAAATCTGTTTCCTGCTATTCTGCCTCGCTTTCAAGTCTGCCTCGTTGCCTTCCCTCAACAGATTTTTGGACGATAGTTGTCCTTTATTACTCTGCCTGTTTGTGAATTGTTGTGCACTGAGCTACATTATTTAACTCGTTTTTTTTGTGAGCTGAACGCACGTCCAATATTTTGGTTCAGGACCTATACTGGTTCCCGGTGGGTGGCTGAGGCTTTGGTTATTTCTTCTTCTTCCCGCGAAGTAAGAGTGACATGTGCCCGTACAAATGTCTAACAGCTACTCTCTCACTGGTCTCCCTCTTCCCTTTCATCCTCTGCCAAATTGGCAACCTGTGCGAACCAGGATGTTAAAGGTGCTGTCTCTCCAAGTTGGGAGATTGATAGTAAAGCAGTTGGAAAGTCAAATGGGAGCACCAGGAGAGGGACTATTCGTTGAGTTTTAGAAACCTTTCGTATTCACACTGTGTCCTTTCTCTAGGGTTCCCGTACATATTATAGCTGTAGTAATATGACCTTAAACCTGGCCTGTTGGGACCCATGGAATGGGTGCCACACATTATTGCTTTAAAGGGTCTACATTTGCTCACCCAATCTCACCAATCCTCTCAGTTCCAAGTGTCCAGCCTTATGCCACATCCAGCTGTCATTTTAGATAGGGTCATTCCAGGTTTCATCAGCGACCCTGAAGGTATTGTGTAAGAATTGTTCTGTTTTTATGTTTTGTTTTGAATTTCATTTTTATATTGGGTTTGAGCTGATTCTCCCTGCCATGTTTATGTCATACTAGACACACTTAGTTACCTTACGGAGACATATCAATACATAGGTTTTAAAATACTTACTAGTCAGATATATTTCTCTGGGGGGAATAGGGATGTTGAGTTCTGTTCACTGAGGAAGGAGTAGGGCTTGTCTCTTTTGTTTTTGGATTATGGAACGGTACCTTTGCTAATATCAATCTTTTGTTTTGTGCATCTCCCCACCTGTCTTTCCCCTTAAGCAAGCGTTAGAGTGTTTTCTAAATCTGAGACTCTGTTCTCTTCCCTAAATCAGTTCATATGTAGCCATGTTTACATTCCCTTCATAAGTGATATCTTATGTCAGAATGCACCATGGCCCTTGTCATAATAATGCTTCATGACCCCTGTCATCACAATGATCCATGCCCTGGTTATCAAAATTCTCCATGTCCCTTGTCATCAAAATTCTCCACGTACTTGTCATCACAATGCTACATGACACTTCTCATCAAAATGTTACATACTCTTTTCATCACAATTCTCCATTCTCTTGACATTGCAATGCTCCATGCCCTTGTCATCACAATGCTCCATGCCTTTGTCATCACATTGCTCCATGACACCTGTCATCACATTGCTCCCTGACAACTGTCATCACAATGCTTCATGCCCCTTGTCATTACAGTGCTCCATGATGCTCGACATCACAATTACCCAAGGTCTTCTCATCACAATGCTCCACGGTTTTGCCATCACCATGCTCCATGCCTTGTCATCTCAAATCTCAATGTCCCTTGTCCTCACAATTCTCCACGTCCTTGTCATTACAATGCTCCATGGCACTTCACATCACAATGTTATATGCTCTTGTCATCACAATACTCCATGCACTTGTCATCGAAATGCTCCATGACCCCTGTCATAGGAAGCTCCATGCGCTTTTCATCAAAATGTTTCAGTACCAGGGCATTAAAATTCTCAATGGCCCTTGATATCACAATGCTCCATGCCCTTGTCATCACAATGCTCCTTTACTTTGTCACAGCAATCCTCCATAACAATTGGCATCACAATGCTCCATGATATTGTCATCAAACTGGAACATGACATATTTCATCACAATGCTCCCTGACACCTTTCTTCACAATAATCCATGACCTTGTCATCACAGTGCTCCATGACCTTGTCATCACAATGTGCAATGCCCATTCTTATTACAATAATCCAAGAAACTTGTCAGACCAATGCTCCATGACACTTTTCATCACAATGCTCCATGAACGCTGTCATCAAAATGCACCATGCCCATCATCATAATGCTTCATGCTATTGTCATCACAATGAAATCAAAAAGCTCCATGACATCTGTCAACACAATGCTGCAAACCCTTGTGATCACCATGCCCCATAACACTTGTCATCACAATGCCCCATGACGCTGGTCACCACAGTTATCCATGGGCTTCTCATCACAATGCACCATGACTTTTTTCAACACAATGTTCAATACCCTTGTCAACACAATGCTCTCTGACTATTGACCTCAGTATGCACCGTGCACTCTTTCATGGCAAGGCTCCATGCCTATTTCATCACAATGATCCATGCCCTTTTCATCAACATGTTCCAAGACACCTGTGATCACAATGATCCTTGGACTTGCCATCACAAAGCTCCATGACGAATGTCATCAGAATGCTCGATGGCCTTCTCATCATAATGTTCCATGCCCTTGTCATCACAATGCTCCAAGACCCCTGTAATCAAAATGATCCCTGCGCCTTTTCATCAGAATGCTCCATGAGACTTGTCATCACAAGGTTCCATGGTCTACACATCACAGTGCTCCAGGACCTTGTCATCACAGTGCTCCATTCCCTTGTCATCACAATGCTCCATGACCCCTGTCATCACAATAATCCATGAATATTTTCAGCACAATGCTCTACGAAATTCTCCTCACAATGCTCCATAGACCATATCACCACAATGCTCCATGACCACTGTCATCAAAACACTCCATGACACCTGACAACACAATGATCCGGGACACTTGTCATCACAATGCTTCATTCCCTTGTCATCACAATGCTCCATGACCCCTCTCATCACAACACTCCATGAACATTTTCAACCCAGTGCTCCATGACCCTTGTCATCACAATGATCCATGCCCTTGTCATCCCAATGCTCCATGACCCATGTATTCACAATGCTCAGTAACGCTTGTCATCACAGTGCTCCATGACACCTGTCATCACAATGCTCCATGCCTTTGTCAGCAAAATGCTACATGACCTTGTCATTACAATACTCTATGCACTTGTCATCCAATACTCCATTTCCATTGTCATCACAATCCTCCATGAACCTTGGGATCACATTGCTTCCTGCCATTGTCATCACAATGCTCCATGCTCCTTGAAATCAAAATGATCCATGAACTCTGTCATCACAATGCTCCAAAACCTTGTGATCACAATGTTCCATAACACTTGTCATCCCAACGCTCCATGATGCCTGTCATCACAATACTCCATGCCCTTTTCATCACAATGCTCCATGACCTTTGTCATCACAATTCTCAATACACTTGTCATCAAAATGCTATCGGACACTTGTCATCAGAATGCTCCTTGAACCCTGTCACGAAAAGGCTCCATGCCGTTTTCATCCCAATGCCCCATGCCGTTTTCATCACAATGGTCCAGGCCATTTTCATCAAAATCCTCCACAAGCTTGTCATCAGAATGCTCCATGACCCTTCTCATCACTATTCTCCATGCACTTGTCAGCACAATGCTCCCTGACCCTTGTCATCACAATGCTCCAAGCCATTGTCATCACATTGCTCCATTACATTTGTCATCAGAATTCTCCATGACACTTGGCTTCACAATGCTCCATGCCATTGTCATCACAATGGGCAAATCCAAATGTCATTGCAATGATCCATGAAACATATTAGACCAATGTTCCATGCCCTTGTCATCACAATGCTCCATGCCCATGTTATCACAATGCTCCATGACCCCTGTCATCACAATGCTCCGTGACTCCCGTCATCACAATGCTTCATGACCTTTGTCATCACAATGGTCCATGCCGTCGTCATCAAAAGTCTCTGACCATTTTAACCACAATGCTCCATGAAATTTTCCTCACAATGCTCTTTGACACTTGCCATCACAATGCTCCATGCGCTTGTCAGCACAATGCCTCATGACACGTCATCACAGTTCACCATGCGCTAGTCATCACAGTGCTCCACATTCTTGTCATCACAGTGATCCTTAAAATTTGTCATCACAATGCTCCATGCACTTCTCATCAAAATGCTCTCTCACCACTGATATCACAATGCTACATCACTATTTGTCACAATACTCCCTCACCCCTGTCATCACAATGTTCCATGACTCCTGCCATCCCAATGCTACATGCACTTATCATCACAGTGTTCGTTGACCCGTGACATCACAAGGTTCCATAACACCTGTCATCAAAATGTTCCATGACACTTTTCATCAAATTGCTCCATGACCCTGTCACAGAATGCTCCATGCCCTTCTCATCACAATGCACAACGACCTTGCCATCAAAATGTTCCCTGACATTTGTCATCACAAAGATCCATGACCCTTGGCATCACAATGCTCCATGTCATTGTCATCACAATGCCCAATGAACGCTCTCATTACATTGCTCCATGCCCTTGTCTTCACAAAGCTCGATGTCACATGTCATCAGAATGCTCCATGTCCTTCTCATCACAATGCTCCATGCCCATGCCATCACAATGCTCAATAACCCCAGTCATCACAATGCTCCATGACCCCTGCCATCACGATGTTTCATGGGCTTGTCATCACAAAGCTCCATGACACTTCTCATCACAATGCTCCAAGTACCCTGTAATCACAGTGCTGTATGCCCCTTTTCATCTCAATTATCCATGAACACTGTCATCAAAATGCACCATGCCCATCATCATAATGCTTCATGCTATTGTTATCACAATGAAATCAAAATGCTCCATGACCTCTGTCATAACAATGCTCCAAACCCTTGTGATCACAATAGTCCCTATCACTTGTCATCACAATGCCCCATGACACTCGTCATCACAATTATCAATGGTCTTCTCATCACAATGCTCAATACACTTGTCATCAAAATGCTCCCTGACACTTGTTGTCTGTATGCTCCTTGAATCCTGTCATGACAAGGCTCCATGCCTTTTTCATCACAATGATCGATGTCCTTTTCTTCACAATGCTCCAACAACCATGTAATTTCAATGCTCCATGCCCTTGTCATCAGAAAACTCAATGATATATGCCATCAGAATGCTCCTTGGTCTTCTCCTCACAATGCTCCATGCCCTTGTCATCACAATGTTCCAAGACACCTGTAATCACAATGCTCCATGCCCTTGTCATCAAAAAAATCCAGGACGCATGTCATCAGAATGCTCCATGGCATCTCATCAAAATGCTCCATGCCCTAGTCATCACAGTGCTCCAAGACCCCTGTAATCACAATGCTCCATGTCCCCTTTTCATCAGAATTCTCCATGAGACTTGTATTGACAACTCTCCATGGTCTTCTCATCACAATGCTCCAGGAACTTGTCATCACAATGCTCCATTCCCTTGTCATCAATATGCTCCATGACACCTGTCATCACAATAATCCATGAACAATTTCAGACCAATGCTCCACGACCTACTCATCACAATGCTCCATGGCCAATATCATCACAATGCTCCATGACCACTGTCATCACAACACTCCATGAATATTTTCAGCCCAGTGCTCCATGACCCTTGTCATGACAATGATCCATGCCCTTGTAATCCCAATGCTCCATGACCCCTGTATTCACAATGCTCCGTGACGCTTGTCATCACAGTGCTCCATGACACATGTCATCACAATGCTCCATGCCTTTGTCAGCAAAATGCTACATGACCGTATCATTACAATGCTCTATGTGCTTGTCATTACAATACTCCATTTCCATTGTTATCACAATCCTCCATGAACATTGGGATCACATTGCTTCATAACATTGTCATCACAATGCTCCATGCTCCTTGAAATCAAAATGATCCATGTCCTCTGTCATCACAATGCTCCAAACCCTTGTGATCACAATGTTCCATAACTCTTGTCATCACAATGCTCCATGATGCCTGTCATCACAATACTCCATGCACTTTTCATCCCAATGATCCATGACCTTTGTCATCACAATGCTCAATACACTTGTCATCACAATGCTCCCTGACACTTGTCATCAGAATGCTCTTTGAACCCTGTCACGAAAAGGCTCCATGCCTTTTTCATCACAATGTCCCATGCCGTTTTCATCACAATGCTCCATGCCATTGTCATCAAAATACTCCACAAGCTTGTCATCAGAATGCTCCATGACCCATGTCATCACAATTCTCCATGCACTTGTCAGCACAAGGCTCCCTGACCCTTGTCATCACAATGCTCCAAGCCCTTGTCATCACAATGCTCCATTAACTTTGTCATCAGAATCCTCCATGACACTTGGCATCACAATGTTCCATACCATAGTCATCACAACGGTCCATTACATATGTCATCACAATGATCCCTGACACCTCTCTTCTCAATACTGCATGACCAGGTCATCACAATGCGCCATTCCAAATGTCATCGCAATAATTCATGAAACTTATTAGACCAATATTCCATGCCCTTGTCCTCACAACGCTCCATGTCCTTGTTATCACAATGCTCCATGACTCCTGTCATGAAAATGCTCCGTGACTCCAGTCATCACAATGCTTCATGACCTTTGTCGTCACAATGGTCCATGACCTCGTCATCAACAGTCTCAGTGACCATTTTAACCACAATGCTCCATGAACTTTCCATCACAATGCTCTTTGACCCTTGTCATCACAATGCTCCATTCGCCTGTCAGCAAAATGCTCCATGACACATGTCATCACAATGGACCATGCACTTGTCATCACAGTGCTTCACTATCTTGTCATCACAATGCTCCTTAAAATTTGTCATCACAATGCTCCATGCACTTCTCAACAAAATGCTCTCTCACGACTGATATCACAATGCTACATCAGTATTTGTCAAAATACACCCTCACCCCTGTCATCACAATATTCCATGACTCCTGTCATCACAATGCTACATGCACTTATCATCACAATGTTCGATGACCCCTGACATCACAATGTTCCATAACACCTGTCATCAAAATGTTCCATGACACTTTTCATCAAATTGCTCCATGACCCTGTCATCAGAATGCTCCCTGCCCTTCACATCACAATGCACAACGCCCTTGCCATCAGATTGCTCCATGACCTTTGTCATCACAAAGATCCATGACCCTTGGCATCACAATGCTCCAATTCATTGTCATCACAATGCTGCATGAACGCTCTCATCACATTGCTCCATGCCCTTGTCTTCACAAAGCTCCATGACACATGTCATAAGAATGCTCCATGGCCTTCTCATCACAGTGCTCCATGACCTTTCCATCACAATGCTCCATTACCACAGTCATAACAATGCTCCATGACCCATGCCATCACGATGTTCCATGGCCTTGTCATCACAAAGCTCCATGACCCTTCTCCTCACAATGCTCCAAGAACCCTGTTATCACAATGCTCTATGCCACTTTTCATCTCAATGATCCATGAACCCTGTCATCACAATGGACCATGCCCATCATCATAATGCTTCATGCTATTGTCATCACAATGAAATCAAAATGCTCCATGACATCTGTCATAACAATGCTCAACACCCTTGTGATCACAATATTCCATAACACTTGTCATCACAATGACCCATGACACTCGTCATCACAATTATCAATGGTCTTCTCATCACAATGCTACATGACTTTTGTCATCACAATGCTCAATGCACATGTCATCAAAATGCTCCCTGACACATGTTTTCTGTATGCTCCTTGAACCCTGTCATGACAAGGCTCCATGACTTTTTCATCACAATGCTCAATGCCCTTGTCATCACAATGTTCCAAGACCCTTGTAATCACAATGCTCCATGCACTTGTCATCAAAATACTCCATGACGCATGTCATCAGAATGCTCCATGGCCTTCTCATCACAATGCTCCATGCCCTAGTCATCACAATGCTCCAAGACCCCTGTAATCACAATGTTCCATGTCCCTTTTCATCAGAATGATCCATGAGACTTGTCATCACAATTCTCGATGTTTTCTCATCACAATGCTCCAGGAACTTCTCATCACCATGCTCCATTCCCTTGTCATCACAATGCTCCATGAACCCTCTCATCACAATAAACCATGAATATTTTCAGCCCAATGCTCCACGACCTACTCATCACAATGCTCCATGGCCAGTATCATCACAATGCTCCATGACCACTGTCATCACAACACTCCATGACATCTGAAAACACAATGATCTGGGACTCTTGTCATCACAATGCTCCATTCCCTAGTCATCACATTGCTCCATGACCCGTGTCATCACAACACTCCATGAATATTTTCAGCCCAGTGCTCCATGACCCTTGTCATCACAATGATCCATGCCCTTGTCATCAAAATGGGCCGTTACATATGTCATCACAATGCTCCCTGACACCTGTCTTCACAATAATGCATGACCTGGTCATCACAATTCTCCATGCCCTTGTCATCACAATGCGCCATTCCAACAGTCATCGCAATAATCCATGAAACTTATTAGACCAATGTTCCATGCCCTTGTCATCACAATGCTCCATGCCCTTGTTATCACAATGCTCCATGACCCCTGTCATCACAATGCTCCGTGACTCCAGTCATCACAATGCTTCATGATGATTGTCATCACAATGGTCCATGCCCTCGTCATCAACAGTCTCTGTGACCATTTTAACCACAATGCTCCATGAACTTTTCATCACAATGCTCTTTGACCATTGTCCTCACAATGCTCTATGCCTTTCTCAGCACAATGCTCCGTGACCTTTGTCATCACAATGCTCCATGCGCTTGTAAGCACAATGCTCCGTGACACATGTTATCACAATGCTCCATGACCCCTGTCATCACAATGCTCCGTGACTCCAGTCATCTCAATGCTTCATAACGTTTGTCATCACAATGGTCCATGCCCGCGTCACCACAAGGCTTTGTGACCTTTGTAACCACAATCATGCATAAACTTTTCATCACAATTCTCTGTGACTTTGTCATTACAATGCTCCATGTCATTGTCAGAACAGTGCTCCATGACCATAGTCTTCACAATGTGCCACGCGCATTTCATCACAACGGTTCACAACCTTGTCATTGCAATGCTCCATAAGCCTTGTAATCACAATGCTCCATGCACTTCTCATCAAAATGCTCTCTCACCAGAGATATCACAATGTTCCATGACTAGTCATCACAATACTCCCTCACCCCTGTAATCACAATATTCCATGACCCTGTCATCACACTGCTACATCCCCTTACAATCACAATGTTCCATGACCCCTGTCAACAAAATGCTCCATGACCCTTTTCATCCCAAAGCTCCAAGACCCCTGACATCACAATGTTCTATAACCCATGCCATCAAAATGTTCCATTACACTTTTCATCAAATTGCTGCATGAAACGGTCCTCAAAATGCTCCCTGCCATTCTCATCACAATGCACCATGCACTTTTCATCAAAATGCTCCATGACTTGTCATCACAAAACTCCATGACCCTTGGCATCACAATGCTCCATGTCATTGTCATCACAATGATCCATGAACCTTCTCATCACATTGCTCCATGCCCTTCTCACCACAAATATCCATGACACTTTTCATCACAATGCTCGATGCTCTTCTCATCACAATGCTCCATGCCCTTGTCATTAAAATCCTGCATGGCCCATGTATCACAGTGTTCTGTGCCCTTGTCATCACAATGCTCCATGCCAACTCTCATCACAATAATTCATGAAACATTTCAGACAAATGTTCCATGCCCTTCTCATCAAAATGCTCCATTACCCCTGTCATAAAAATGCACCATGACCCTTGCCATCACAATGATCCACGAACTAGTCATCACAACGTTCCATGACACTTGTCATCACAATGCTCAAGACCCCTGAAATCACAATGCCCCATGCCCTTGTCATCACAAAGCTCCATGACACATGTCATCAGAAGGTTCCATGGCTTTCTCAACACAATGCTCCTTGCCCTTGTCATCACAATGCTCCACGAACCTTGTAAACACAATGCTCCATGCCCCTTTTCATCTCAATGCTCCATGAACCCTGCCATCACAATGCACCATGCCCATCATCATAATGCTTCAGGCTATTGTCATCACAATGAAATCAATATTCTCCATGACCTCTGTCATCATAATGCTCCAAACACTTGTGATCACAATGTTCCATAACACTTATCATCACAACACCCCATGACGCTCATCATCACAATTATCCATGGACTTCTCTTCACAATGCTCCATGATCTTTGTCATCACAATGCTCAATACACTTGTCATCACAATGCTCCCTGACACTTGTCGTCAGTATGCTCCTTGAACCCTGTCATGACAAGGCTCCATGCCTTTGTCATCACAATAATCCATGCCCTTTTCATCACAGTGCTCCAAGATCCCTGTAATCACAATGATCCATGCCCTTGTCATCAAAAAGCTCCATGACGCATGTCATCAGAATGCTTCATGGCCTTCTCAACATAATGCTCCATTCCCTTGTCATCACAATGCTCCAAGACCCTTGTAATCACAATGCTCCATCCCCCTTTTCATCAGAATGCTCCATGAGACTTGTCATCACAAGTCTCCATGGTCTTCTCCTCACAATGCTCCAGGACCTTGTCATCACCATGCTCCATTCCCTTGTCATCACAATGCTCCATGACCCCTGTCATCACAATAGTCCATGAACATTTGCAGCCCAATGCTCCACGACCTACTCACCACAATGCTCCATGGCCAATATCTTCACAATGCTCCATGACCACTGTTATCACAACACTCCATGACAACTGACAACAAAATGATCTGGGACTCTTGTCATCACAATGCCCCATTTCCTAGTCACCACAATGCTCCATGACACCTGTCATGACAACACTCCATGAACCTTTTCAGCCCAGTGCTCCATGAACCTTGTCATCACAATGATCCATGCCCTTGTCATCCCAATGCTCCATGACCCGTGTATTCACAATGCTCCGTGACGCTTGTCATCACAGTGTTCCATGATACCTGTCATCACAATGCTCCATGCCTTTGTCAGCAAAATGCTACATTACCTTATCATTACAATGCTCTATGCGCTTGTCATCACAATACTCCATTTCCATTGTCATCACAATCCTCCATGAAGCTTGGGAACACATTGCTTCATGCCCTTTTCATCACAATGCTCCATGCTCCTTCAAATCAAAATGATCCATGACATCTCTCATCACAATGCTCCAAACACTTGTGATCACAATATTCCATAACACTTGTCATCACAGCGCTCCATGATGCCTGTCATCACAATACTCCATGCCCTTTTCATCACAATGCTCCATGACCTTTGTCATCACAATTCTCAATACACTTGTCATCACAATGCTCCCTGACACTTGTCATCAGAATGCTCCTTGAACCCTGTCACAAAAAGGCTCAATGCCTTTTTCATCACAATGCTCCATGCCATTGTCATCAAAATACTCCACAAGCTTGTCATCAGAATGATCCATGACCCTTGTCATCACAATTCTCCATGCACTTGTCAGCACAATGCTCCCTGACACTTGTCATCACAATGCTCCAAGCCATTGTTATCACAATGCTCCATTACCTTTGTCATCAGAATCCTCCATGACACTTGGCATCCCAATGCTCCATGCCATTGTCATCACAATGGGCAATTACATATGTCATCACAATGCTCCCTGACACCTCTCTTCACAATACTGCATGACCTGGTCATCACAATGCTCCATGCCCTTGTCATCACAATGCGCCATTCCAACTGTCATTGCAATAATCCATGCAACTTATTAGACCAATGTTCCATGAACTTGTCATCACAATGCTCCATGACCTTGTAATCACAATGCTCCATGTCATTGTCATCTCAATGCTTCATGAACGCTCTCATCACACTGCTCCATGCCCTTGTCTTCACAAAGCTATATGACATATGTCATCCGAATGCTCCATGGGCCTCCCTGGTGGCGCAGTGGTTGAGAGTCCGCCTGCCGATGCAGGGGATACGGGTTCGTGCCCCGGTCTGGGAGGATCCCATATGCCGCGGAGCGGCTGGGCCCGTGAGCCATGGCCGCTGGGCCTGCGCGTCCAGAGCCTGTGCTCCGCAACGGGAGAGGCCATGACAGTGAGAGGCCCGCATACGGCAAAAAAAAAAAAAAAAAAAAAAGAATGCTCCATGGCTTTCTCATCCCATTGCTCCATGCCCTTGCCATCACAATGCTCCATTACCCCAGTCATAACAATGCTCCATGACCCCTGCAATCACGATGTTCCATGGCCTTGTCATCACAAAGCTCCATGACCCTTCTCATCACAATGCTCCAAGAACCCTGTAATCACAATGCTCTATGCCACTTTTCATCTCAATGATCCATGAACCCTGTCATCACAATGCACCATGCCCATCATCATAATGCTTCATGCTATTGTCATCACAATGAAATCAAAATGCTCCATGACGTCTGTCATAACAATGTTCCAAACCCTTGTGATCACAATATTCCATAACACTTTTCATCAAAATGCCCCATGACGCTCTTCATCACAATTATCCATGGTCTTCTCATCACAATGCTCCATGACTTTTGTCATCACAATGCTCAATACACTTGTCATCAAAATTCTCCTTGACACTTGTTGTCTGTATGCTCCTTGAATCCTGTCATAACAAGGCTCCATGCCTTTTTCATCACAATGATCCATGTCCTTTTCATCACAATGCTCCAAGACATATGTAATCTCAATGCTCCATGTCCTTGTCATCACAATGTTACAAGACCCCTGTAATCACAATGCTCCTTGCCCTTGTCATCAAAAAACTCCATGACGTATGTCATCAGAATGTTCCATGGCCTTCTCATCACAATGCTCCTTGCCCTAGTCATCACAATGCTACAAGACCCCTGTAATCACAATGTTCCATTTCCATTTTCATCAGAAGGCTCAATGAGACTTGTCATCACAAGTGTCCATGGTCTTCTTATCACAATGTTCCAGGACCTTCTCATTACCATGCTCTATTCCCTTGTCTTCACAGTGCTCAATGACCCCTGTCATCACAATAATCCATGAACATTTTCAGCGCAATGCTCCACGACCTACTCATCACAATGCTCAATGGCCAATATCATCACAATGCTCCATGACCACTGTCATCACAACACTCCATGACACCTGACAACACAATGATCCGGGACTCTTGTCATCACAGTGCTCCATTCCCTAGTCATCACAATGCTCCATGACCCCTGTCATCACAACACTCCGTGAACATTTTCAGCCCAGTGCTCCAGGACCTTCTCATTACCATGCTCCATTCCCTTGTCATCCCAATGCTCCATGACCCCCCTATTCACAATGATCGGTGACGGTTGTCATCACAGTGCTCCATGCCACCTGTATTCACAATGCTCCATGACAATTGTCATCACAGTGCTCCATGACACATGTCATCACAATGCTCCATGCCTTTGTCAGCAAAATGCTACATGACCTTGTCATTACAATGCTCTATGCGCTTGTCATCACAATACTTCATTTCCATTGTCATCACAATCCTCCATGAACCTTGGGATCCCATTGCTTCATGCCCTTTTCATCACAATGCTCCATGCTCCTTCAAATCAAAATGATCCATGACCTCTCTCATCACAATGCTCCAAATCCTTGTGATCACAGTGTTCCATAACACTTGTCATCACAACGCTCCATGATGCCTGTCATCACAATACTCCATGCACTTTTCATCACAATGCTACATGACCTTTGTCATCACAATGCTCAATAAACTTGTCATCAAAATGCTCCCTGACACTTGTTGTCTGTATGCTCTTTGAACCCTGTCATGACAAGGCTCCATGCCTTTTTCATCACAATGATCCATGTCCTAATCATCACAATGCTCCAAGACCCCTGTAATCACAATGCTCCATGCCCCTTTTCATCAGAATGTTCCATGAGACTTGTCATCAAAAGTCTTCATGGCCTTCTCATCACAATGCTCCAGGAACTTGTCATCCCCATGCTCCATTCACTGGTCATCAAAATGCTCCATGACCACTGTCAACACAACAGTCCATGACACATGACAACACAATGATCCGGGACTCTTGTCATCACAATGCTCCATTTCCTACTCATCACAATGCTCCATGACCCGTGTCATCACAATAATCCATGAACATTTTCAGCCAAGTGCTCCATGACCCTTCTCATCCCAATGATCCATGCCCTTGTCATCCCAATGCTCCATGACCAGTGTATTCACAATGCTCCGTGACGCTTGTCATCACAGTGCTCCATGACACATGTCATCACAATGATCCATGCCTTTGTCAGCAAAATGCTACATGACTTTTTCATTATAATGCTCTATGCGCTTGTCATCTCAATACTCCATCACCACTGTCATCACAATCCTCCATGAACCTTGTGATCACATTGCTTCATGCCCTTGTCATCACAATGCTCCATGCTCCTTGAAATCAAAATGATCCATGACCTCTGTCATCACAATGCTCCAAACGCTTGTGATCACATTGTTCCATAACACTTGTCATCACAACGCTCCATGATGCCTGTCATCACAAAACTCCATGCCCTTTTCATCACAATGCTCCATGACCTTTGTCATCACAATGCTCAATACACTTGTCATCACAATGCTCCCTAACACTTGTCATCAGAATGCTCCTTGAACCCTGTCACGAAAAGGCTCCCTGCCTTTTTAAGCACAATGCCCCATGCCGTTTTCATCACAATGCTCCATGTCATTGTCATCAAAATACTCCACAAGCTTGTCATCAGAATGTTCTATGACCCTTGTCATCACACTTCTCCATGCACTTGTCAGCACAATGCTTCCTGACCATTTTCATCACAATGCTCCAAGCCATTGTCATCACAATGCTCCATTACCTTTGTCATAAGAATCCTCCATGACACTTGGCATCACAATGCTCCATGCCATTGTCATCACAATGGGCCATTACATATGTCATCACAATGCTCCCTGACACCTGTCTTCACAATAATGCATGACATGGTAATCACAATGCTCCATGCCCTTGTCATCACAATGTGCCATTCCAACTGTCATCGCAATAATCCATGCAACTTATTAGACCAATGTTCCATGCCCTTGTCATCACACTGCTCCATGCCCTTGTTATCACAATGTTCCAAGACCCCTGTAATCACAATGCTCCATCCCCATGTCATCAAATAACTCCATGACGCATGTCATCAGAATGTTCCATGGCATTCTCATCACAATGCTCCATGCCCTAGTCATCACAATGCTCCAAGACCCCTGAAATCACAATGCTCCAGGCCCCTTTTCATCAGAATGCTCCATGAGACTTGTCATCACAAATCTTCATGGTCTTCTCATCACAGTGCTGCAGAAACTTTTCATCACCATGCTCCATTCCTTTGTCATCACAATGCTCCATGACCACTGTCATCAATACACTCCATGACACCTGACAACACAATGATCCGGGACTCTTGTCATCACAATGCTCCATTCCCTAGTCATCACAATGCTCCATGACCCGTGTCGTCACAATACTCCATGACGCAGGTCATTAGAATGCTCCATGGACTTCTCATCACAATGCTCCATGCGCTAGTCATCACAATGCTCCAAGAACCCTGTAATCAGAATGCTCCATGTACATTTTCATCAGAATGCTTCATGAGACTTGTCATCACAAGTCGCAATGGACTTCTCATCACAATGCTCCAGGACCTTGTCTTCACCATGCTCCGTTCCCTTGTCATCACAATGCTCCATGACCCCTGTCATCACAATAATCCATGAACATTTTCAGCCCAATGCTCCACGATCTACTCATCACAATGCTACATGGCCAATATCATCACAAATCTCCATGGCCACTGTTATCACAACACTCCATGACACCTGACAACACAATGATCTGGAACTCTTTTCATCACAGTGCTCCATTTCCTAGTCATCACAATGCTCCATGACCCCTGTCATCACAACATTCCATGAACATTTTCATCCCAGTGTTCCATGAAACTTGTCATCACAATGATCCATGCCCTTGTCATCCCAATGCTCCATGACCCCTGTATTCACAATGCTCCGTGACGCTTGTCATCACAGTGCTCCATGACACCTGTCATCACAATGCTCCATGCCTTTGTCAGCAAAATGCTACATGACCTTGTCATTACAATGCTCTATGTGCTTCTCATCAGAATACTCCATTTCCATTGTCATCACAATCCTCCGTGAACCTTGGGATCACATTGCTTCATGCCCTTGTCATCACAATGCTCCATGCTCCTTGAAATCAAAATGATCCATGACCTCTGTTATCACAATACTCCAAATTCTTGTGATCACAATGTTCCATAACACTTCTCATCACAACGCTCCATGATGCCTGTCATCACAATACTCAATGCCCTTTTCATCAGAATGCTCCATGACCTTTGTCATCACAATGCTCAATACACTTGTCATCACAATGCTCCCTGACACTTGTCATCAGAATGCTCCTTGACCCCTGTCACGAAAAGTCTCCATGAAATTTTCATCACAATGCCCCATTCCGTTTTCATCACAATGCTCCATGTCATTGTCATCAAAATACTCCACAAGCTTGTCATCAGAATGCTCCATGACCCTTGTCATCACAATTCTACATGCACTTGTCAGCACAATGCTCCCTGACCCTTGTCATCACAATGCTCCCAGCCATTGTCATCACAAAGCTCCATTATCTTTGTCATCAGAATCCTCCATCACACTTGGAATCACAATGCTCCATGCCATTGTCATCGCAATGGGCCATTACATATGTCATCTCAATGCGCACTGACACCTGTCTCCACAATACTGCATGACCTGGTCATCACAATGCTCCATGCCCTTGTCATCACAATGTGCAATTCCAACTGTCATCGCAATCATCCATGAAACTTATTAGACCAATATTCCATGTCCTTGTCATCACAATGCTCCATGCCCTTGTTATCACAATGCTCCATGACCCCTGTCATCACAATGCTCCATGACTCCAGTCATCACAATGCTCCATGACCCGTGTCATCAACAGTCTCTGTGACCTTTTTAACCACAATGCTCCATGAACTTTTCATCACAATGCTCTTTGACCCTTGTCATCACAATGCTCCATGTGCTTGTCAGCACAATGCTCCATGACACATGTCATCACAATGCACCATGCGCTTGTCATCACAGTGCTCCACAATCTTGTCATCACATTCTCCTTAAAATTCGTCATCACAATGCTCCATGCACTTCTCATCAAAATGCTCTCTCACCACTGATATCACAATGCTACATCACTATTTGTCACAATACTACCTCACCCCTGTCATCACAATGTTCCATGACTCCTGTCATCACAATGCTACATGCACTTATCATCACAATGTTCGATGACCCCTGACATCACAATGTTCCATAACACCTGTCATCACAATGTTCCATGACACTTTTCATCAAATTGCTCCATGACCTTGTTATCACAATGCTCCCTGCCCTTCTCATCACAATGCACAACGCCCTTGCTATCAAAATGCTCCATGACCCCTGTATTCACAATGCTCCGTGACGCTTGTCATCACAGTGCTCCATGACACCTGTCATCACAATGCTCCATGCCTTTGTCAGCAAAATGCTACATGACCTTGTCATTACAATGCTCTATGTGCTTCTCATCAGAATACTCCATTTCCATTGTCATCACAATCCTCCGTGAACCTTGGGATCACATTGCTTCATGCCCTTGTCATCACAATGCTCCATGCTCCTTGAAATCAAAATGATCCATGACCTCTGTTATCACAATACTCCAAATTCTTGTGATCACAATGTTCCATAACACTTCTCATCACAACGCTCCATGATGCCTGTCATCACAATACTCAATGCCCTTTTCATCAGAATGCTCCATGACCTTTGTCATCACAATGCTCAATACACTTGTCATCACAATGCTCCCTGACACTTGTCATCAGAATGCTCCTTGACCCCTGTCACGAAAAGTCTCCATGAAATTTTCATCACAATGCCCCATTCCGTTTTCATCACAATGCTCCATGTCATTGTCATCAAAATACTCCACAAGCTTGTCATCAGAATGCTCCATGACCCTTGTCATCACAATTCTACATGCACTTGTCAGCACAATGCTCCCTGACCCTTGTCATCACAATGCTCCCAGCCATTGTCATCACAAAGCTCCATTATCTTTGTCATCAGAATCCTCCATCACACTTGGAATCACAATGCTCCATGCCATTGTCATCGCAATGGGCCATTACATATGTCATCTCAATGCGCACTGACACCTGTCTCCACAATACTGCATGACCTGGTCATCACAATGCTCCATGCCCTTGTCATCACAATGTGCAATTCCAACTGTCATCGCAATCATCCATGAAACTTATTAGACCAATATTCCATGTCCTTGTCATCACAATGCTCCATGCCCTTGTTATCACAATGCTCCATGACCCCTGTCATCACAATGCTCCATGACTCCAGTCATCACAATGCTCCATGACCCGTGTCATCAACAGTCTCTGTGACCTTTTTAACCACAATGCTCCATGAACTTTTCATCACAATGCTCTTTGACCCTTGTCATCACAATGCTCCATGTGCTTGTCAGCACAATGCTCCATGACACATGTCATCACAATGCACCATGCGCTTGTCATCACAGTGCTCCACAATCTTGTCATCACATTCTCCTTAAAATTCGTCATCACAATGCTCCATGCACTTCTCATCAAAATGCTCTCTCACCACTGATATCACAATGCTACATCACTATTTGTCACAATACTACCTCACCCCTGTCATCACAATGTTCCATGACTCCTGTCATCACAATGCTACATGCACTTATCATCACAATGTTCGATGACCCCTGACATCACAATGTTCCATAACACCTGTCATCACAATGTTCCATGACACTTTTCATCAAATTGCTCCATGACCTTGTTATCACAATGCTCCCTGCCCTTCTCATCACAATGCACAACGCCCTTGCTATCAAAATGCTCCATGACTTTTTTCATCACAAAGATCCATGACCCTTGGCATCACAATGCTCTATGTCATTGTCATCACAATGCTGCATGAACGCCCTCATCACATTGCTCCATGCGCTTGGCTTCACAATGCTCCATGACACATGTCATCAGGAATGCTACATGGCCTTCTCATCACAATGCTCCACGCCCTTGCCATCAGAATGCTCCATTACACCTGTCATAACAATGCTCCATGACCCCTGCCATCGCGATGTTCCATGGATTTTTCATCACAAAGCTCCATGGCCCATCTCATCACAATGCTCCAGGAACCCTGTAATCACAATGCTCTATGCCCCTTTTCATCTCAATGATCCATGAACCCTGTCATCAAAATGCACCATGCCCATCATCATAATGCTTCATGCTATTGTCATAACAATGAAATCAAAATGCTCCATGACCTCTGTCATAACAATGCTCCAAACCCTTGTGATCACAATATAACATATCACTTGTCATCACAATCCCCATGATGCTCGTCATCACAATTATCAATGGTCTTCTCATCACAATGCTCCATGACCTTTGTCCTCACAGTGCTCTATACACTTGTCATCAACATGCTCCCTGACACTTGTTGTCTGTATGCTCCTTGAATCCTGTCATGACAAGGCTCCATCCCTTTTTCATCACAATAATCCATGTCCTTTTCATCAAAATGCTCCAAGACACATGTAATCTCAATGCCCGATGCCCCTGTCATCAGAAAGCTCAATGACGCAGGCCATCAGAATGCTCCTTGGTCTTCTCCTCACAATGCTTCATGCCCTTGTCATCACAATGTTCCAAGACACCTGTAATCACAAAGCTCCATGCCCTTGTCATCAAAAAACTCCATGACGCATGTCATCAGAAGGCTCTATGGCCTTCTCATCACAATGCTCCATGCCCTAGTCATCACAATGCTCCAAGACCCCAGTAATCACAATGCTCCATGCCCCTTTTCATCAGAATGCTCCATGAGACTTGTCATCACAAGTCTCCATGGTCTTCCCATCACAATGCTCCAGGACCTTGTCATCACCATGCTCCATTCCCTTGTCATCACAATGCTCCATGACCCCTGTCATCACAATAATCCATGAACATTTTCAGCCCAATGCTCCACGACATACTCATCACAATGCTCCATGGCCAATATCATCACAATGTTCCATGACCACTGTCATCACAACACTCCATGACAACTGACAACACAATGATCTGGGACTCTTGTCATCACAATGCTCCATTCCCTAGTCATCACAATGCTCCATGACCCCTGTCATCACAACACTCCATGAACATTTTCAGCCCAGTGCTCCATGACCCTTGTCATCACAATGATCCATGCCCTTGTCATCCCAATGCTCCATGACCTCTATATTCACAATGCTCCGTGACGCTTGTCATCACAGTGCTCCATGACACATGTCATCACAATGATCCATGCCTTTGTCAGCAAAATGCTACTTGACCTTGTCATTACAATGCTCTATGCGCTTGTCATCACAATACTCCATTTCCATTGTCATCACAATCCTCCATGAAACTTGGGATCACATTGTTTCATGCCCTTGTCATCACAATGCTCCATGCTCCTTGAAATCAAAATGATCCATGACCTCTCTCATCACAATGCTCCAAACCCTTGTGATCACAGTGTTCCATAACACTTGTCATCACAATGCTCCATGATGCCTGTCATCACAATAATACATGCCCTTATCATCACAATGCTACATGACCTTTGTCATCACAATTCTCAATACACTTTTCCTCACAATGCTCCCTGACACTTTTCATCAGAATGCTCCTTGCACCCTGTCACGAAAAGGCTCCATGCCTTTTTCATCACAATGCCCCATGCCGTTTTCACCAAAATGCTCCATGCCATTGTCATCAAAATACTCCACAATCTTGTCATCAGAGTGCTCCATGACACTTGTCATCACAATTCTCCATGCACTTGTCAGAACAATGCTCCCTGGCCCTTGTCATCACAATGCTCCAAGCCATTGTCATCACAGTGCACCATTACCTTTGTCTTCAGAATCCTCCATGACACTTGGCATCACAATGCTCCATGCCATTGTCATCAAAATGGGCCATTACGTATGTCATCACAATGCTCCCTGACACCTGTCTTCACAATACTGCATGACCTGGTCATCACAATGCTCCATGCCCTTGTCATCACAATGCGCCATTCCAACTGTCATCGCAATAATCCATGAAACTTATTAGACCAATGTTCCATGCCCTTGTCATCACAATGCTCCATGCCCTTGTTATCACAATGCTCCATGACCCCTGTCATCACCATGCTCCGTGACTCCAGTCATCACAATGCTTCATGACCTTTGTCATCTCAATGGTCCAGGCCCTCGTCATCAACAGTCTCTGTGACCTTTTTAACCACAAAGCTCCATGAACTTTTCATCACAATGCTCTTTGACCCTTGTCATCACAGTGCTCCATGTGCTTGTCAGCACAATGCTCCATGACACATGTCATCTCAATGCACCATGCGCTTGTCATCACAGTGCTCCACAATCTTGTCATCACATTCTCCTTAAAATTCGTCATCACAATGCTCCATGCACTTCTCATCAAAATGCTCTCTCACCACTGATATCACAATGCTACATCACTATTTGTCACAATACTCCCTCACCCCTGTCATCACAATGTTCCATGACTCCAGTCATCACAATGCTACATGCACTTATCATCACAATGTTCGATGACCCCTGACATCACAATGTTCCATAACACCTGTCATCAAAATGTTCTATGACACTTTTCATCAAATTGCTCCATGACCCTGTCATCACAATGCTCCCTGCCCTTCTCATCACAATGCACAACGCCCTTGCTATCAAAATGCTCCATGACTTTTTTCATCACAATGATCCATGACTTTGGCATCACAATGATCCATGTCATTGTCATCACAGTGCTCCATGAACGCTCTCATCACATTGCTCCATGCCCTTTTCTTCACAATGCTCCATGACACATGTCATCAGAATGCTCCATGGCCTTCTCATCACAATTCTCCACGCCCTTGCCATCAGAATGCTCCATTACACCTAACATAACAATGCTCCATGACCCCTGCCATCACGATGTTCCATGGCCTTGTCATCACAAAGCTCCATGACCCTTCTCATCACAATGCTCCAAGAACACTGTAATCACAATGCTCTATGCCCCTTTTCATCTCAATGATCCATGAACCCTGTCATCACAATGGACCATGTCCTTCATCATAATGCTTCATGCTATTGTCATCACAATGAAATCAAAATGCTCCATGACCTCTGTCATAACAATGCTCCAAACACTTGTGATCACAATATTCCATAGCACTTGTCATCACAATGCCCCATGACGCTCGTCATCACAATTATCAATGGTCTTCTCATCACAATGCTCCATGAAGTTTGTCCTCACAATGCTCAATACACTTGTCATCAAAATGCTCCCTGACACTTGTTGTCTGTATGCTCCTTGAATCCTGGCATGACAAGGCTCCATCCCTTTTTCATCACAATAATCCATGTCCTTTTCATCAAAATGCTCCAAGACACATGTAATCTCAATGCTCCATGCCCTTGTCATCACAAAGCTCAATGTCGCAGGCCATCAGAATGCTCCTTGGTCTTCTGCTCTCATTGCTCCATGCTCTTGTCATCACAATGTTCCAAGACCCCTGTAATCACTATGCTCCATGCCCTTGTCATCAAAAAACTCCATGACACATGTCATCAGAATGCTCCATGGTCTTCTCATCACAATGCTCCACGCCCTAGTCATCACAATGCTCCAAGACCCCTGTATTCAAAATGCTCCATGCCCCTTTTCATCAGAATGCTCCATGAGACTTTTCATCACAAGTCTCCATGGTCTTCTCATCACAATGCTACAGGAACTTGTCATCACCATGCTCCATTCCCTTGTCATCACAATGCTCCATGACCCCTGTCATCACAATAATCCATGAACATTTTCAGCCCAATGCTTCACGACATACTCATCACAATGCTCCATGGCCAATATCACAAATCTCCATGACCACTGTCATCACAACACTCCATGACTCCTGACAACACAATGATCCTGGACTCTTGTCATCACAATGCTCCATTCCCTAGTTATCACAATGCTCCATGACCCCTGTCATCACAACACTCCATGAACATTTTCAGCCCAGTGCTCCATGACACTTGTCATCACAATGATCCATGCCTTTGTCATCCCAATGCTCCATGACCCCTGTATTCACAATGCTCCATGACGGTTGTCATCACAGTGCTCCATGACACCTGTC
The DNA here is from genome assembly GCF_964341445.2 of Mesoplodon mirus. Lineage (NCBI taxonomy): Eukaryota > Metazoa > Chordata > Mammalia > Artiodactyla > Ziphiidae > Mesoplodon > Mesoplodon mirus. The sequence goes on from NW_028295495.1 coordinate 140,087, forward strand.
ATCACAATGCTCCATGCCTTTGTCAGCAAAATGCTACATGACCTTGTCATTACAATGCTCTATGCGTTTGTCATCGCAATACTCCATATCCATTGTCATCACAATCCTCCATGAAATTTGGGATCACATTGCTTCATTCCCTTGTCATCACAATGCACCATGCTCCTTGAAATCAAAATGATCCATGACCTTTGTCATAACAATGATCCAAACCCTTGTGATCACAATGTTCCATAACCCTTGTCATCAAAACGCTCCATTATGCCTCTCATCACAATACTCCATGCCCTTTTCATCACAATGCTCCATGACCTTTGTCATCACAATTCTCAATACACTTGTCATCACAATGCTCCCTGACACTTGTCATCAGAATGCTCCTTGAACCCTGTCACGAAAAGGCTCCATGCCTTTTTCATCACAATGTCCCATGCAGTTTTCATCACAATGCTCCATGCCATTGTCAACAAAATACTCCACAAGCTTGTCATCAGAATGCTCCATGACACTTGTCATCACAATTCTCCATGCACTTGTCAGCACAATGCTCTCTGACACTTGTCATAACAATGTTGCAAGCCATTGTCATCACAATGATCCATGACATTTGGCATCACAATGCTCCATGCCATTGTCATCGCAATGGGCCATTACATATGTCATCCCCATGCTCCCGGACCCCTGTCTTCACAATACTGCATGACCTGGTCATCACAATGCTCCATGCCCTTGTCATCACAATGCGCCATTCCAAATGTCATCGTAATAATCCATGAAACTTATTAGACCAATGTTCCATGCCCCTCTCATCACAATGCTCCATGCCCTTGTTATCACAATGCTCCATGACCCCGGTCATCACCATAGTCCGTGACTCCAGTCATCTCAATGCTTCATAACGTTTGTCATCATAATGGTCCATGCCCGCGTCATCACAAGGCTCTCTGACATTTTTAACCACAATGCTCCATGAACTTTTCATCACAATGCTCTTTGACACTTGTCATCACAATGCTCCATGCGCTTGTCATCACAGTGCTCCACAATTTTGTCATCACAATGCTCCATAAAATTTGTCATCACAGTGCTCCTTGCACATCTCATCAAAATGCTCTCTCACCACTGATATCACAATGCTACATCACTATTTGTCACAATACTCCCTCAGCCCTGTCATCACAATGTTCCATGACTCCAGTCATCACAATGCTACATGCCCTTATCATCACAATGTTCGATGACCCCTGACATCACAATGTTCCATAACAACTGTCATCAAAATATTCCATGACACTTTTCATCAAATTGCTCCATGAACCTGTCATGACAATGCTCCCTGCCCTTCTCATCACAATGCACAACACCCTTGCTATCAAATGCTCCATGACCTTTTTCATCAAAAATATCCAAGACCCTTGGCATCACAATGATCCATGTCATTGTCATCAAAATGGTCCATGAACGCTCTCATCACATTGCTCCATGGCCTTGTCTTCACAAAGCTCAATGACGCATGTCAAAACAATTCTCCATAGCCTTCTCATCACAATGCTCCACGACCTTGCCATCACAATGCTCCATTACCACTTTCATAACAATGCTCCATGACCCCTGCCATCACGATGTTCCATGGCCTTGTCATCACAAAGCTCCATGACCCTTCTCATCACAATGCTCCAAGAACCCTGTAATCACAATGCTCTATGCCACTTTTCGTCTCAATGATCCATGAACCCTATCATCACAATGCACCATGCCCATCATCATAATGCTTCATGCTATTGTCATCACAATGAAATCAAAATGCTCCATGACCTCTGTCACATCAATGCTCCAAACCCTTGTGATCACAATATTCCATATCACTTGTCATCACAATGCCCCATGACGCTCGTCATCACAATTATCCATGGTCTTCTCATCACAATGCTCCATGACCTTTGTCATCACAATGCTCAATACACTTGTCATCAAAATGCTCCCTGACACTTGTTTTCTGTATGCTCCTTGAATCCTGTCATAACAAGGCTCCATGCTTTTTTCATCTCAGTGTTCCATACACTTTTCATCACAATGATCCAAGACACATGTAATCACAGTGCTCCATGCCCTTGTCATCACAAAGCACAATGACGCATGCCATCAGAATGCTCCTTGGTCTTCTCCTCACAATGCTCCATGCCCTTGTCATCACAATGTTCCAAGACCCCTGTAATCACAATACTCCATGCCCCTTTTCATCAGTATGCTCCAAGAGACTTGTCATCACAAGTCTACATGGTTTTGTCATCACAATGCTCCAGGAATTTTTCATCACAATGCTTCACGACCTTGTCATGAAAATTTTCAATGGCCCTTATCATCATAATGCTCCATGCCGTAACCATCACAATGCTCCATTATATTTGTCATCACAATCCTCCATTACATTCGGCATCACAGTCCTCCATGCCATTGTCATCGCAGTGGACTATGACATATGTCATCACAATGCTCCCTGACACCTGTCTTCACAATACTCCATGACCTTCTCATCACAATCCTCCATGCCCTTGTCATCACAATGCACCATGCCCACTGTCATCACAATAATCTATGAAACTGGTCAGACCAATGCTCCATTCCCCTGTCAACACAATGCTCCATGCCCTTGTCATCACAATGTTCAATGACCCCTGTCATCACAATGCTCCTTGACTCCAGTCATCTCAATGCTTCATAACGTTTGTCATCAAAATGGTCCATGCCCACGTCATCACAAGGCTCTGTGACCTTTGTAACCACAATGCTCCATGAACTTTTCATCACAATTCACAGTGACCCTTGTCATCACAATGCTCCATGTCTTTGTCAGAACAATGCTCCATGACCATTGTCATCACAATGTGCCACGCACATTTCATCACAAAGTTTCACAACTTTGTCATTGCAATGCTCCATAAATCTTGTAATCACAATGGTCCATGCTCTTCTCATCAAAATGCTCTCTCACAAGAGATATCACAATGTTCCATCACTAGTCATCACAATACGCCCTCACCCCTGTAATCACAATGTTTCATGACCCTGTCATCACAATGCTACATCCCTTTATCATCACAATGTACCATGACCCCTGACATCACAATGTTCCATAACACCTGTCATTAAAATGCTCCATGACAATTTTCATCCCAAAGCTCCAAGACCCTTGACATCACAATGTTCTATAACCCCTGCCATCAAAATATTCCATTACACTTTTTATCAAATTGATGCATGAACCGGTCATCAAAATGCTCCCTGCCCTTCTCATCACAATGTACCAAGCCCTTGTCATCAAAATGCTCCATGACTTGTCATCACAAAGCTCCATGACCCTTGTCATCACAATGCTCCATGACATTGTCCTCACAATGCTCCATGAACCCTCTCATCACATTGCTCCATGCCCTTGTCATCACAGAGCTCCATGACACTTGTCATCACAATGCTCGATGCCCTTCTCATCACAATGTTCCATGCCTTTTTCATTACAGTCCTGCATGACTCATGTATCACAGTGTTCCGTGCACTTGTCATCACATAGCTCCATGACGCATGTCATCAGAATGTTCCATGACCTTCTCATGACAATGCTCCATGCCCTTGTCATCACAATGCTCCAAGGCCCTTGTAATCACAATGCTCCTTTCCGCTTTTCATCTCAATGCTCCATGAAACCTGTAATCACAATGCACCATGCCCATCATCATAATGCTTCAAGCTATTGTCATCACAGTGAAATCAATATTCTGCATGACCTCTGTCATCATAATGCTCCAAACCCTTGTGATCACAATGTTGCATAACACTTATCATCAAAACACCCCATGACGCTCATCATCACAATTATCCATGGTCTTCTTATCACAATGCTCCATGACCTTTGTCATCACAATGCTCAATACACTTGTCATCACAATGCTCCCTGACCCTTGTCATCAGTATGCTCCTTGAACCAGATCATGACAAGGCTCCATGCCATTTTCATCAAAATGATCCATGACCTTTTCTTCACAATGCTCCACGATCCCTGTAATCACAATGCTCCATGCCCTTGTCATCACAAAACTCCATGACGCATGTCATCAGAATGCTCCATGGCCTTCTCATCACAATGCTCCATGCCCTAGTCATCACAGTGCTCCAAGACTCCTGTAATCACAATGCTCCATGACAATTTTCATCAGAATGCTCCATGAGACTTGTCATCACAAGTCTCCATGGACTTCTCATCACAATGCTCCAGGGCCTTGTCATCACCATGCTGCATTCCCTTGTCATCACAATGCTCCATGACCCCTGTCATCACAATAATCTATGAATATTTTCAGCCCAATGCTCCATGACACTTGTCATCACAATGATCCATGCCCTTGTCATCCCAATGCTCCATGACCCCTGTATTCACAATGCTACGTGACGCTTGTCATCACAGTGCTCCATGACACCTGTCATCACAATGCTCCATGCCTTTGTCAGCAAAATGCTACATGACCCTGTCATTACAATGCACTCTTCGCTTGTCATCACAATATTCCATTACCATTGTCATCACAAACCTCCATGAACTTTGGGATCACATTGCTTCATGCCCTTGCCATCACAATGCTCCATGCCCCTTGAAATCAAAATGATCCATGACCTCTGTCATCACAATGCTCCAAACACTTGTGATCACAATGTTCCATAGCCCTTGTCATCACAATGCTCCATGATGCCTGTCATCACAATACTCCATGCCCTTTTCATCACAATGCTCCATGACATTTGTCATCACAATCCTCAATACACTTGTCACCACAATGCTCCCTGACACTTGTCGTCAGAATGCTCCTTGATCCCTGTCACGAAAAGGCTCCATACCTTTTTAATCACAATGCCCCATGCCGTTTTCATCACAATGCTCCATGCCATTGTCATTAAAATACTCCACAAGCTTGTCATCAGAATGCTCCATGACCCTTGTCATCACAATTCTCCATGCACTTTTCAGCACAATGCTCCCTGACACTTGTCATCATAATGTTGCAAGCCATTGTCATCACAATGATCCATGACATTTGGCATCACAATGCTCCATGCCACTGTCATCACAATGGGCCATTACATATGTCATCACAATGCTCCCTGACACTTGTCTTCACAAAACTGCAACACCTGGTCATCACAATGCTCCATGCACTTGTTATCACAATGTTCCATGAACCCTATTATCACAATGCTCCGTGACTCCAGTCATCACAATGCTTCATGACCTTTTTCATCACAGTGGTCCATGCGCTCATCATCAACAGTCTCTGTGACTTTTTAACCACAATGCTCCATGAAATTTTCATCACAATGCTCTTGGACCCTTGTCATCACAATGCTCTATGCCTTTCTCAGCACAATGCCCCTTGACGCATGTCATCACAATGCTCCATGGCATTCTCCTCACAACGCTCTTTGCCCTTGTCATCACAGTGCTCCATTACCCCTGTCATAACAATGCTCCATGACCCCTGCCATCACGATGTTCCATGGATTTTTCATCACAAAGCTCCATGACCCATCTCATCACAATGCTCCAGGAACCCTGTAATCACAATGCTCTATGCCCCTTTTCATCTCAATGATCCATGAACCCTGTCATCACAATGCACCATGCTCATCATCATAATGCTTCATGCTATTGTCATCACAATGAAATCAAAATGCTCCATGACCTCTGTCATAACAATCCTCCAGACCCTTGTGATCACAATATTACATATCACTTGTCATCACAATGTCCCATGATGCTCGTCATCACAATTATAAATCGTCTTCTCATCACAATGCTCCATGACCTTTGTCCTCACAATGCTCAATACACTTGTCATCAACATGCTCCCTGACACTTGTTGTCTGTATGCTCCTTGAATCCTGTCATGACAAGGCTCCATGCCTTTTTCATCACAATAATCCATGTCCTTTTCATCACAATGCTCCAAGACACATGTAATCTCAATGCTCCATGCCCTTGTCATCACAAAGCTCAATGTCGCAGGCCATCAGAATGCTCCTTGGTCTTCTCCTCACAATGCTTCATGCCCTTGTCATCACAATGTTCCAAGACCCCTGTAATCACAATGCTCCATGCCCTTGTCATCAAAAAACTCCATGACGCATGTCATCAGAAGTCTCTATGGCCTTCTCATCACAATGCTCCATGCCCTAGTCATCACAATGCTCCAAGACCCCTGTAATCAAAATGCTCCATGCCCCTTTTCATCAGAATGCTCCATGAGACTTGTCATCACAAGTCTCCATGGTCTTCTCATCACAATGCTCCAAGACCTTGTCATCACCATGCTGCATTCCCTTGTCATCACAATGCTCCAAGACCCCTGTAAACACAATGTTCCATGCCCCTTTTCATCTCAATGCTCCATGAACCCTGTCATCACAATGCACCATGCCCATCATCATAATGCTTCAGGCTATTGTCATCAAAATGAAATCAATATTCTCCATGACCTCTGTCATCATAATGCTCCAAACACTTGTGATCACAATGTTCCATAACACTTATCATCACAACACCCCATGACGCTCATCATCACAATTATCCATGGTCTTCTCTTCACAATGCTCCATGATCTTTGTCATCACAATGCTCAATACACTTGTCATCACAATGCTCCCTGACACTTGTCATCAGTATGCTCCTTGAACCTTGTTATGACAAGGCTCCATGCCTTTGTCATCACAATAATCCATGCACTTTTCATCACAATGCTCCTAGATCCTTGTAATCACAATGATCCATGCCATTGTCATCAAAATCTCCATGACCCATGTCTCAGAATGCTTCATGATCTTCTCATCATAATGCTCCATGCCCTTGTCACCACAATGCTCCAAGACCCCTGTAATCACAATGCTCCATGCCCCTTTTCATCAGAATGCTCCATGAGACTTGTCATCACAAGTCTCCATGGTCTTCTCCTCACAATGCTCCAGGACATTGTCATCACCATGCTCCATTCCCTTGTCATCACAATGCTCCATGACGCCTGTCATCACAATAATCCATGAATATTTTCAGCCCAGTGCTCCACGACCTACTCATCACAATGCTCCATGGCCAATATCATCACAATGTACCATGACCACTGTCATCACAACACTCCATGACACCTGACAACAGAGTGATCCGGGACTGTTGTCATCACAATGCTCCATTCCCTAGTCATCACAATGCTCCATGACCCCTGTCATCACAACACTCCATGAACATTTTCAGCCCAGTGCTCCATGACCCTTGTCATCACAATGATCCATGCCCTTGTCATCCCAATGCTCCATGACCTCTGTATTCACAATGCTCCGTGACGCTTGTCATCACAGTGCTCCATGACACATGTCATCACAATGATCCATGCCTTTGTCAGCAAAATGCTACTTGACCTTGTCATTACAATGCTCTATGCGCTTGTCATCACAATACTCCATTACCATTGTCATCACAATCCTCCATGAACCTTGGGATCACATTGCTTCATGCCCTTTTCATCACAATGCTCCATGCTCCTTGAAATCAAAATGATCCATGACCTCTCTCATCACAATGCTCCAAACCCTTGTGATCACAGTGTACCATAACACTTGTCATCACAACACTCCATGATGCCTGTCATCACAGTATTCCATGCACATTTCATCACAAGGCTCCATGACATTTGTCATCACAATGCTCAATACACTTGTCATCACAATGCTCCCTGACACTTTTCCTCAGAATGCTCCTTGAACACTGTCACGAAAAGGCTCCATGCTTTTTTCATCACAATGCCCCATGCCGTTTTCATCACAATGCTCCATGTCATTGTCATCAAAATACTCCACAAGCTTGTCATCAGAGTGCTCCATGACACTTGTCATCACAATTCTCCATGCACTTGTCAGCACAATGCTCCCTGGCCCTTGTCATCACAATGCTCCAAGCCATTGTCATCACAGTGCACCATTACCTTTGTCTTCAGAATCCTCCATGACACTTGGCATCACAATGCTCCATTCCATTGTCATCAAAATGGGCCATTACTTATGTCATCACAATGCTCCCTGACACCTGTCTTCACAATACTGCATGACCAGGTCATCACAATGCTCCATGCCCTTGTCATCACAATGCGCCATTCCAACTCTCATCGCAATAATCCATGAAACTTATTAGACCAATGTTCCATGCCCTTGTCATCGCAATGCTCCATGCCCTTGTTATCACAATGCTCCATCACCACTGTCATCACCATGCTCCGTGACTCCAGTCATCACAATGCTTCATGACCTTTGTCATCACAATGGTCCATGCCCTCGTCTTCAACAGTCTCTGTGACCTTTTTACCCACAATGCTCCATGAACTATTAATCACAATGCTCTTTGACCCTTGTCATCACAGTGCTCCATGTGCTTGTCAGCACAATGCTCCATGACACATGTCATCACAATGCACCATGCGATTGTCATCACAGTGCTCCACAATCTTGTCATCACATTCTCCTTAAAATTCGTCATCACAATGCTCCATGCACTTCTCATCAAAATGCTCTCTCACCACTGATATCACAATGCTACATCACTATTTGTCACAATACTCCCTCACCCCTGTCATCACAATGTTCCATGACTCCAGTCATCACAATGCTACATGCACTTATCATCACAATGTTCGATGACCCCTGACATCACAATGTTCCATAACACCTCTCATCAAAATGTTCCATGACACTTTTCATCAAATTGCTCCATGACCCTGTCATCACAATGCTCCCTGCCCTTCTCATCACAATGCACAACGCCCTTGCTATCAAAATGCTCCATGACTTTTTTCATCACAAAGATCCATGACTTTTGGCATCACAATGCGCCATGTCATTGTCATCACAATGTGGCAAGACCCCTGTAATCACAATGCTCCATGCCCTTTTACATCAGTATGCTCCATGAGACTTGTCATCACAAAGCCTCATGGTTTTCTTATCACAATGCTCCAGGATATTTTCATCACAATTCTTCACGACCTTGTCATGAAAATTCTCAATGGCCCTTATCATCATAATGCTCTAAGCCCTAGTCATCACAATGCTCCATTATATTGGTCATCACAATCCTCCATTACATTTGGCATCACATAACTCCCTGCCATTGTCATCGAAATGGACCATGACATATGTCATCCCAATGCTCCCTGACACCTGTCTTCACAATACTCCATGAGCTTCTCTTCACAATGCTCCATGCCATTGTCATCACCATGAATTAAGTCCACTGCCATCACAATAATCGATGAAACTTGTCAGACCAATGCTCCATGACCCAGTCATAACAATGCTCCATGTCCCTGTCATCACAATGTTCCATGCCCTTGTCATCACAATGCTCTATGATTTTTCATCACAAAGCTCCATGACCCATGACCCATGTATCACAGTGTTCCGTGCCCTTGTCATCACAATGCACCATGCCACTCTCATCACAATACTCCATGAAATATTTCAGACCAATGCTGCATGCCCTTCTCATCAAAATGCTCCATTACCCCTGTCATAACAATGCTCCATGACCCCTGCCATCGCAATGTTACACGGCCTTGTCATCACAAGGCTCCATGAAACTTGTCATCACAATGCCCCATGACACTCGTCATCACGATTATCCATGGTCTTCTCATCACAATGCTCCATGACCTTTGTCATCACAATGCTCAATACTCTTGTCATCAAAATGCTCCCTGACACTTGTTGTCTGTATGCTCCTTGAACACTGTCATGACAAGGCTCCATGCCTTTTTCATCACAATGATCCATGCCCTTTTCATCACAATGCTCCAAGACCCATGTAATCACAATGCTCCATGCCCTTGTCATCACAAAGCTCAATGACGCATGCCATGAGAATGCTCCTTGGTCTTCTCCTCAAAACGCTCCATGCCCTTGTCATCACAAGGTGGCAAGACCCCTGTAATCACAATGCTCCATGCCCCTTTCCATCAGTATGCTCCATGAGACTTGTCATCACAAGGCTCCATGGTTTTGTCATCACAATGCTCCAGGGCCTTGTCATCACAATGCTTCACGACCTTGTCATGAAAATTTTCAATGGCCCTTGTCATCATAATGCTCCAAGCCCTAGTCATCACAATGCTCCATTATATTTGTCATCACAATCCTCCATTACATTTGGCATCACAATGCTCCATGCCATTGTCATCGCAATGGACCATGACATATGTCATCACAATGCTCCCTGACACCGGTCTTCACAATACTCGATGACCTTCTCATCACAATGCTCCATGCCCTTGTCATCACAATGCACCATGCCCACTGTCATCTCTATAATCTATGAAACTTGTCAAACCAATGCTCCATGCCCCTGTCATCACAATGCTCCATGCCCTTGTCCTCACAATGCTCCATGACCCCACTCATCACAATGATTCATAACGTTTGTCATCACAATGGTCCATGCCCGCGTCATCACAAGGCTCTGTGACCTTTGTAACCACAATGCTCCATGAACTTTTCAACACAATTCTCTGTGACCCTTGTCATCACAATGCTCCATGTCTTTGTCAGAACAATGCTCCATGACCATTGTCATCACAATGCGACACACGCATTTCATCACAACGGTCCACAACCTTGTCATTGCAATGCTCCATAAACCTTTTAATCACAATGCTCCATGCACTTCTCATCAAAATGCTCTCTCACCAGAGATATCACAGTGTTCCATCACTAGTCATCTCAATACTCCCTCACACCTGTAATCACAATGTTCCATGACGCTGTCATCACAGTGCTACATCCCCTTATCATCACAATGTTCCATGACCGCTGACATCACAATATTCCATAACCCCTGTCATCAAAATGCTCCATGACCCTTTTCATCCCAAAGCTCCAAGACCCCTGACATCACAATGTTCTATAAACACAGCCATCAAAATGTTCCATTACAATTTTCATCAAATTGCTGCATGACCCGGTCATCAAAATGCTCCCTGCCCTTCACATCACAGTGCACCATGCCCTTGTCATCACAAAGCTCCATGACCCTTGACATCACAGTGTTCCATGTCATTGTCATCACAATGCTCCATGAAACCTCTCATTATATTGCTCAATGCCCTTGTCATCACAAAGCTCCATGACACTTATCATCACAATGCTCGATGCCCTTCTCATCACAATGCTCCAGGCCCTTGTCATTACAATCCTGCATGACCCATGTATCATAGTGTTCCTTACCCTTGTCATCACAATGCTCCATGCCCACTCTCATCACAATAATCCATGAAACATTTCAGACCAATGTTCCATGTCCTTCTCATCACAATGCTCCATTACCTCTGTCATAACAATGCACCATGACCCCTGCCATCACAATGATCCACGGCCTAGTCATCACAAGGCTCCATGACACTTGTCAGCACAATGCTGAAGGACCCTGTAATCACAACGCTCCATGACGCATGTCATCAGAATGTTCCATGGCCTTCTCATCACAATGCTCCAAGAACCCTGTAAACACAATGCTCAGTGCCCCTTTTCATCTCAATGCTCCAGGAACCCTTTCATCACAATGCACCATGCCCATCATCATAATGCTTCAGGCTATTTTCATCACAATGAAATCAATATTCTCCATGACCTCTGTCATCATTATGCTCTAAACCCTTGTGATCACAATGTTCCATAACACTTATCATCACAACACCCCATGATGCTCATCATCACAATTATCCATGGCCTTCTCATCACAATGTTCCATGATCTTTGTCATCACAGTGCTCAAAACACTTGTCATCACAATGCTCCCTGACACTTGTCATCAGTATGCTCCTTGAACCCTGTCATGACAAGGCTCCATGCCTTTTTCACCACAATAATCCATGCCTTTTTCATCACAATGCTCCAAGATCGCTGTAATCACAATGCTCCCTGCCCTTGTCATCAAAAAGCTCCATGACGCATGTCATCAGAATGCTTCATGTCCTTCTCATCACAATGCTCCGTGTCATTGTCATCACAATGCTCCATGAACGCTCTCATCACATTGCTCCATGCACTTATCTTCACAAAGATCCATGACACATATCATCAGAATGCTCCATGGCCTTCTCATCACAGTGCTCCATGCGCTTTTCCTCACAATGCTCCATTACCCCTGTCATAACAATGCTCCATGACCCCTGCCATCATGATATTCCATGGCCTTGTCATCACAAGGCTCCATCACCCTTCTCATCACAATGCTCCAAGAACCCTGTAATCACAATGCTCTATGCCCCTTTTCATTTCAATGATCCATGAACCCTGTCATCACAATGCACCATGCCCATCATCATAATGCTTCATGCTATTGTCATCACAATGAAATCAAAATGCTCCATGACCTCTGTCATAGCAATGCTCAAAACGCTTGTGATCACAATATTCCATAACACTTCTCATCACAATGACCCATGATGCTCGTCATCACAATTATCCATGGTCTTCTCATCACAAAGTTCCATGACCTTTGTCATCACAATGCTCAATACACTTGTCATCAAAATGCTCCCTGACACTTGTTGTCTGTATGCTCCTTGAAACCTGTCATGACAATGCTCCATGCCTTTTTCATCACTATGATCCATGTCCTTTTCATCACAATGCTTCCAGACCCCTGTAATCACAATGCTCCATGCCCTTGTCATCACAAAGCTCAATGACACATGTCATCAGAATGCTCCTTGGACTTCTGCTCACAATGCTCCATGCCCTTGTCATCACAATGTTTCAAGGCCCCTGTAATCATAATGCTCCATGCCCTTCTCATCAAAATGCTCCATTACCCCTGTCATAACAATGCTCCATGACCCTTGCCATCACAATGTTACACGGCCTTGTCATCACAAGGCTCCATGAAACTTGACATCACATTGCCCCATGACGCTCGTCATCACAGTTATCCATGGACTTCTCATCACAATGTTCCATGATCTTTGTCATCACAATGCTCAAAACACTTGTCATCACAATGCTCCATGACAGTTGTCGTCAGTATGCGCCTTGAACCATGTCATGACAAGGCTCCATGCATTTTTCATCACAATAATCCATGCCCTTTTCATCACAATGCTCCAAGATCACTGTAATCACAATGCTCCATGCCCTTGTCATCACAAAGCTCCATGACGCATGTCATCAGAATGCTCCATGGACTTCTCATCACCATGATTCATGCCCTTTTCATCACAATGCTCCAAGACCCCTGTAATCACAATGCTCCATGCCCCTTTTCAACAGAATGCTCCATGAGACTTCTCATCAAAAGTCTCCATGGTCTTCTCATCACAATGCTCCAGGACTTTCTCATCACCATGCTCCATTCCCTTGTCATCGCAATGCACCATGACCAATACCATCACAATTTTCCATGACCACTGTCATCACAACACTCCATGACACCTGACAACACAATGCTCCGAGACTCTTGTCATCACAATGCTCCATTACCTAGTCATCACAATGCTCCATGACACTTGTCATCACAATGATCCATGCCCTTGTTATCACAATGCTCCCTAACCCCTGTATACACAATGATCTGTGACGCTTGTCATCACAGTGCCCCACGACAACTGTCATCACAATGCTCCATGCCTTTGTCAGCAAAATGCTACATGACCTTGTCATTACAATGTTCTATGTGCTTGTCATCACAATACTCCATTTCCATTGTCATCACAATCCTCCGTGAACCTTGGGATCACATTGCTTCATTCCCTTGTCATCACAATGCTCCATGCTCCTTGAAATCAAAATGATCCATGACCTCTGTCATCACAGTGCTCCAAGCCCTTGTGATCACAATGTTCCATAACACTTGTCATCACAACGCTCCATAATGCCTGTCATCACAATACTCCATGCCCTTTTCATCACAATGCTCCATGACCTTTGTCATCACAATGCTCAATACACTTGTCATCACAATGCTCCCTGACACTTGTCGTCAGAATGCTCCTTGAACACTGTCACGAAAAGGCTCCATGCCTTTTCATCACAATGCCCCATGCCGTTTACTTCACAATGCTCCATTCCATTGTCATCAGAATACTCCACAAGCTTGTCATCAGAATATTCCTTGACTCTTGTCATCACAAATCTCCATGCACTTGTCAGAACAATGCTCCCTGACCCTTGTCATCACAATGCTCCAAGCCAATGTCATCACAATGCTCCATTACCTTTGTCATCAGAATCCTCCATGACACTTGGCATCACAATGCTCCATGCCATTGTCATCAAAATGGGCCATTACATATGTCATCACAATGCTCCCTGACACCTGTCTTCACAATACTGCATGACCTGGCCATCACAATGCTCCATGCCCTAGTCATCACAATGCGCCATTCCAACTCTCATCGCAATAATTCATGAAACATATTAGAACAATGTTCCATGCCCTTGTCATCACAATGCTCCATGCCCTTGTTGTCACAATGCTCCATGACCCCTGTCATCACAATGCTCCGTGCTACAGTCATCACAATGCTTCATGACCTTTGTCATCACAATGGTCCATGCCCTCGTCATCAACAGTCTCTGTGACCATTTTAACCACAATGATTCATGAACTTTTCATCTCAATGCTCTTTGACCCTTGTCATCAAAATTCTCTATGCCTTTCTCAGCACAATTCTCCATGACCCTTGTCATCACAATGCTCCATGACACATGTCATCACAATGCACCATGCGCTTGTCATCACAGTGCTCCACCATCTTGTCATCACAATGCTCCATAAAACTTGTCATCACAATGCTCCATGCACATCTCATCAAAATGCTATCTCACCACAGATATCACAATGCTACATCACTATTTGTAACAGTACTCCTTCATCCCTGTCATCACCATGTTCCATGACTCCTGTCACCACAATGCTACATGCACTTATCATCACAATGTGCGATGACCCCTGACATCACAATGTTCCATAACATCTGTCATCAAAATGCTCCATGACCCTTTCCATCAAAATGCTCCAAGACCCCTGACATCACAATGTTCCATAACTCCTGTCATCAAAATGTTCCATGACACATTTCATCCAATTGCTCCATGACCCTGTCATCACAATGCTCCCTGGCCTTCTCATCACAATGCACAACGCCCTTGCCATCAAAATGCTCCATGACCTTTGTCATCACAAAGATCCATGACCCTTGGCATCACAATGTTCCATGTCATTGTCATCACAATGCTCCATGAACGCTCTCCTCACATGGCTCCATGCCCTTGTCATCACAAAGCTCCATGACACATGTCATCAGAATGCTCCATGGCCTTCTCATCACAATATTCCATGTGCATGCCATCACAATGCTCCATTACCACTGTCATAACATTGCTCCATGAACCCTGCCATCACGATATTCCATGGTTTTGTCATCACAATGCTCCATCACCCTTCTCTTCACAATGCTCCAAGAACCCTGTAATCACAATGCTCTATGCCCCTTTTCATTTCAATGATCCATGAACCCTGTCATCACAATGCACCATGAACATCATCATAATGCTTCATGCTATTGTCATCACAGTGAAATCAAAGTGCTCCATGACCTCTGTCATAGCAATGCTACCAACCCTTGTGAATACAATATTCCATAACACTTGTCATCACAATGCCCCATGACGCTCGTCATCACGATTATCCATGGTCTTCTCATCACAATGCTACATGACCTTTGTCATCACAATGCTCAATACACTTGTCATCAAAATGCTCCCTGACACTTGTCTGTATGCTCCTTGAACACTGTCATGACAAGGCTCCATGCCTTTTTCATCACAATGATCCATGCCCTTTTCATCACAATGCTCCAAGACCCATGTAATCACAATGCTCCACGCCCTTGTCATCACAAATCTCAATGACGCATGCCATGAGGATGCTCCTTGGTCTTCTCCTCAAAATGCTCCATGCTCTTGTCATCACAATGTTCCAAGATCCCTGTAATCACAATGCTCCATGCCCCTTTCCATCAGTATGTTCCATGAGATTGTCATCACAAGGCTCCATGGTTTTGTCATCACAATGCTCCAGGGCCTTGTCATCACAATGCTTCACGACCTTGTCATGAAAATTTTCAATGGCCCTTGTCATCATAATGCTCCAAGCCCTAGTCATCACAATGCTCCATTATATTTGTCATCACAATCCTCCAATAAATTTAGCATCACGATGCTCCATGCCATTGTCATCGCAATGCACCCTGACATATGTCATCACAATGCTCCCTGACACCTGTCTTCACAATACTCCATGACCTTCTCATCACAATGCTCTATGCCCTTGTCATCACAATGCACCATGCCCACTGTCATCACAATAATCTATGAAACTTGTCTAAACAATGCTCCATGCCACTGTCATCACATTGCTCCATGCCCTTGTCATCACAATGCTCCATGACCCCACTCATCACAATGATTCATAACGTTTGTCATCACAATGGTCCATGCCCGCGTCATCACAAGGCTCTGTGACCTTTGAAACCACAGTGCTCCATGAACTTTTCATCACAATTCTCTGTGACCCTTGTCATCACCATGCTCCATGTCTTTGTCAGAACAATGCTCCATGACCATTGTCATCACAATGTGCCACACACATTTCATCACAAAGGTCCACAACCTTGTCATTGCAATGCTCCATAAACCTTTTAATCACAATGCTCCATGCACTTCTCATCAAAATGCTCTCTCACCAGAGATATCACAGTGTTCCATCACTAGTCATCACAATACTCCCTCACCCCTGTAATCACAATGTTCCATGACACTGTCATCACAGTGCTACATCCCCTTATCCTCACAATGTTCCATGACCGCTGACATCACAATATTCCATAACCCCTGTCATCAAAATGCTCCATGACCCTTTTCATCCCAATGCTCCAAGACCCCTGACATCACAATGTTTTATATACCTTGCCATCAAAATGTTCCATTACACTTTTCATCAAATTGCTGCATGACCCGGTCATCAAAATGCTCCCTGCCCTTCACATCACAATGCACCATGCCCTTGTCATCAAAATGCTCCATGACTTGTCATCACAAATCTCCATGACCCTTGACATCACAGTGCTCCATGTCATTGTCATCACAATGTTCCATGAACCCTCTCATTATATTGCTCAATGCCCTTGTCATCACAAAGCTCCATGACACTTGTCATCACAATGCTCGATGCCCTTCTCATCACAATGCTCCATGCCCTTGTCATTACAATCCTGCATGACCCAAGTATCATAGAGTTCCGTACCCTGGTCATCACAATGCTCCATGCCCACTCTTATCACAATAATCCATGAAACATTTCAGACCAATGTTCCATGTCCTTCTCATCACAATGCTCCATTACCTCTGTCATAACAATGCACCATGAGCCCTGCCATCACAATGATCCACGGCCTAGTTATCACAAGGCTGAATGACACTTGTCATCACAATGCTGAAGGCCCCTGTAATCACAATGCTCCATGCCCTTGTCATCACAAAGCTCCATGACGCATGTCATCAGAATGTTCCATGGCCTTCTCATCACAATGCTCCAAGCCCTTGTCATCACAATGCTCCAAGACCCCTGTAAACACAATGCTCCATGCCCCTTTTCATCTCAATGCTCCATGAACACTGTCATCACAATGCACCATGCCCATCATCATAATGCTTCATGCTATTGTCATCACAATGAAATCAATATTCTCCATGACCTCTGTCATCATAATGCTCCAAACCCTTGTGATCACAATGTTCCATAACACTTATCATCACAACACCCCATGACGCTCATCATCACAATTATCCATGGCCTTCTCATCACAATGTTCCATGATCTTTGTCATCACAATGCTCAAAACACTTGTCATCACAATGCTCCCTGACACTTGTCGTCAGTATGCTCCTTGAACCCTGTCATGACAAGGCTCCATGCCTTTTTCATCACAATAATCCATGTCCTATTCAGCACAAAGCTCCAAGATCCCTGTAATCACGATGCTCCCTGCCCTTGTCATCAAAAGGTCCATGACGCATGTCATCAGAATGCTTCATGTCCTTCTCATCACAATGCTCCATGTCATTGTCATCACAATTCTCCATGAACGCTCTCATCACATTGCTCCATGCACTTATCTTCACAAAGTTCCATGATATATGTCATCAGAATGTTCCAGGGCCTTCTCCTCAAAATGCTCCATGCCCTTGTCATCACAATGCTCCATGACACCTGTCATCACAATACTCCATGAACATTTTCCCCCAGTGTTCCATGACCATCTCATCACAATGCTCCATGACCAATATCATCACAATGATCCATGACCACTGTCATCACAACACTCCATGACACCTTACAATACAATGATCCGGGACTCTTGTCATCACAATGCTCCAAGACCCCTGTCATCACAATACTCCATGAATATTTTCAGCCCAATGTTCCATGAAGCTTGTCATCACAATGATCCATGCCTTGTCATCACAAAGCTCCATGACACATGTCATCAGAATTTTAGATGGCCTTCTCATCACAATGTTCCATGCCCTTGTCATCACACTGCTCCATGCACTTGTAATCACAATGTGCCTAGACCCCTGTAATCACAATGCTCCATGCCCCTTTACATCAGTATGCTCCATGAGATTTGTCATCACAAGGCTCCATGATTTCTCAACACAATGCTCCAGGAACTTGTCATCACAATGCTTCACGACCTTGTCATGAAAATTCTCAATGGCCCTTGTCATCATAATGCTCCAATCCGTAGTCATCACAATGCTCCATTATATTTGTCATCACAGTCCTCCATTACATTTGGCATCACAATACTCCCTGCCGTTGTCATCTCAGTGGATCATGACATATGTCATCACAATGCTCCCTGACACGTGTCTTCACAATACTCCATGACCTTCTCTTCACAATGCTCCTTGCCATTGTCATCACAATGCACTATGTCCACTGTCATCACAATAATCTATGAAACTTGTCAGCCCAATGCTCCATGCCCCTGTCATGACAATGCTCCATGTACCTGTCACCACAATGCTCCAAGAACATTTTCAGCCCAGTGCTCCAAGATCGTTATCATCACAATGATCCATGCCCTTGTCATCCCAATGCTCCATGACCCCTGTATTCACAATGCTCCGTGATGCTTGTCATCACAGTGCCCCATGACACATGTCATCACAATGCTCCATGCCTTTGTCAGCAAAATGCTAAATGACTTTTTCTTTGCAATGCTCTATGCGCTTGTCATCACAATACTCCATTTCCATTGTCATAAGAATCCTCCATGAACCTTGGGATCACATTGCTTCATTCCTTTGTCATCACAATGCTCCATGCTCCTTGAAATCAAAATGATCCATGACCTCTGTCATCACAGTGCTCCAAGCCCTTGTGATCACAATGTTCCATAACACTTGTCATCACAACGCTCCATAATGCCTGTCATCACAATACTCCATGCCCTTTTCATCACAATGCTCCATGACCTTTGTCATCACAATGCTCAATACACTTGTCATCACAATGCTCCCTGACACTTGTCGTCAGAATGCTCCTTGAACACTGTCACGAAAAGGCTCCATGCCTTTTCATCACAATGCCCCATGCCGTTTACTTCACAATGCTCCATTCCATTGTCATCAGAATACTCCACAAGCTTGTCATCAGAATATTCCTTGACTCTTGTCATCACAAATCTCCATGCACTTGTCAGAACAATGCTCCCTGACCCTTGTCATCACAATGCTCCAAGCCAATGTCATCACAATGCTCCATTACCTTTGTCATCAGAATCCTCCATGACACTTGGCATCACAATGCTCCATGCCATTGTCATCAAAATGGGCCATTACATATGTCATCACAATGCTCCCTGACACCTGTCTTCACAATACTGCATGACCTGGCCATCACAATGCTCCATGCCCTAGTCATCACAATGCGCCATTCCAACTCTCATCGCAATAATTCATGAAACATATTAGAACAATGTTCCATGCCCTTGTCATCACAATGCTCCATGCCCTTGTTGTCACAATGCTCCATGACCCCTGTCATCACAATGCTCCGTGCTACAGTCATCACAATGCTTCATGACCTTTGTCATCACAATGGTCCATGCCCTCGTCATCAACAGTCTCTGTGACCATTTTAACCACAATGATTCATGAACTTTTCATCTCAATGCTCTTTGACCCTTGTCATCAAAATTCTCTATGCCTTTCTCAGCACAATTCTCCATGACCCTTGTCATCACAATGCTCCATGACACATGTCATCACAATGCACCATGCGCTTGTCATCACAGTGCTCCACCATCTTGTCATCACAATGCTCCATAAAACTTGTCATCACAATGCTCCATGCACATCTCATCAAAATGCTATCTCACCACAGATATCACAATGCTACATCACTATTTGTAACAGTACTCCTTCATCCCTGTCATCACCATGTTCCATGACTCCTGTCACCACAATGCTACATGCACTTATCATCACAATGTGCGATGACCCCTGACATCACAATGTTCCATAACATCTGTCATCAAAATGCTCCATGACCCTTTCCATCAAAATGCTCCAAGACCCCTGACATCACAATGTTCCATAACTCCTGTCATCAAAATGTTCCATGACACATTTCATCCAATTGCTCCATGACCCTGTCATCACAATGCTCCCTGGCCTTCTCATCACAATGCACAACGCCCTTGCCATCAAAATGCTCCATGACCTTTGTCATCACAAAGATCCATGACCCTTGGCATCACAATGTTCCATGTCATTGTCATCACAATGCTCCATGAACGCTCTCCTCACATGGCTCCATGCCCTTGTCATCACAAAGCTCCATGACACATGTCATCAGAATGCTCCATGGCCTTCTCATCACAATATTCCATGTGCATGCCATCACAATGCTCCATTACCACTGTCATAACATTGCTCCATGAACCCTGCCATCACGATATTCCATGGTTTTGTCATCACAATGCTCCATCACCCTTCTCTTCACAATGCTCCAAGAACCCTGTAATCACAATGCTCTATGCCCCTTTTCATTTCAATGATCCATGAACCCTGTCATCACAATGCACCATGAACATCATCATAATGCTTCATGCTATTGTCATCACAGTGAAATCAAAGTGCTCCATGACCTCTGTCATAGCAATGCTACCAACCCTTGTGAATACAATATTCCATAACACTTGTCATCACAATGCCCCATGACGCTCGTCATCACGATTATCCATGGTCTTCTCATCACAATGCTACATGACCTTTGTCATCACAATGCTCAATACACTTGTCATCAAAATGCTCCCTGACACTTGTCTGTATGCTCCTTGAACACTGTCATGACAAGGCTCCATGCCTTTTTCATCACAATGATCCATGCCCTTTTCATCACAATGCTCCAAGACCCATGTAATCACAATGCTCCACGCCCTTGTCATCACAAATCTCAATGACGCATGCCATGAGGATGCTCCTTGGTCTTCTCCTCAAAATGCTCCATGCTCTTGTCATCACAATGTTCCAAGATCCCTGTAATCACAATGCTCCATGCCCCTTTCCATCAGTATGTTCCATGAGATTGTCATCACAAGGCTCCATGGTTTTGTCATCACAATGCTCCAGGGCCTTGTCATCACAATGCTTCACGACCTTGTCATGAAAATTTTCAATGGCCCTTGTCATCATAATGCTCCAAGCCCTAGTCATCACAATGCTCCATTATATTTGTCATCACAATCCTCCAATAAATTTAGCATCACGATGCTCCATGCCATTGTCATCGCAATGCACCCTGACATATGTCATCACAATGCTCCCTGACACCTGTCTTCACAATACTCCATGACCTTCTCATCACAATGCTCTATGCCCTTGTCATCACAATGCACCATGCCCACTGTCATCACAATAATCTATGAAACTTGTCTAAACAATGCTCCATGCCACTGTCATCACATTGCTCCATGCCCTTGTCATCACAATGCTCCATGACCCCACTCATCACAATGATTCATAACGTTTGTCATCACAATGGTCCATGCCCGCGTCATCACAAGGCTCTGTGACCTTTGAAACCACAGTGCTCCATGAACTTTTCATCACAATTCTCTGTGACCCTTGTCATCACCATGCTCCATGTCTTTGTCAGAACAATGCTCCATGACCATTGTCATCACAATGTGCCACACACATTTCATCACAAAGGTCCACAACCTTGTCATTGCAATGCTCCATAAACCTTTTAATCACAATGCTCCATGCACTTCTCATCAAAATGCTCTCTCACCAGAGATATCACAGTGTTCCATCACTAGTCATCACAATACTCCCTCACCCCTGTAATCACAATGTTCCATGACACTGTCATCACAGTGCTACATCCCCTTATCCTCACAATGTTCCATGACCGCTGACATCACAATATTCCATAACCCCTGTCATCAAAATGCTCCATGACCCTTTTCATCCCAATGCTCCAAGACCCCTGACATCACAATGTTTTATATACCTTGCCATCAAAATGTTCCATTACACTTTTCATCAAATTGCTGCATGACCCGGTCATCAAAATGCTCCCTGCCCTTCACATCACAATGCACCATGCCCTTGTCATCAAAATGCTCCATGACTTGTCATCACAAATCTCCATGACCCTTGACATCACAGTGCTCCATGTCATTGTCATCACAATGTTCCATGAACCCTCTCATTATATTGCTCAATGCCCTTGTCATCACAAAGCTCCATGACACTTGTCATCACAATGCTCGATGCCCTTCTCATCACAATGCTCCATGCCCTTGTCATTACAATCCTGCATGACCCAAGTATCATAGAGTTCCGTACCCTGGTCATCACAATGCTCCATGCCCACTCTTATCACAATAATCCATGAAACATTTCAGACCAATGTTCCATGTCCTTCTCATCACAATGCTCCATTACCTCTGTCATAACAATGCACCATGAGCCCTGCCATCACAATGATCCACGGCCTAGTTATCACAAGGCTGAATGACACTTGTCATCACAATGCTGAAGGCCCCTGTAATCACAATGCTCCATGCCCTTGTCATCACAAAGCTCCATGACGCATGTCATCAGAATGTTCCATGGCCTTCTCATCACAATGCTCCAAGCCCTTGTCATCACAATGCTCCAAGACCCCTGTAAACACAATGCTCCATGCCCCTTTTCATCTCAATGCTCCATGAACACTGTCATCACAATGCACCATGCCCATCATCATAATGCTTCATGCTATTGTCATCACAATGAAATCAATATTCTCCATGACCTCTGTCATCATAATGCTCCAAACCCTTGTGATCACAATGTTCCATAACACTTATCATCACAACACCCCATGACGCTCATCATCACAATTATCCATGGCCTTCTCATCACAATGTTCCATGATCTTTGTCATCACAATGCTCAAAACACTTGTCATCACAATGCTCCCTGACACTTGTCGTCAGTATGCTCCTTGAACCCTGTCATGACAAGGCTCCATGCCTTTTTCATCACAATAATCCATGTCCTATTCAGCACAAAGCTCCAAGATCCCTGTAATCACGATGCTCCCTGCCCTTGTCATCAAAAGGTCCATGACGCATGTCATCAGAATGCTTCATGTCCTTCTCATCACAATGCTCCATGTCATTGTCATCACAATTCTCCATGAACGCTCTCATCACATTGCTCCATGCACTTATCTTCACAAAGTTCCATGATATATGTCATCAGAATGTTCCAGGGCCTTCTCCTCAAAATGCTCCATGCCCTTGTCATCACAATGCTCCATGACACCTGTCATCACAATACTCCATGAACATTTTCCCCCAGTGTTCCATGACCATCTCATCACAATGCTCCATGACCAATATCATCACAATGATCCATGACCACTGTCATCACAACACTCCATGACACCTTACAATACAATGATCCGGGACTCTTGTCATCACAATGCTCCAAGACCCCTGTCATCACAATACTCCATGAATATTTTCAGCCCAATGTTCCATGAAGCTTGTCATCACAATGATCCATGCCTTGTCATCACAAAGCTCCATGACACATGTCATCAGAATTTTAGATGGCCTTCTCATCACAATGTTCCATGCCCTTGTCATCACACTGCTCCATGCACTTGTAATCACAATGTGCCTAGACCCCTGTAATCACAATGCTCCATGCCCCTTTACATCAGTATGCTCCATGAGATTTGTCATCACAAGGCTCCATGATTTCTCAACACAATGCTCCAGGAACTTGTCATCACAATGCTTCACGACCTTGTCATGAAAATTCTCAATGGCCCTTGTCATCATAATGCTCCAATCCGTAGTCATCACAATGCTCCATTATATTTGTCATCACAGTCCTCCATTACATTTGGCATCACAATACTCCCTGCCGTTGTCATCTCAGTGGATCATGACATATGTCATCACAATGCTCCCTGACACGTGTCTTCACAATACTCCATGACCTTCTCTTCACAATGCTCCTTGCCATTGTCATCACAATGCACTATGTCCACTGTCATCACAATAATCTATGAAACTTGTCAGCCCAATGCTCCATGCCCCTGTCATGACAATGCTCCATGTACCTGTCACCACAATGCTCCAAGAACATTTTCAGCCCAGTGCTCCAAGATCGTTATCATCACAATGATCCATGCCCTTGTCATCCCAATGCTCCATGACCCCTGTATTCACAATGCTCCGTGATGCTTGTCATCACAGTGCCCCATGACACATGTCATCACAATGCTCCATGCCTTTGTCAGCAAAATGCTAAATGACCTTTTCTTTGCAATGCTCTATGCGCTTGTCATCACAATACTCCATTTCCATTGTCATAAGAATCCTACATGAAACTTGGGATCACATTGCTTCATGCCCCTGTCATCAAAATGTTCAATGCTCCTTGAAAGCAAAATGATCCATGACCTCTGTCATCACAATGATCCAAACCCTTGTGATCACAATGTTCCATAACACTTGTCATAACAATGCTCCATGATGCCTGTCATCACAATACTCCATGCCCTTTTCATCACAATGCTCCATGACCTTTGCCATCACAATTCTCAATACACTTGTCATCACAATGCTCCCTGACACTTGTCATCAGAATGCTCCCTGAAACCTGTCACGAAAAGGCTCCATGTCTCTTTCATCACAAGGACCCATGCCGTTTTCATCACAATGCTCCATGCCATTGTCATTAAAATACTCCACAAGCTTATCATCAGAATGCTCCATGACCCTTGTCATCACAAATCTCCATGCACTTTTCAGCACAATGCTCCCTGACCCTTGTCATCACAATGCTCCAAGCCATTGTCATCACAATGCTCCATTACCTTTGTCATCAGAATCCTCCATGACACTTGGCATCACAATGCTCCATGCCATTGTCATCACAACGGGCCATTACATATATCATCACAATGCTCCCTGACAACTGACTTCACAATACTGCATGACCTGGTCATCACAATGCTCCATGACCTTGTCATCACAATGTGCCATTCCAAATGTCATCACAATAATCCATGAAACTTATTAGACCAATGTTCTATGCCCTTGTCATCACAGTGCTCTGTGCCCTTGTTATCACAATCCTCCAAGACCCCTGTCATCACAATGCTCCGTGACTCCAGTCATCACAATGCTTCATGACCTTTGTCATCACAATGGTCCATGCCCTCGTCATCAACAGTCTCTGTGACCATTTTAACCACAATGATCCATGAACTTTTCATAACAATGCTCTTTAACCCTTGTCATCACAATGCTCTATGCCTTTCTCAGCACAATGCTCCATGACTCTTGTCATCACAATGCTCCATGCGCTTGTCAGCACAATGCTCCATGACACATGGCATCACAATGCTCCATGACCCCTGTCATCACAATGCTCCGTGACTCCAGTTATCACAATGCTTCATAACGTTTGTCATCACAGTGGTCCATACCCGCGTCATCACAAGGCTCTGTGACCTTTGTAACCACAATGCTCCTTGAACTTTTCATCACAATTCTCTGTGACCCTTGTCATCACAATGCTGCCTGTCTTTGTCAGAACAATGCTCCATGACCATTGTCTTCACAATGTGCCACGCACATTTCATCAGAACGGTCCACAACCTTTTCATTGTAATGCTCTATAAACCTTGAAATCACAATGCTCCATGCACTTCTCATCAAAATGCTCTCTCATCAGAGATATCACAGAGTTACATCACTAGTCATCACAATACTCCCTCACCCCTGTAATCACAATGTTCCATGACACTGTTATCACAATGCTACATCCCCTTATCATCACAATGTTCCATGACACCTGTCATCAAATTGCCCCATGACCCTTTTCATCCCAACGCTCCAAATCCCCTGACATCACAATGTTCTATAACCCCTGCCATCAAAATATTCCATTACATTTTTCATCAAATTGCTGCATGACCCGGTCATCAAAATGCTCCCTGCCCTTCTCATCACAATGCACCTTGCCCTTGTCATCAA
Organism: Mesoplodon mirus; assembly: GCF_964341445.2. Classification (NCBI taxonomy): domain Eukaryota; kingdom Metazoa; phylum Chordata; class Mammalia; order Artiodactyla; family Ziphiidae; genus Mesoplodon; species Mesoplodon mirus. The sequence goes on from NW_028295495.1 coordinate 166,792, forward strand.
AATGCTCCATTAACTGTCATGACAAAGCCCCATGACACTTGGCATCACAATGCTCCATGTCATTGTCATCACAATGCTCCATGAACCCTCTCATAACATTGCTCAATGCCCTTGTCATCAAAAAGCTCCATGACACTTTTCATCACAATGCTCGATGCCCTTCTCATCACAATGCTCCAGGCCATTGTCATTACAATCCTGCATGACCCATGTATCATAGTGTTCTGTACCCTTGTCATCAGAAGGCTCCATGCGCACTCTCATCACAATAATCCATGAAACTTTTCAGACCAATGTTCCATGCCCTTCTCATCACAATGCTCCATTACCTCTGTCATAACAATCCACCATGACCCCTGCCATCACAATGTTCCACGGCCTAGTCATCACAAGTTTCCATGACACTTGTTATCACAATGCTGAAGACCCCTGTAATCACAATGCTCCATGCCCTTGTCATCACAAACCTCCATGAGTCATGTGGTCAGAATATTCCATGGCCTTCTCATCACAGTGCTCCATGCCCTTGTCATCACAATGATCCAAAACCCATGTAAACACAATGCTCCATGCCCCTTTTCATCTCAATGCACCATGAAATCTTTCATCACAATGCACCATGCCCATCATCATAATGCTTCAGGCTATTGTCATCACAATGAAATCAATATTCTCCATGACCTCTGTCATCATAATGCTCCAAAATCTTGTGATCACAATGATCTATAACACTTATCATCACAACACCCCATGACACTCATCATCACAATTATCCATGGTCTTCCCATCACAATGCTCCATGATCTTTGTCATCACAATGCTCAATACACTTGTCATCACAATGCTAACTGACACTTGTCGTCAGTATGCTCCTTGAACCCTGTCATGACAAGGCCCCATGCATTTTTCATCACAATAATCCATGTCCTTTTCATCACAATGCTCCAAGATCCCTGTAATCACAATTCTCCATGCCCTTGTCATAAAAAAGCTCCATGACGCATGTCATCACAATGCTTCATGGCCTTCTCATCACAATGCTCAATGCCCTTGTCATCACAATGCTCCAAGACCACTGTAATCATAATGCTCCATGTCCCTTTTCATCAGAATGCTCCATGTGAGTTGTCATCACAAGTCTCCATGGTCTTCTCATCACAATTCCCCAGGACCTTGTCATCACCATGCTCCATTCCGTTGTCATCACAATGCTCCATGACCCCTGTCATCACAATAATCCATGAGCATTTTCAGCCCAATGCTCCACGACGTACTCATCACAATACTCCATGGTCAATATCATCACAATGCTCCATGACCACTGTCATCACAACACTCCATGACACCTGACTACACAATGATCCATGACTCTTGTCATCACATTGCTCCATTCTGTGGTCATCACAATGCTCCATGACCCCTGTCATCACAACATTCCATGAACATTTTCAGCTCAGTGCTCCATGACGCTTGTCATCACAATGATCCATGCCCTTGTCATCCCAATGCTCCATGACCCGTGTATTCACAATGCTCCGTGACGCTGGCCATCACAGTGCTACATGACACATGTCATCACAATGCTCCATGCCTTTGTCAGCAAAATGATACATGACCTTGTCATTGCAATGCTCTATGCGCTTGTCCTCACAATACTCAATTTCCATTGTCATCACAATCCTCCATGAACCTTGGGATCACATTGCTTCATGCCCTTGTCCTCACAGTGCTCCATGCTCCTTGAAATCAAAATGATCCATGACCTCTGTCATCACAATGCTCCAAACCCTTGTGATCACAATGTTCCATAACATGTGTCATCCAAACGCTCCATGATGCCTGTCATCACAATACTCCATGCACTTTTCATCACAATGCTCCATGACCTTTGTCATCACAATTCTCAATACACTTGTCATCACAGTGCTCCCTGACACTTGTCATCAGAATGCTCCTTGAACCCTGTCACGAAAAGGCTCCATGCCTTTTTCATCACAATGCCCCATGCCATTTTCATCACAATGCTCCATGCCATTGTCATCAAAATACTCCACAAGCTTGTCATCAGAATGCTCCATGACCCTTGTCATCACAATTCTCCATGCACTTGTCAGCACAATGCTCCCTGACCCTTGTCATCACAATGCTCCAAGCCATGGTCATCACAATGCTCCATTAGCTTTGTCATCAGAATCCTCCATGACACTTGGCATCACAATGCTCCATGCCATTGTCATCACAATGGGCCATTACATATGTCATCACAATGCTTCCTGACACCTGTCTTCACAATACTGCATGACCTGGTCATCACAATGCTCCATGCCCTTGTCATCACAATGCGCCATACCAACTGTCATCGCAGTAATCCATGAAACATATTAGACCAATGTTCCATGCCTTTGTCATCACAATGCTCCATGCCCTTGTTATCACAGTGTTCCATGACCCCTCTCATCACAATGCTCCGTGACTCCAGTCATCCCAATGCTTCATGACCTTTGTCATCACAATGTTCCATGCCCTCGTCATCAATAGTCTCTGTGACCTTTTTAACCACAATGCTCCATGAAATTTTCATCACAATGCTCTTTCACCCTTGTCATTACAATGATCTATGCCTTTCTCTGCACAATGCTCCATGACCCTTGTCATTACTATGCTACAGGCGCTTGTCAGCACAATGCTCCATGACACATGTCATCACAATACACCATGCGCCTGTCTTCACAGTGCTCCACAATCTTGTCATCACAATGCTCCAAAAAAATTGTCCTCACAATGCTCCATGCACTTCTCATCAAAATGCTCTCTCACCACTGATATCAGAATTCTACATCAGTATTTGTCACAATACACCCTCACCCCTGTCATCAGAATGTTCCATGACTCCTGTCATCACAATGCTACATGCTCTTATCATCACAATGTTCTATGAACCATGACATCACAATGTTCCATAATACCAGTCATCAAAATGTTCCATGACACTTTTCATCCAATTGCTCCATAACCCTGTCATCACAATGCTCCGTGCCCTTCTCATCACAATGCACAACGCCCTTGCCATCAAAATGCGCCATGACCGTTGTCATCACAAAGATCCATGACCCTTGGCATCACAATGCTCCATGTCACTGTCATCATATTGCTCCATGCCCTTGTCTTCACATAGCTCCATGACACAAGTCATCAGAATGATCCATGGCCTTCTCATCACAATGCTCAATGCCCTTGCCATCACAATGCTCCATTACCACTGTCATAATAATGCTCCATGACCCCTGCCACCACGATGTTCCATGGCCTTGTCATCACAAAGCTCCATGACCCTTCTAATCACAATGCTCCAAGAACACTTTAATCACAATGCTCTATGCCCCGTTTCATCTCAATGATCCATGAACCCTGTCATCAAAAGGCACCATGCCCATCATCATAATGCTTCATGCTATTGTCATCACAAAGAAATCAAAATGCTCCATGACCTCTGTCATAACAATGCTCCAAACCCTTGTGATCACAATATTCCATAACACTTGTCATCACAATGCCACATGACGCTCGTCATCACAATTATTCAAGGTCTTCTCATCACAATGCTCCATGACCTTCGTCATCACAATGCTCAATACAATTGTCATCAAAATGCACCCTGACACTTGTTGTCTGTATGCTCCTTGAACCCTGTCATGACAAGGCTCCATGCCTTTTTCATCACAATGATCCATGCCCTTTTCATCACAATGCTCCAAGACCCATGTAATCACAATGCTCCATGCCCTTTTCATCACAAAGCTCAATGACGCATGCCATCAGGATTCTCCTTTGTCTTCTACTCACTATGCTCGATGCCCTTGTCATTACAATGTTCCAAGACCCCTGTAATCACAATGCTCCATGCCCCTTTTCTTCAGTATGCCCCATGAGACTTGTCATCACAAGGCTCCATGGTTTTGTCATCACAATGCTCCAGGACATTGTCATCACAATGCTTCACGACCTTATCATGAAAATTTTAAATGGCCCTTGTCATCATAATGCTCCAAGCCCTAATCATCACAATGCTTCATTATATTTGTCTTCACAATTCTCCATTACATTTGGCATCACAATGTTCCATGCCATTTTCATCGCAATGGCCCATGACATATGTCATCAGAATGCTCCCTGACACCTCTCTTCACAATACTCCATCACCTTATCATCACAATCCTCCATGCCCTTGTCATCACAATGCACTATGCCCGCTCTCATCACAATAATCTATGAAACTTCTCAGACCAATGCTCCATGCCCGTGTCATCACAATGCTCCATGACCCCTGTCATCACAATGCTCCGTGACTCCAGTCATCACACTGCTTCATAACGTTTGTCATCACAATGGTCCATGCCCGTGTCATCACAAGGCTCTGTGACCTTTGTAACCACAATGCTCCATGAAATTTTCATCACAATTCTGTGACAATTGTCATCACAGTGTGCCATGTCTTTGTCAGAACAATGCTCCATGACCATTTTCATCACAATGTGCCACGCGCATTTCATCACAACGGTCCACAAACTTGTCATTGCAAAGCCCCATAAACGTTGTAATCACAATGTTCCATGCACTTCTCATCAAAATGCTCTCTCACCAGTGATATCACAATGTTCCATCACTAGTCACCACAATACACCCTCATCTCTGTAATCACAATGTTCCATGACACTGTCATCACAATGCTACATCCCCTTATCGTCACAAAGTTCCATGACCCCTACCATCACAATGTTCCATAACCCCTGTCATCAAAATGCTCCATGACCCTTTCCATCCCAAAGCTCCAAGTCCCCTGACATCACAATGTTCTATAACCCCTGCCATCAAAATGTTCCATTACACTTTTTATCAAATTGCTGCATGACCCGGTCATCAAAATGCTCCCTGCACTTCTCATTACAATGCACCATGCCCTTGTCATGAAAATGCTCCATGACTTGTCATCACAAATCTCCATGACCCTTGGCATCACAATGCTCCATGTCATTGTCATCACAATGCTCCATGAACACTCTCATAACATTGCTCAATGCCCTTGTCATCAAAAAGATCCATGACACTTGTCATCACAATGCTCGATGCCATTCTCATCACAATGCTCCATGCCCTTGTCATCACAATGCTCCATGACCCATGTCATCACAATGCTCCGTGACTCCAGTCATCAAAATGCTTCATGACCTTTGTCATCACAATGGTCCATGCCTTCGTCATCAACAGTCTCTGTGACATTTTTATCCACAATGCTGCATGAACTTTTCATCACAATGCTCTTTGACCCTTGTCATCACAATGCTCTATGCCTTTCTCAGCACAATGCTCCATGACCATTGTCATCACAATATTCCAAGCCTTTGTCATCAAAATGCTCCATTATATTTGTCATCAGAATCCTCCATGACACTTGTCATAACAATGCTCTTTGACACTTGTCATCAGAATCCTCCATGACACCTGGCATCACAATTATCCATGCCATTTTCATCACAATGGGCCATTACATATGTCATCACAATGCTCCCTCACACCTGTCTTCACAATACTGCATGACCTGGTCATCACAATGCTCCATACCCTTGTCATCACAATGCACCCTTCCATCTTTCATCACAATAATCCATGAAACGTATTAGACCAATGCTCCATGCCATTGTCATCACAATGCTCCATGCCCTTGTTATCACAATGTTCCAAGACCCCTGTAATCAGAATGCTCCATGCCCCTTTTCATCAGTATGCTCCATGAGACTTGTCTTCACAAGGCTCCATGGTTTTCTAATCACATATCTCCAGGACCTTGTCATCACAATGCTTCAAGACCTTGTCATGAAAATTCTCAATGGCCCTTGTCATCATAATGCTCCAAGCCCTAGTCATCACAATGCTCCATTATATTTGTCATCAAAATACTCCATTACATTTGGCATCTCAATGCTCCCTGCCATTGTCATCGCAATGGACCATGACATATGTCATCACAATGCTCTGTGACACCTGTCTTTACAATAATCCATGACCTTCTCATCAAAATGATACATGCCCTTGTCATCCCAATGCTCCATGACCCCTGTATTCACAATGCTCCGTGACCCTTTTCATCACAGTGCTCCATGACACCTGTCTTCACAATACTCCATGACCTTATCCTCACAATGTTCCATGCCCTTGTCATCACAATGCACCATGTCCACTGTCATCACAATAATCTTTGAAACTTGTCAGACCAATGCTCCATGCCCCTGTCATCGCAATGCTCCATGCCCTTGTCATCACACTGCTCCATTACCCCTGTCATTACAGTGCTCCGTGAATCCAGTCATCACAATTCTTCATAACGTTTGTCAGCACAACGGTCCATGCTCGCATCCTCAAAAGGCTCTGTGTCTTTTGTAACCTCAGTGCTCCATGAAATTTTCATCACAATGCTCCATGACCCTTGTCATCACAATGCTCCATGCCTTTGTCAGAACAATACTCCATGACCCTTGTCATCACAATTTGGCACGCGCTTTTCATCACAATGATCCACAACCTTGTCATCACTATCCGCCATAAACCTTGTAATCACAATGCTCCATGCACTTCTCATCCAAATGCTCTCTCACCTGAGATATCACAATGTTCTGTCACTAGTTATAACAATCCTCCCTCACCCCTGTAATCACAATGTTCCATGACCCCTGTCATCAGAATGCTACATCCCCTTATCAGCACAATGTTCCATAACCCCTGACATCACAATCTTCCATAAGCCTGTCATCAAAATGCTCCATGACCCATTGCATCCCAAAGCTCCATGACACCTGGCATCAAAATATTCTATAAACCCTGTCATCAAAATGTTCCATTACACTTTTCATCAAATTGCTGCATGACCCTGTCATCAAAATGCTCCCTGCCCTTCTCATCACAATGCACCACACACTTGTCACCAAAATGTTCTATTACCTTTGTCATCACAAAGCTCCATGACCCTTGGCATCACAATGCTCCATGTCATTGTCATCACAGTGCTCCATAAACCCTCTCATCACATTGCTCCATGCCCTTGTCATTATAAAGCTCCATGACACTTGTCATCACAATGCTCGATGCCCTTCTCATCACAGTGCTCCATGCCCTTGTCATTACAATCCCCCATGACCCATGTATCACAGTGTTCCGTGCACTTGTCCTCACAATGCTCCATGCCCACTCTCATCACAATAATCCATGAAACATTTCAGACCAATGCTCAATGCCCTTCTCATCACAATGATCCATTACCTCTGTCATAACAATGCTCCATGACCACTGCCATCACAATGTTCCATTACACTTTTCATCAAATTGCTGCATGACCCGGTCATGAAAATGCTTCCTGCCCTTCTCATCACAATGCACCATGCCCTTGTCATCAAAATGTTACATGACTTGTCATCACAAAGCTCCATGACACCTGTCATCACAATGCTCCATGCATTTGTCAGCAAAGTTCTACATGAACTTGTCATTAGAAAGCTCTATGTGCCTGTCATTACAATGCTCCAAGAACCCTGTAATCACAATGCTCCATGTCCTTTTTCATCTCAGTGTTCCATGAAACCTGTCATCACAATGCACCATGTCCATCATCATAATGCTTCAGGCTATTGTCATCAATAATAAATCAAAATTCTCCATGACCTCTGTCATCATAATGCTCCAAACCCTTCTGATAACAATGTTCCAAAACACTTATCATCACAACACCGCATGACGATCATCATCACAATTATCCATGGACTTCTCTTCACAATGCTCCATGATCTTTGTCATCACAATGCTCAATACACTTGTCATCACAATGCTCCCTGACACTTGTCGTCAGTATGCTCCTTGAACCCTGTCATGACAAGGCTCCATGTCTTTTTCATCACAGTGATCCATGCCCTTTTCATCACAATGCACCATGACCCCTGTAATCACAATGCTCTATGGTCTTGTCATCACAAAACTCCATGACGCAAGTCATCAGAATGCTCCATGGCCTTCTCACAACGCTCGATGTCATTGTCATCACAATGATCCATGAACCCTCTCATCACATTGCTCCTTGCCCTTGACATTTCAATCCTCCCTGACCCATGTATCACAGTGTTCCTTGCCCTTGTCATCACAATGATCCATGCCCAATCTCATCACAATAATCCATGAAATATTTCAGACCAGTGCTCAATTCCCTTCTCATAACAATGCTCCATTACCTCTGTCATAACAATGTTCCATGACCATTGCCATCACAATATTCCACCGCCTTGTCATCACAAGGCTCTATTACCCATGTCATCGCAATGATCCAAGACACGTGTAATCAAAATGCTCCATGAACTTGTCATAACAAAGTTCCATGACGCATGTCATCAGTAGGTTCCATGACCTTCTCTTCACAATGCTCCATGCCCTTGTCATCACAATGCTCCATGACCCCTGTAATCACAATGCTCCTTGCCCCTTTTCATCTCAATGATCCATGAACCCTGTCATCAAAATGCACCATGCCAATCATCCTAATGTTTCATGCTATTGTCATCACAAAGAAATCAAAATGCTCCATGACCTCTGTCATAACAATGTTCCAAACCCTTGTGATCACAATATTCCATAACAGTTGTCATCACAATGCCCCATGACGCTCGTCATCACAATTATCCATGGTTTTCTCATCACAATGCTCCACGTCCTTTGTCATCAAAATGCTCAATACACTTGTCATCAAAATGCTCCCTGACACTTGTTGTCTGTATGCTCCTTGAACCCAGTCATGACAAGGCTCCTTGCCTATTTCATCAAAATTATCCATGCCGTTTTCATCATAATCCTCCCTCACCCCTGTTATCACAATATTCCATGGCCCCTGTCATCACAATGCTACATCCCCTTATCAGCACAATGTTCCATGACCCCTGACATCACAATGTTCCATAACCCCTGTCATCAATATGTTCCATGACCCATTTCATCCCAAAGCTCCATGACCACTGTCATCACAATGCTCTATAACCCCTGTCATCAAAATGTTCCATTACAATTTTCAGCAAATTACTGCATGAGCCTGTCATCAAAATGCTCCCTGCCCTTCTCATCACAATGCACCACACACTTGTCATCAAAATGCTCCATGACCTTTGTCATCACAAAGCTCCATGACCCACGGCATCACAATGCTCCATGTCATTGTCATCATAATGCTCCATGAACCCTCTCATCACATTGCTCCATGCACTTGTCATCACAAAGCTCCATGACACTTGTCATCACAATGCTCGATGCCCTTCTCATCACAATGCTCCATGCCCTTGTCATTACAATCCCCCTTGACCAATGTATTACAGTATACCCTGCCCTTGTCATCACAATAATCCATGAAATATTTCAGACCAATGCTCAATGCCCTTCTCATCACAATGCTCCATTACCTCTGTCATAACAATGCTCCATGTCCGCTGCCATCACAATGTTCCACGGCCTTGTCATCAAAAGGCTCCATGACCCTTGTCATCACAATGCTCCTAGACACCTGTAATCACAATGCTCCATGCCCTTGTCATCACAAAGCTCCATGACGCATGTCATCAGAATGTTCCATGGCCTTCTCCTCACAGTGCTCCATGCCATTGTCATCACAATGCTGAAGACCCCTGTAATCACAATACTCCATGCACCTTTTCATCAGAATGCTCCATGAGACTTGTCATCACAAGTCTCCATGGTCATCTCATCACAATGCTCCAGGACCATGTCATCACAACGCTCCATTCCCTTGTCATCACAATGCTCCATGACACCTGTCATCACAATACTCCATGAACATTTTCAGCCCAGTGCTCCATGAACTTCTCATCACAATGCTCCATGACCAATATCATCACAATGATCCATGACCACTGACATCACAACACTCCATGACATATGACAACACAATGATCCGGGACTCTTGTCATCACAATGCTCCAAGACCCCTGTAATCACAATGCTCCATGACCCCTGTCATCACAATACTCCATGAACATTTTCAGCCCAATGTTACATGACCCTTGTCTTCACAATGATCCATGCCCTTGTCATCACAAAGCTCCATGACACATATCTTCAGAATTTTAGATGGCCTTCTCATCACATTGTTCCATGCCCTTGTCATCACAATGCTCCATGCCCTTGTCATCACAATGTGCCTAGACCCCTGTAATCACATTGCTCCATGCCCCTTTTCATCAGTATGCTCCATGAGATTTGTCATCACAAGGCTCCATGATTTTCTCAACACAATGCTCCAGGACCTTGTCATCACAATGCTTCACGACCTTGTCATGAAAATTCTCAATGGCCCTTGTCATCATAATGCTCCAATCCCTAGTCATCACAATGCTCCATTATATTTGTCATCACAATCTCCATTACATTTGGCATCACAATACTCCCTGCCATTGTCATCGCAATGGATCATGACATAAGTCATCACAATGCTCCCTGACACCTCTCTTCACAATACTCCATGACCTTCTATTCACAATGCTCCATGCCATTGTCATCACAATGCACTATGCCCACTGTCATCACAATAATCTATGAAACTTGTCAGCCCAATGCTCCATGCCCCTGTCATAACAATGCTCCATGTACCTGTCATCACAATGCTTCATGCCCTTGTCATCACAATGCTCCATGACTTGTCATTACAAAGCTCCATGACCCATGACCCATGTATCACAGTGTTCCGTGGCCCTGTCATCACAATACACCATGCCACTCTCATCACAATAATCCATGAAATATTTCAGACCAATGTTCCATGCACTTCTCATAAAAATGCTCCATTACCCCTGTCATAACAATGCTCCATGACCCCTGCCATCACAATATTCCACGGCCTTTTCATCACAAGGCTCCATTACAGTTGTCATCACAATGCCCCATGACGCTCACCATCACAATTATCCATGGTCTTCTCATCACAATGTTCCATGATCTTTGTCATCACAATGCTCAATACACTTGTCATCACAATGATCCCTGACACTTGTCGTCATTATGCTCCTTGAACCCTGTCAAGACAAGGCTGCATGCCTTTTTCATCACAATGTTTCATGCCCTTTTCATAACAATGCTCCAAGACCCCTGTAATCACAATGATCCATGTCCTTGTCATCACAAAGCTCCATGACGCATGTCATCAGAATGCTCCATGGCCTTCTCATCAACATGATCCATGCCCTTGTCATAACAATGCTCCAAGACCCCTGTAATCACAATGCACCATGCCCCTTTTCAACAGAATGCTCCATGAGACTTCTCATCAAAAGTCTCCATGGTCTTCTCATCACAATGCTCTAGGACTTGTCATCACCATGCTCCATTCACTTGTCATCACAATGCTCCATGACCAATATCATCACAATACTCCATGACCACTGTCATCACAACACTTCATGACACCTGACAACACAATGATCCGGGACTCTTGCCATCACAATGCTCCAAGACACCTGTAATCACAATGCTCCATGCCCTTGTCATCACAAAGCTCAATGACACATGTCATCAGAATGTTCCATGGCCTTTTCATCAAATGCTCCATGCCCTTGTCATCACAATGCACCATGCACTTGTCAGCACAATGCTCACTGACCCTTGTCATCACAGTGCTCCAAGCCATTGTCATCACAATGGTCCATTAACTTTGTCATCAGAATCCTCCATGAAACTTGGCATCACAATGCTCCATGCCACTGTCATCACAGTGGGCCATTACATATATCATCACAGTGCTCCCTGACAACTCTCTTCAAAATAGAGCAAGACCTGGTCATCACAATTCTTCACGCCCTTGTCATCACAATGCTCCATGACCCCTGCCATCACAATGTTACACGGCCTTGTCGTAACAAGGATCCATGACCCTTGTCATCACAATGCTCCAAGACCACTGTAATCACCATGCTCCATGCCCTTGTCATCGCAAAGCTCCATGACACACGTCATCAGAATGTTCCATGGCCTTCTCATCAAAAAGCTCCATGTCCATGTCATCACAATTCACCATGTCCAATGTCATCACAATAGTCTATGAAAGTTGTCAGACCAATGCTCGATGCCCCTGTCATCACAATGCTCAATGCCCTTGTCATCAAAATGCTCCATGACCCCTGTCATCACAATGCACTGTGACTCCAGTCATCACAATGCTTCATAACGTTTGTCATCCGAACAGTCCATGCCCGCGTCATCACAAGGCTCTGTGACCTTTGTAACCACAATGCTCCATGAACTTTTCATCACAATGCTCCGTGACCCTTGTCATCACAATGCTCCATGCCTTTGTCAGAACAATGCTCCATGACCCTTGTCATCACAATGTGCCATGCGCTTTTCATCACAATGATCCACAACATTGTCATCGCTATGCTAAATAAAACATGTAATCAAAATGCTCCATGCACTTCTCATCCAAATCTTCTCTCACATGAGATATCACAATGTTCCATCACTAGTCATCAGAATCCTCCCTCACCCCTGTTATCACAATGTTCCATGACCCCTCTCAACACAATGCTACATCCCCTTATCATCACAATGTTCCATGACCCATGACATCACAATGTTCCATAACCACTGTCATAAAAATGCTCCATGACACTTTTCATCCCAAAGCTCCATGACCCTTGGCATCACAATGTTCTATAACTCCTGTCATCAAAATGTTCCATTACATTTTTCATCAAATTTCTGCATGACCCAGTCATCAAAATTCTCCCTGCCTTTCTCATCACAATGCACCACACACTTGGCATGAAAATGCTCCATGACCTTTGTCTTCACAAATCTCCATGACCCTTGGCATCACAATGCTCCATGTCATTGTCATCACAATGCTCCATGAACCCTCTCATCACATTGCTCCATGCCCTTGTCTTCACAAAGCTCCATGACACTTGTCATCGCAATGCTCGATGCCCTTCTCATCACAATGCTCCATGCCATTGTCATTACAGTCCTGCATGACCCATGTATCACAGTGTTCCGTTCCCTTGTCATCAGAATGCTCCATGCCCACTCTCATCACAATAATCCATGAAATATTTCAGACCAATGGTCAATGCCATTCTCATCACAATGCTCCATTACCTCTGTCATAACATTGATCCATGACCCTTGCCATCACAATATTCCACGGCCTTGTCATCACAAGGCTCCATGACACTTGTCATCACAATGCTCCAAGACCCCTGTAATCACAATGCTCCATTCCCTTGTCAGCACAAAGCTCCTTGACACATGACATCAAAATGTTCCATGGCCTTCTCATCACAATGCTCCATGCCCTTGTCATGACAATGCTCCAAAACCCCTGTAATCACAATGCTCCATGCTACTTTTCATCTCAATGCACCTTGAAGCCTGTCATCAAAATGCACCATGCCCATCATCATAATGCTTCAGGTTATTGTCATCACAGTGAAATCAAAATTATCCATGACCACTCTCATCATAATGCTCCAAATCCTTGTGATCACAATGTTTTATAACACTAATCATCACAACACCCTGTGACGCTCATCATCACAATTATCCATGGTCTTCTCATCACAATAATCCATGACCTTTGTCATCACAATTCTCAATACACTTGTCATCACAATGCTCCCTGACACTTGTCGTCAGTATGCTCCATGAACCCTGTAATGACAAGACTCCATGCCTTTTCATCACAATGATACATGCCCGTTTCATCACAGTGCTCACAGACCCCTAATCACAATGCTCCATGCCCTTCTCCTCACAATGTTCCATGCTTTTGTCATCACAATGCTCCAAGACCCCTGTAATCACAATGCTCCATGCCCCTTTTCATCAGAATGCTCCATGAGAGTTGTCATCACAAGTCTCCATGGTCTTATCATCACAATGCTCCAGAATCTTGTCATTAACATGCTCCATTCCCTTGTCCTCACAATGTTCCATGACCACTGTCATCACAATACTCCATGAATATTTTTAGCCCAATGCTCCATGAAATTCTCATCACAATGCTCCATGACAAATATCATCAAAATGCTCCATGACCACTCTCATCACAGCACTCCATGACACCTGACAACACTATGATCTGGGACTCTTTTCATCACAATTCTCCATTCCCTACTCATCACAATTCTCCATGACCCATGTCATCACAATACTCCATGAACACTTTCAGCCCAATGATCCATGACCCTTGTCATCACAATGCTCCAAGACCCCTTTAATCACAATGCTTCATGCCCCTTTTCATCTCAATGCTCCAAGAACCCTGGCATCACAGTGCACCATGCCCATCATCATAATGCTTCATGCTATTGTCATAACAATGAAATCAAAATGCTCCATGACCTCTGTAATTACAATGCTCCAAACCCTTGTGATCACAATATTCCATAACACGTGTCATCACAGTGCCCCGTGACGCTCGTCATCACAGTTATCCATGGTCTTCTCATCACAATTCTACATGACTTTTGTCATCACAATGCTCAATACACTTGTCATCAGAATGCTCCCTGACACTTGTTGTCTGTATGCTCCTTGAACCCTGTCATGACAAGGCTCCATGCCTTTTTCATCACAATGATCCATGCCCTTTTCATCACAATGCTCCAAGACCCCTTTAAACACAATGCTCCATGCCCTTGGCATCACAAAGCTCAATGAAACATGTCTTCAGAATGCTCCTTGGCCTTCTCCTCACAATGCTCCATGCCCATGTCATCACAATGTTCCAAGACCCCTGTAATCACAATGATCCATGCCCCTTTTCATCAGTATGCTCCCTGAGATTTGTCATCACAAGTCTCTATGCATTTCTCATCACAATGCTCCAGGACCTCGTCATCACAATGCTTCACGACCTTTTTCTGAAAATTCTCAATGGCCCTTGTCATCATAATGCTCCAAGCTGTAGACTTCACAATGCTCCATTATATTTCTCATCAAAATCCTCCATTACATTTGGCATCACAATGCTACCTGCCATTGTCATTGCAATGGACCATGACATATGTCATCACAATGCTCCCTGACACCTGTCTTAACAATAATCCATGACTTTCTCTTCGCAATGATCCATGGCCTAGTCATCAAAATGCACCATGTCCACTGTCATCACAATAATCTATGAAACTTCTCAGACCAATGCTCCATGCCCCTGTCAACACAATGCTCCATGCCCTTGTCATCACAATGCTCCATGACCCCTATCATCACAATGCTCCGTGACTCCAGTCATCACAATGATTCATAACGTTTGTCATCAAAACGGTCCATGCCTGCGTCATCATAAGGCTCTGTGACCTTTGTAACCACAATGCTCAATGTACTTTTCATCACAATGCTCCGTGACTCTTGTCATCACAATGCTCCATGCCTTTGTCAGAACAATGCTCCTTGCCCCTTGTCATCACAATGTGCCACGTGCTTTTCATCACATCGGTCCACAAATTTGTAATCGCTATGCTCCATAAACCTTATAATAACAATGGTCCATGCACTTCTCATCACAATGCTCCATGACTTGTCATCACAATGCTCCATGACTTGTCATCACAATCCTCCATGACCCATGACACATGTATCACATTGTTCCATGCCCTAGTCATCACAGTGCTCCAAGACCCCTGTAATCACAATGCTCCATGCCCATTTTCATCAGAATGCTCCATGAGACTTGTCATGACAAGTCTCCATGGTCTTCTCTTCACAATGCTCCTGGACCTTGTCATCACCATGCTCCATTCCCTTCTCATCACAATGCTCCATGAGCCCTGTCATCACAATAATCCATGAATATTTTCAGCCCAATACTCCAAGACCTATTCATCACAATGCTCCATGGCCAATATCATCACAATGCTCCATGACCACTGTCATCACAACACTCCATGACACCAGACAACACAATGATCCGCAACTCTTGTCATCACAATGCTCCATTCCATAGTCATCACAATGCTCCATGACACCTGTCATCACAACACTTCATGAACATTATCAACCCAGTGCTCCATGACCCTTGTCATCACAATGATCCATGCCCTTGTCATCCCAATGCTCCATGACCCCTGTATTCACAATGCTCCCTGACGCTTGTCATCACAGTGCTCCATGACACATGTCATCACAATGCTCCATGCCTTTGTCAGCAAAACGCTACATGACCTTGTCATTACAATGCTCTATGCGCATGTCATCACAATACTCCATTTCCATTGTCATCACAATCCTCCATGAAACTTGGGATCACATTGTTTCATGCCCTTGTCATCACAATGCTCCATGCTCCTTGAAATCAACGTGATCCATAACCTCTGTCATCACAATGCTCCAAGCCCTTGTGATCACAATGTTCCATAACACTTGTCATCACAACGCTCCATGATGCCTGTCATCAAAATACTCCATGCTCTTTTCATCACAATGCTCCATGACCTTTGTCATCACAATTCTCAATACACATGTCTTCACAAGGCTCCCTGACAATTGTCATCAGTATGCTCCTTGAACCCTGTCAGGAAAAGGCTCCATGCCTTTTTCATCACAATACCCCATGCCGTTTTCATCACTATGCTCCATGCCATTGTCATCAAAATACTCCACAAGCTTGTCATCAGAATGCTCCATGACACTTGTCATCACATTTCTCCATGCACTTGTCAGCACAATGCTCCCTGACCCTTGTCATCACAATGCTCCAAGCCATTGTCATCACAATGCTCCATTACCTTGGCCATCAGAATCCTCCATGACACTTGGCATCCCAATGCTCCATGACATTGTCATCACAATGGGCCATTACATATGTCATCACAATGCTCCCTGACACCTGTCTTCACAATACTGCATGACCTGGCCATCACAATGCTCCATGCCCTTGTCATCACAATGCGCCATTTCAACTGTCATCGCAATAATCCATGAAACTTATTAGACCACTGCTCCTTGCCCTGGTCATCACAATGCTCCATGCCCTTGTTATCACAATGCTCCATGAACCCTGCCATCACAATGCTCTGTGACTCCAGTCATCACAATGCTTCATGACCTTTGTCACCACAATGGGCCATGCCCTCGTCATCATCACTCTCTGTGAGCTTTTTAACCAAAATGATCCATGAACTTTTCATCACAATGCTCTTTGACCCTTGTCATCACAATGCTCTATGCATTTCTCAGCACAATGCTCCATGACCATTGTCATCACAATGCTCCATGCGCTTGTAAGCACAATGCTCCATGACACATGTCATCACAATGCTCCATGACCCTTGTTATCACAATGCTCCGTGACTCCAGTCATCACAATGCTTCATAACGTTTGTCATCACAATGATCCATGCCCGTGTCATCACAAGGTTCTGTGACCTTTGTAACCACAATGCTCCATGAAATTTTCATCACAATTCACAGTGACCCTTGTCATCACAATGCTCCATGTCTTTGTCAGAACAATGCTCCATGACCATTGTCTTCACAATGTGCCACACGCATTTCATCACAACGGTCCACAACCTTGTCATTGCAATGCTCCATAAAGCTTGAAATCACAATGGTCCATGCACTTCTCATCAAAATGCTCTCTCACCAGAGATATCACAGTGTTCCATGACTAGTCATCACAATACACCCTCACCCCTGTAATCACAATGTTCCATGACCCTGTCATCATACTGCTACATCCCCTTATCATCACAATGTTCCATGACCCCTGACATCACAATGTTCCATAACCCATGTCATCAAAATGCTCCATGATCCTTTTCATCGCAAAGCTCCAAGACCCCTGACATCACAATGTTCTATAACACCTGCCATCAAAATATTCCATTACACTTTTCATCAAATTGCTGCATGGCCCGGTCATCAAAATGCTCCCTGCACTTCTCATCACAATGCACCATGCCCTTGTCATCAAAATGCTCCATGACTTGTCATCACAAAGCTCCATGACCCTTGGCATCACAATGCTCCATGTCATTGTTATCACAATGCTCCATGAACCCTCTCATAATATTGCTCAATGCCCTTGTCATCACAAAGCTCCATGACACTTGTCATCACAATGCTTGATGCCCTTCTCATCGCAATGCTACATGCCCTTGTCATTACAATCCTGCATGACCCATGTATCATAGTGTTCCTTACCCTTGTCATCACAATGCTCCATGCGCACTCTCATCACAATAATCCATGAAACATTTCAGACCAATGTCCCATGCCCTTCTCATCACAATGCTCCATTACCTCTGTCATAACAATGCACCATGACCAATGCCATCAAAATGTTCCACAGCCTAGTCATCACAAGTTTCCATGACACTTGTCATCACAAGGTTCCATGACACTTGTCATCACAATGCTGAAGGCCCCTGTAATCACAATGCTCCTTGCCCTTGTCATCACAAAGCTCCATGACGCATGTCATCAGAAAGTTCCATGGCCTTCTCATCACAATGCTCCATGCCCTTGTCATCACAATGCTCCAAGACCTTTGTAAACACAATGCTCCATGCCCCTTTTCATCTCAATGCTCCATGAACCCTGCCATCACAATGCACCATGCCCATCATCATCATGCTTCAGGCTATTGTCATCACAATGAAATCAATATTCTCCATGACCTCTGTCATCATAATGCTCCAAACACTTGTGATCACAATGTTCCATAACACTTATCATTACAACACCCCATGACGCTCATCATCACAATTATCCATGGTCTTCTCTTCACAATGCTCCATGATCTTTGTCATCACAATGCTCAATACACTTGTCATCACAATGCTCCCCGACACTTGTCGTCAGTATGCTCCTTGAACACTGTCATGAAAAGGCTCCATTACTTTGTCATCACAATAATCCATGCCCTTTTCATCACAATGCTCCAAGATCCCTGTAATCACAATGATCCATGCCCTTGTCATCACAATGCTCCAAGATCCCTGTAATCACAATGATCCATGCCCTTGTCATCAAAAAGCTCCATGACGCATGTCATCAATATGCTTAATGGCCTTCTCACCATATTGCTCCATGCCCTTGTCATCACAATGCTCCAAGACCCCTGTAATCACAATGCTCCATCCCCCTTTTCATCAGAATGCTCCATGAGACTTGTCATCACAAGTCTCCATGGACTTCTCCTCACAATGCTCCAGGACCTTTTCATCACCATGCTCCATTCCCTTGTCATCACAATGCTCCATGACCCCTGTCATCACAGTAGTCCATTAACATTTTCAGCCCAATGCTCCACGACCTACTCATCACAATGCTCCATGGCCAATATCTTCACAATGCTCCATGACCACTGTTATCACAACACTCCATGACAACTGACAACAAAATGATCTGGGATTCTTGTCATCACAATGCACCATTGCCTAGTACTCACAATGCTCCATGACCCCTGTCATCACAACAGTCCATGAACATTTTCAGCCCAGTGCTCCATGACACTTGTCATCACAATGATCCATGCCCTTGTCATCCCAATGCTCCATGACCCCTGTATTCACAATGCTAGGTGACGCTTGGCATCACAGTGCTCCATGACACATGTCATCACAATGCTCCATGCCTTTGTCAGCAAAATGCTACATGACCTTTCCATTACAGTGCTCTATGCGCTTGTCATCAAAATACTCCATTTCCATTGTCATCACAATCCTCCATGAACCTTGGGATCACAATGCTTCATGCCCTTGTCATCACAATGCTCCCTGCTCCTTGAAATCAAAATGATCCATGACCTCTGTCATCACAATACTCCAAACCCTTGTGATCACAAAGTTCCATAACACTTGTCATCACAACGCTCCATGATGCCTGTCATCACTATACTCCATGCTCTTTTCATCTCAATGCTCCATGACCTTTGTCATCACAATTTTCAATACACTTGTCATCACAATGCTCCCTGACACATGTCATCAGAATGCTTCTTGAACCCTGTCACGAAAAGGCTCCATGCCTTTTTCATCACAATGCCCCATGCAGTTTTCATCAAAATGATCCATGCCATTGTCATCAAAATACTCCACAAGCTTGTCATCAGAATGCTCCATGACACTTGTCATTACAATTCTCCACGCAATTCTCAGCACAATGCTCCCTGACCCTTGTCATCACAATGCTCCAAGCCATTGTCATCACAATGCTCCATTACTTTTGTCATCAGAATCCTCCATGACATTTGGCATCACCATGCTCCATGCCATTGTCATCACAATGGGCCATTACATATGTCATCACAATGCTCCCTGACACCTGTCTTCACAATACTCCATGACCTTGTCATCACAATGCTCCATGCCCTTGTCATCACAATTCGCCATTCTAACTGTCATCACAATAATCCATGGAACTTATTAGACCAATGTTCCATGCCCTTGTCATCACAATGCTCCATGCCCTTGTTATCACAATGCTCCATGACCCCTGTCATCACAATGCTCCGTGATTCCAATCATCACAATGCTTCATGACCTTTGTCATCACAATGGTCCATTCCCTGGTCATCAACAGTCTCTGTGACCTTTTTAACCAAAATGCTCCATGAACTTTTCATCACAATGCTCTTGGACCCTTGTCATCACAAAGCTCCATGCGCTTGGCAGCACAATGCTCCTTGACACATGTCATCACAATGCACCATGTGCTTGGCATCACAGTGCTCCACAATCTTGTCTTCACAGTGCTCCATAAAATTTGTCATCACAATGCTCCATGCACTTCTCATCAAAATGCTCTCTCAACACTGATACCACAATGCTACATCACTATTTGTCACAATACTCCATCACTCCTGTCATCACAATGCTACATGCACTTATCATCGCAATGTTCGATGACCCCTGACATCACAATGTTCCATAACACCTGTCATCAAAATGTTCCATGACACTTTTCATCAAATTGCTGCATGACCCTGTCATCAAAATGCTCCCTGCCCTGCTCATCACAATGCACCACACACTTGTCATCAAAAGGCTCCATGACCTTTGTCATCACAAAGCTCCATGACCCTTGGCATCACAATGCTCCATGTCATTGTCATCACAATGCTCCATGCACGCTCTCATACATTGCTCCATGCCCTTGTCTTCACAAAGCTCCATGACACATGTCATCAGAATTCTCCATGGCCTTCTCATCACAATGATCCATGTGCTTGCCATCACAATGCTGCATTACCACTGTCATAACAATGCTCCATGACCCCTGCCATCACGATGTTCCATGGCCTTGTCATCATAAAGCTCCATGACCCTTCTCATCACAATGCTCCAAGAACGCTGTAATCACAATGCTGTATGCCCCTTTTCATCTCAATGATCCATGAACCCTGTCATCACAATGCACCATGCCCATTATCATAATGCTTCCTGCTATTGTCATCACAATGAAATCAAATTGCTCCATGACCTCTGTCATAACAATGCTCCAAACCCTTGTGAACACAATATTCCATAACACTTGTCATCACAATGCCCCATGGCGCTCGTCATCACAATTATCCATGGTCTTCTCATCACAATGCTCCATGACCATTGTCATCACAATGCTCAATACACTTGTCATCAAAATGCTCCCTGACACTTGTTGTCTGTATGCTCCTTGAACCCTGTCATGACAAGTCTCCATGCCTATATCATCACAATGATCCATGCCATTTTCATCACAATGCTCCAAGACCCATGTAATCACAATGATCCATGCCCTTGTCATCACAAAGCTCCATGACTCATGCCATCAGAATGCTCCTTGGTTTTCTCCTCACAATGCTCCATGCCCTTGTCATCACAATGTTCCAAGACCCTTTTCATCAGTATGCTCCATGAGACTTGTCATCACAAGGCTCCATGGTTTTCTCATCACAATGCTCAAGGACCTTGTCATCACAATGCTTCACGACCTTGTCATGAAAATTCTCAATGGCCATTGTCATCATAATGCTCCAAGCCATAGTCATCACGATGCTCCATTATATTTGTCATCACAATTCTCCATTTCATTTGGCATCACTATACTCCCTGCCATTGTCATCGCAATGGACCATGACATATGTCATCACAATGCTCCCTGACACCTGTCTTCACAATACACCATGACCTTCTCTACACAATGATCCATGCCCTTGTCATCACAATGCACCATGTCCACTGTCATCACAATAAACTATGAATCTTGTCAGACAAATGCTCCATTCTCCTGTCATCACAATGCTCCATGCCCTTGTCATCACAATGCTCCATTCCCTTGTCATCACAATGCTCCATGACTTGTCATCACAATCCTCCATGACCCATGACACATGTATCACAGTGTTCCATGCCCTAGTCATCACAATGCTCCAAGACCCCTGTAATAACAATGCTCCATGCCCCTTTTCATCATGACCTTGTCATCACCATGCTCCATTCCCTTCTCATCACAATGATCCATGACCCCTGTCATCACAATAATCCATGAATATTTTCAGCCCAATGCTCCAAGACCTATTCTTCACAATGCTCCATGGCCAATATCATCACAATGCTCCATGATGACTGTCATCACAACACTCCATGACACCCGACAACACAATGATCCGCGACTCTTGTCATCACAATGCTCCATTGCATAGTCATCAAAATGCTCCATGACACCTGTCATCACAACACTCCATGAACATTATCAGCCCAGTGCTCCATGACTCTTGTCATCACAATGATCCATGCCCTTGTCATCCCAATGCTCCATGACCCCTGTATTCACAATGCTCCGTGACGCTTGTCATCACAGTGCTCCATGACACGTCATCACAATGATCCATGCCTTTGTCAGCAAAATGCTACATGACCTTGTCATTACAATGCTCTATGCGCTTGTCATCAAAATACTCCATTTCCATTGTCATCACGATCCTCCATGAAACTTGGGATCACATTGTTTCATGCCCTTGTCCTCACAATGCTCCATGCTCCTTGAAATCAAAATGATCCATGACCTCTGTCATCACAATGCTCCAAACCCTTGTGATCACAATGTTCCATAACACTTGTCATCACAACGCTCCATGATGCTTGTCATCACAATATTCCATGCTCTTTTCATCACAATGCTCCATGACCTTTGTCATCACAATTCTCAATACACTTGTCATCACAAGGCTCCCTGACACTTGTCATCAGTATGCTCCTTGAACCCTGTCAGGAAAAGGCTCCATGCCTTTTTCATCACAATGCCCCATGCCGTTTTCATCACAATGCTCCATGCCATTGTCATCAAAATACTCCACAAGCTTGCCATCAGAATGCTCCATGACCCTTGTCATCACATTTCTCCATGCACTTATCAGCACAATGCTCCCTGACCCTTGTCATCACAATGCTCCAAGCCATTGTCATCACAATGCTCCATTACCTTTGCCATCAGAATCCTCCATGACACTTGGCATCCCAATGCTCCATGCCATTGTCATCACAATGGGCCATTACATATGTCATCACAATGCTCCCTGACACCTGTCTTCACAATACTGCATGATCTGGCCATCACAATGCTCCATGCCCTTGTCATCACAAAGCGGCATTCTAACTGTCATCACAATAATCCATGAAACTTATTAGACCAATGCTCCTTGCCCTGGTTATCACAATGCTCCATGCCCTTGTTATCACAATGCTCCATGACCCCTGCCATCACAATGCTCTGTGACTGCAGTCATCACAATGCTTCATGACCTTTGTCACCACAATGGGCCATGCCCTCGTCATCATCACTCTATGTGAGCTTTTTAACCAAAATGATCCATTAACTTTTCATCACAATGCTCTTTGACCCTTGTCATCACAATGCTCTATGCCTTTCTCAGCACAATGCTGCATGACGTTTGTCATCAGAATGCTCCATGGCCTTCTCCTCACAGTGCTCCTTGCCCTTGTCATCACAATGCTCCAAGACCCCTGTAATCACAATGCTCCATGCCCCTTTTCATCAGAATGCTCCATAAGACTTGTCATCACAAGTCTCCATGGTCATCTCATCACAATGCTCCAGGACCTTGTCATCACAGTGCTCTGTGACTCCAGTCATCACAGTGCTTCATAATATTTGTCATCACAATGGTCCATGCCCAAGTCATCACAAGGCTCTGTTACCTTTGTATCCACAATGCTCCATGACCATTTCATCACAATGTTCCGTGACCCTTGTCATCACAATGCTCCATGCCTTTGTCATTAAAATGCTCCATGACCATTGTCATCACAATGTGCCACGCGCTTTTCATCCCAACGGTCCAAAAATTTGTCATCACAATGCTCCATAAAAATTGTAATCACAATGCTGCATGCCCTTCTCATCACAATGCTCCATTACACCTGTCATAACAATGCTCCATGACCCCTGCCATCACAATGTTCCACGGCCTTGTCATCACAAGGCTCCATGACACTTGTCATCACAATGCTCCAAGACCCCTTTAATCACAATGCTCCATGCCGTTGTCATCACAAAGCTCCATGACACATGTCATCAGAATGTTCCATGGCCGTCTCATCAAAATGCCGCATGCCCTTGTCATCACAGTGCTCCAAAACCCCTGTAAACACAGTGCTCCATGCCCCTTTTCATCTCAATGCTCCATGAACCCTGTCATCACAACACTCCATGACACGTGACAACACAATGATCCGGGACTCTTGTCATCACAGTGCTCCAAGACCCCTGTAATCAAAATGCTCCATGACCCCTGTCTTCACAATACTCCATGAACATTTTCAGCCCAATGCTCCATGACCCTTGTCATCACAATGATCCATGCACTTGTCATCCCAATGATCCATGATCTCTGTATTCAAAATGCTCCGTGACAATTGTGTCACAGTTCTCCATGACACCTGTCATCACAATGCTCCATGCCATTCTCAGGAAAATTCTACATGCCCTTGTCATTACAATGGTCTATGAGCTTGTCATCACAATTCTCCAAGACCCCTGTAATCACAATGCTACATGCCCCTTTTCATCTCAATGCTCCATGAACTCTGTCATCACAATGAACCATGCCCATCATCATAATGCTTCAGGCTATTGTCATCACGATGAAATCAAAATTCTCCATGACCTCTGTCATCATAATGCTCCAAAGCCTTGTGATCACAATGTTCCATAACACTTATAATCACAACACCCCATGACGATCATCATCACAATTATCCATGGCCTTCTCATCACCATGCTCCATGACTTTTGTCATCACGATTCTCAATACTCTTGTCATCACAATGCTCCCTGACACTTGTCGTCAGAATGCTCCTTGAACCCTGCCACGAAAAGGCTGCATGCATTTTTCATCACAATGCCCCATGCCGTTTTCATCACAATGCTCCATGCCATTGTCATCAAAATACTCCACAAGCTTGTCATCAGAATGCCCCATGACCCTTGTCATCACAATTTTCCATGCACTTGTCAGCACAATGCTCCCTGCCCCTTGTCATCACAATGCTCCAAGCCATTGTCATAACAATGCTCCATTACCTTTGTCATCAGAATCTTTCATGAAACTTGGCATCACAATGCTCCATGCCATTTTCATCACAATGGGCCATTACATATGTCATCACAATGGTCCCTGACACTTCTCTTCACCATACTGCATGAGCTGGTCATTACAATGCTCCATGCCCTTGTCATCACAATGCGCCATTCCAAATGTCATCACAATAATCCATGAAACATATTAGACCAATGCTCCATGCCCTTGTCATCACAATGCTCCATGCCCTTGTTATCACAATGCTCCATGACCCCTGTCATCACCATGCTCCGTGACTCCAGTCATCACAATGCTTCATGACCTTTGTCATCACAATGGTCCATTACCTCATCATCAACAGTCTCTTTGACCTTTTTAACCACAATGCTCCATGAAATTTTCATCACAATGCTCTTTGACCCTTGTCATCACAATGATCTACGCCTTTCTCAGCACAATGCTCTATGCCCTTGTCATTACAATCCTCCATGAACCTGTCATCACAATGCTGCGTGACTCCAGTCATCACAATGCTTCATAACATTTGTCATCACAATGGTCCATGTCCATGTCATCACAAGGCTTTGTGACATTTTTAACCACAATGCTTCATGAACTTTTCATCACAATGCCCCGTGACCATTGTCATCACCGTGCTCCATGCCTTTGTCAGAAAAATGCTCCATGACCCTTGTCATCACAATGTACCACGCACTTTTTATCCCAACGGTCCACAGATTTGTCATCACAATGTTCCATAAAATGTGTAATCACAATGCTCCATGCCATCCTCATCACAATGCTCCATTACCCCTGTCATAACAATGCTCCTTGACCCCTGCCATCACAATGTTCCACGGCCTTGTCATCACAAAGCTCCATGACCCTTGTCATCACAATGCTCCAAGACCCCTGTAATCACAATGCTCCATGCCCTTGTCATCACAAAGCACCATGACACATGTCATCAGAATGTTCCATGTCCTTCTCATCAAAATGCTCCAGGCCCTTGTCATCACAATGCTCCAAGACCTCTGTAATCAAAATGCTCCATGCCCCTTTTCATCTCAATGCTCCATGAACCCTGTCATCACAATGCATCCTGCCCATCATCATAATGCTTCCGGCTATTGTCAGCACAATGAAATCAAAATTCTCCATGATCTCTGTCATCACAATGCTCCACGACCCCTGTCATCAAAATACTCCATGAACATTTTCAGCCCAATGCTCCATGACCCTTGTCATCACAATGATCCATGACCCCTGTATTCAGAATGCTCCGTGACACATGTCATCACAGTGCTCCATGACACCTGTCATCACAGTGCTCCATGCTTTTGTCTGCAGAATTCTACATGATGTTGTCATTACAATGCTCTATGCGCTTGTCATCACAATGCTACAAGACCCCTGTAATCACAATGCTCCATGCACCTTTTCATCTCAATGCTCCATGAACCCTGTCATCACAATGCACCATGCCCATCATCATAATGCTTCAGGCTATTGTCATTATAATGAAATAAAAAGTCTCCATGACCTCTGTCATCATAATGCTCCAAACCCTTGTGATTACAATGTTCCATAACATTTATCATCACAACACACCATGACGATCATCATCACAATTATCCTTGGTCTTCTGATCACAATGCTCCCTGATCTTTGTCATCACAATGCTCAATACACTTGTCTTCACAATGCTCCCTGACACATGTCGTCAGTATGCTCCTTGAACCCTGTCATGACAAGGCTCCATGCCTTTTTCATCACAATGATCCATGCCATTTTCATCACAATGCTCCAAGACCCCGGTAATCACAATGCTCCATGCCCTTGTCATCAAAAAGCTCCAGGAGGCATGTCATCAGAATGCTCCATGGCCATTTCCTCACAATTCTCCATGGCATTGTCATCACAATGCTCCATGTACCCTCTCATCACATTGCTCCATGCCCTTTTCATTACAATCCTCCATGACCCATGTATCACATTGTTCCGTGCCCTTGTCATCACAATGCTCCAGCCCTCTCTCATCACAATAATCTATGAAATATTTCAAACCAATGCTCAATGCCCTTCTCATCAAAATGCTCCATTACCTCTGTCATAACCATGCACCATGACCACTGGCATCACAATGTTCCACGGCTTTGTCATCAAAAGGCTCCATGACCCTTGTCATCACAATGCTCCAAAAAACTTAAAATCAAAATTCTCCAAGCCCTTGTCATAACAAAGCTCCATGACGCATGTATCAGAAGATTCCATGGCCTTCTCATCACAATGCTCCATGCCCTTTTCATCACAATGCTCCAAGACCCCTGTAATCACTATGATCCATGCCCCTTTTCATCTCAATGCTCCATGAACCCTGTCATCACAATGCACCATGCCCATCATCATAATGCTTCAGGCTATTGTCACTACAATGAAATCAAAATTCTCCATGACCTCTGTCATCATAATGCTCCAAACCCTTGTGATCACAATGTTCCATAACACTTATCATCATAACACCCCATGACGCTCATCATCACAATTATCCATGGTCTTCTCATCACAATGCTCCATGATCATTTTCATCAAAATGCTCAATACACTTGTCATCACAATACTCCCTGACACCTGTCGTCAGTATGCTCCTTGAACCCTGTGATGTCAAGGCTCCATGCCTTTTACATCACAATGATCCATGCCTTTTCATCACAATGCCCCAAGACCCCTATAATCACAATGCTCCATGGCCTTGTCAGAACAAAGCTACATGACGCATGTCATCAGATTTCTCCATGGCCTTCTCCTCAAAATGCTCCATGCCCTTGTCATCACAATGCTCCAAGACCACAGTAGTCACAATGCTCCATGCCCCTTTTCATTAGAATGCTCCATGAGACTTGTCATCACAAGTCTCCATGGTCATCTCATCACAATGCTCCAGGACATTGTCATCACCATGCTCTATTCCCTTGTCATCACAATGCTCCAAGACCCCTGTCATTACAATAATCCATTAATATTTTCAGCCCAATGCTCCATGACATTCTCATCACAATGTTCCATGACCAATATCATCACAATGCTCCATGACCACTGTCATCACAACCACCCAAAACACCTGACAACACAATGATCCGGGACTCTTGTCATCACAATGCTCCATGCCCTTGTCATCACAATGCACAATGTCCACTGTCATCACAATAATCTATGAAACTTGTCAGACCAATGCTCCATTCCCCTGTCATCACAATGCTCCATGCCCTTGTTATCACAATGCACCATGACGCCTGTCATCACAATGCTCCTTGACTCCAGTCATCACTATGTTCCATAACCCCTGTCATCAAAATGCTCCATCACCCTTTTCATCCCAAAGCTCCATGATCCCTGGCATCACAATGTTCTATAACCCCTGTCATCAAAATGTTCCATTACAGTTTTCATCAAATTGCTGCATGACCCTGTCATTAAAATGTTCCCTGCCCTTCTCATCACACTGCACCACAGACTTGTCATCAAAATGCTCCATGACATTTTTCATCACAAAGCTCCATGACCCTTGGCATCACAGTGCTCCATGTCATTGTCATCACAATGCTCCATGAACCCTCTCATCACATTGCTCCATGCCCTTGTCATAACAAAGCTCCATGACACTTCTCATCACAATGCTCGATGCCCTTCTCATCACAATGCTCCATGCTCTTGTCATTACAATCCACCATGACCCATGTATCACAGTGTACCATGCCCTTGTCATCACAATGCTCCCTGCCCACTCTCATCACAATAATCCATGAAACATTTCAGACCAATGCTCAATGCCATTCTGATTACAATGCTCCATTACTTCTGTCAAAACAATGCTCCATGACCGCTGCCATCACAATGTTCCACGGCCTTGTCATCAAAAGGCTCCATGACCCTTGTCATCACAATGCTCCAAGACACCTGTAATCACAATGATCCATGCCCTTGTCATCACAAAGCTCCATGACGCATGCCATCAGAATGTTCCATGGACTTCTCCTCACAATGCTCCATGCCCTTGTCATCACAGTGCTCCTAGACCCCTGTAATCACAAAGCTCCTTGCCCCTTTTCGTCAGAATGCTCCATGAGACTTGTCATCACAAGTCTCCATCGACCTCTCATCAAAATGCTCCAGGAACTTGTCATCACCAAGCTCCATTCCCTTGTGATCACAATGCTCCTTGACACCTGTCATCACAATACTCTATGAATATTTTCAACCCAATGCTCCATGACCGTCTTATCACAATGCTCCATGAGCAGTATCATCATAATGCTCCATGACCACTGTCATCACAATGCGCCATTCCAACTGTCATCACAATAATCCATGAAAATTATTAGACCAATGCTCCATGCCCTTGTCATCACAGTGCTCAATGCCCTTGCTATCACAATGTTCCAGGACACCTGTAATCAGAATGCTCCATGCCCCTTTTCATCAGTATGCTCCATGAGACATGTCATCACAAGGCTCCATGGTTTTCTCATCACAATGCTCCAGGACCTTGTCATCACAATGCTTCACGACATTGTCATGAAAATTCTCAATGGCCCTTGTCATCATAATGTTCCAAGCCCTAGTCATCACAATGCTCCATTATATTTGTCATCACAATCCTCCATTACATTTGGCATCACAATGCACCATGCCATTGTCATCGAAATGCACCATGACATATGTCATCACAATGCTCCCTGACACATGTTTTCAATTTACTCCATGACTTTCTCATCACAATGCTCCATGTCCTTGTCATCACAATGCTCCATGACCCCTGTCTACACAATGCTCCGTGACTCCAGTCATCACAATGCTTCATAACGTTTGTCATCACAACGGTCCATGCCCGCGTCATCACAAGTCTCTGTGACCATTGTAACCACAATGCTCCATGAACTTTTCATCACAATGCTCCGTGACACTTGTCATCACAATGCTCCATGCCTTTGTCAGAACAGTGCTCCATGACCCTTGTCATGAAAATGTGCCACGGGCTTTCCATCACAATGATCCACCACCTTGTCATCGCGATGCTCCATAAACATTGTAATCACAATGCCCCATGCATTTCTCATCCAAATGCTCTCTCACCTGAGATATCACCAAGTTCCCTCACTAGTCATCACAATCCTCCCTCACGCCTGTAATCAAAATGTTCCATGACCCCTGTCATCAACATGTTCCATTCCCTTGTAATCACAATGCTCCATGACCACTGTCATCACAATACTCAATGCACTTTTCATCACAATGCTCCATGAACTTTGTCATCACAATTCTCAATACATTGTCATCCCAATGCTCACTGACATTTGTCGTCAGAATGCTCCATGAAACCTGTCACGAAAAGTCTCCATGCCATTTTCATCACAATGCCCCATGCCATTTTCATCACAATGCTCCATGCCATTGTCATCAAAATTCTCCACAATCTTGTCACCAGAATGCTCCATGACCCTTGTCATCACAATTCTCCATGCACTTGTCAACACAATGCTCCTTGACCCTTGTCATCTCAATGCTCCAAGCCATTGTCATCACAATGCTCTATTAACTTTGTCATCAGAATCCTTCATGACACTTGGCATCACAATGCTCCATGCCATCGTCATCACATTGGGCCATTACATATGTCATCACAATGCTCCGTGACACCTGTCTTCACAATACTGCATGACCTGGTCATCACAATGCTCCATGCCCTTGTAATCACAAAGCGCCATTCCAACTGTCATCACAATAATCCATGAAACTTATTAGACAAATGTTCCATGCCCTTGTCATCACAAAGTTCCATGCCCTTTTTATCACAAAGCTCCATGTCCCCTGTATTCACAATGCTCCGTGACGCTTGTCATCACAGTGCTCCATGACACCTGTCATCACAATGCTCCATGCCTTTGTCAGCAAAATGCTACATGACCTTGTCATTACAATGCTCTATGCGCTTGTCATCACAATACTCCATTACCATTGTCATCACATCCTCCATGAACCTTGGGATCACATTGCTTCATGCCCTTGTCATCACAAGGCTCCATGCTCCTTGAAATCAAAATGATCCATGACTTCTGTCATCACAATGCTCCAAACCCTTGTGATCACAATGTTCCATAACACTTGTCATCACAACGCTCCATGATGCCTGTCATCACAATACTCCATGCACTTTTCATCACAATGCTCCATGACCTTTGTCATCACAATTCTCAATACACTTGTCATCACAATGCTCCCTAACACTTGTCGTCAGAATGCTCCTTGAACACTGTCACGGAAAGGCTCCATGCCTTTTTCATCATAAAGCCCCATGCCATTTTCATCACAATGCTCCATGCCATTGTCATCAAAATACTCCACAAGCTTGTCATCAGAATGCTCCATGACACTTGTCATCACAATTCTCCATGCACTTGTCAGCACAATGCTCCCTGACCCATGTCATCACAATGCTCCAAGTCATTGTCATCACAATGCTCCATTACCTTTGTCTTCAGATTCCTCCATGACACTTGGCATCACAATGCTCCAAGTCATTGTCATCACAATGGGCCATTACATATGTCATCACAATGCTCCCTGACACCTGTCTTCACAATACTGCATGATCTGGTCAACACAATGCTCCATGCCCTTGTCATCACAATGCGCCATTCCAACTCTCATCGCAATAATCCATTAAAACTTATTAGACCAATGCTCCATGCCCTTGTCATCACAATGCTCCAAGCCCTTGTTATCACAATGCTCCATGACCCCTGTCATCACAAAGTTCCATGACTCCAGTCATCACAATGCTTCATGACCTTTGTCATCACAATGGTCCATGCCCTCATCATCAACAGTCTGTGTGACATTTTTAACCACAATATTCCATGAACTTTTCATCACAATGATCTTTGACCCTTGTCATCGCAATTCTCTATGCCTTTCTCAGCACAATGCTCCATGACCATTTTCATAACAATGCTCCCTGCGCTTGTCAGCACCATGCTCCTCGACACATGTCATCACAATACACCATGCGTTTGTCATCACAGTGCTCCACAATCTTGTCATCACAATGCTCCATAAACATTGTCATCACAATGCTACATGCGCTTCTCATCAAAATGCTCTCTCCCCAATGATATCACAATGTTACATCACTATTCGTCACAATACACCCTCACCCGTCATCACAATCTTCCATGACTCCTGTCATCAAAATGCTACATGCATTATGATCACAATGTTCGATGGCCACTGACATCACAATGTTAAATAACCCCTGTCATCAAAATGCTCCATGACCCTTTTCATCAAAATGCTCCATGACCGCTGACATCACAGTGTTCCATAACCCCTGTCATCAAAATGTTCCATGACACTTTTCATCAAATTGTTCCATGACCCTGTCATCACAATGCTCCCTGCCCTTCTCATCACAATGCAAAACGCCCTTGTCATCAAAATGCTCCATGACCTTTGTCATCACAAAGATCCATGACCCTTGGCATCACAATGTTCCATGTCATTGTCATCACGATGCTCCATGAACGCTCTCATCACATTGCTCCATGCCCTTGTCATCACAAAGCTCCATGACACGTCATCAAAATGCTCCATGGCCTTCTCATCACAATGCTCCATGCCCTTGTCATCACAATGCTCCATTACCCCTGTCATAACAATGCTCCATGGCGCCTGCCAACACAATGTTCCATGGCCTTGTCATCACAAAGCTCCATGACCCTTCTCATCACAATGCTTCAAGACCCCTGTAATCACAATGCTCCATGCACTTCTCATCCAAATGCTCTCTCACCTGAGATATCACAATGTTCCATCACTAGTCATCACAATCGTCCCTCAACCCTGTAATCACAATGTTCCATGACCCCTGACATCACAATATTCCATAACCACTGTCATCACAATGCTCCATGACACATTTCATCCCAAAGCTCCATGACCCATGGCATCACAAAGTTCTGTAACCCCTGTCATCAAAATGTTACATTACACTTTTCATCAAATTGCAGCATGAACCTGTCATCAAAATGTTCCCTCTCCTTCTCATCACAATGCACCACACGCTTGTCATCAAAATGCTCCATGATCGTTGTCATCACAAAGCTCCATGACCCTTGGCATCACAATGCTCCATGTCATTGTCATCACAATGCTCCCTGAATGCTCTCATCCCTTTGCTCCATGTCCTTGTCATCACAAAGCTCCATGACACTTGTCATCACAATGCTCGATGCCCTTCTCATCAAAATGCTCCATGCCATTTTCCTCACAATCCTCCATGACCCATGTATCACAGTGTTCCGTGCCCTTGTCATCACAATGCTCCATGCCCACTCTCATCACAATAATCAATGAAAACATTCGGGCCAATGCTCAATGCACTTCTCATCACAATGCTCCATTACATCTGTCATAAAAATGCTCCATGACCCCTGCCATCACAATGTTCCACGTCCTTGTCATCACAAGGCTCCCTGACCCTTGACATCAAAATGCTCCAAGACCACTGTAATCACAATGCTCCATGCCACTTTGCATCTCAATGCTCCATGAACGCTGCCATCACAATGCACCATGCCCAACATCATAATGCTTCAGGCTATTGTCATCACAATGAAATCAAAATTATCCATGACTTCTGTCATCATAATGCTCCAAACCCTTGTGATCACAATGTTCCATAACACTTATCATCACAAATCCCCATGATGCTCATCATCACAATTATCCATGGTCTTCTCATCACAATGCTCCATGACCTTTGTTATCACAATGCTCAATACACTTGTCATCACAATGCTCCCTGACACTTGTCATCAGTATGCTCCTTGAACCCTGTCATGACAAGGCTCCATGACTTTTTCATCACAATGATCCGTGCCCTTTTCATCACAAAGCTCCAGGATCACTGTCATCACAATGCTCCATGTGCTTGTCATCACAAAACTCCATGAAGCATGACATCAGAATGCCCCATGGCCTTCTAATCACAATGCTCCATGCCCTAGTCATCACAACGCTCCAAGATCTCTGTAATCACAATGCTCCATGCCCCTTTTCATCAGAATGCTCCGTGAGACTTCTCATCAGAAGTCTCCATGGACATCTCATCACAAAGCTCCAGGACCTTGTCATTACCATTCTCCATTTCCTAGTCATCACAATGCTCCATGACCCCAGTCATCACAATGATCCATTAACATATTCAGCCCAATGCTCCACGACCTACACATCACAATACTCCATGGCCGATATCATCACAATGCGCCATGACCACTGTCATCACAACACACCATTACTCTTGAGAACACAATGATCCGGGACTCTTGTCATCACAATGCTCCATTCCCTACTCATCACTATGCTCCATGACCCCTGTCATCACAACACTCCATGAACATTTTCAGCCCAGTGCTCCATGACACTTGTCATCACAATGATCCATGCCCTTGTCATCCCAATGCTCCATGACCCCTGTATTCACAATGCTCCATGACACTTGTCATCACAGTGCTCCATGACACATGTCATCACAATGCTCCATGCCTTTGTCAGCAAAATGCTACAGGACCTTGTCATTACAATGCTCTATGCGCTTGTCATCACAATACTCCATTTCCATTGTCATCACAATCCTCCATGAAACTTGGGATCACATTGCTTCATGCCCTTGTCATCACAATGCTCCATGCTCCTTGAAATCAATATGATCCATTACCTCTGTCATCACAATGCTCCTAACCCTTGTGATCACAATCTTCCATAACACTTGTCATCACAACGCTCCATGATGCCTGTCATCACAATACTCCATGCCCTTTTCATCACAATGCTCCATAACCTTTGTCTTCACAATTCTCAATATACATGTTATCACAATGCTCCCTGACATTGTCATCAGAATGCTCCTTGAAACCTGCCACGAAAAGGCTCCATGCCATTTTCTTCACAAAGCCTCATGCCATTTACATCACAATGCTCCATGCCATTGTCATCAAAATACTCCACAAGCTTGTCATCAGAATGCTCCATGACCCTTGTCATCACAATTCTCCATGCAATAGTCAGCACAATGCTCCCTGTCCCATGTAATCACAATGCTCCAAGCCATTGTCATCACAGTGTTCCATAATCTTTGTCATCAGAATCCTCCATGACACTTGGCATCACAATGCTCCATGCAATTGTCATCACAATGGGCCATTACATATGTCATCACAATGCTCCCTGACACCTCTCTTCACAATACTGCATGACCTGGTCATCACAATGCTCCATGCCCTTGTCATCACAGTGTGCCATTCGAACTGTCATCGCAACAATCCATGGAACTTATTAAACTAATGTTCCATGCCCTTGTCATCACAGTGCTCCATGCCCTTGTTATCACAATGCTCCCTGACCCCTGTCATCACAATCCTCCGTGACTCCAGTCATCACAATGCTTCATGACCTTTGTCATCACAATGGTCCATGCCCTCGTCATCAACAGTCTCTGTGACCATTTTAACCAAAATGCCCCATGAACTTTTCATCACAATGCTCTTTGACCCTTGTCATCACAATGCTCTATGCCTATCTCAGCACAATGCTCCATGACCCTTGTCATCACAATGCTCCTTGCGCTTGTCAGCACAATGCTCCATGACACATGTCATCACAATGCACCATGCGCTTGTCATCACAGTGCTCTACAATCTTGTCATCACAATGCTCCATAAACATTGTCATCATAATCTTCCATGCACTTCTCATCAAAATGCTCTCTCACCACTGATATCACAATGCTACATCATAATTTGTCACAATACTCCCTCCCACCTGTCATCACAATGTTCCATGACTCCTGTCATCACAATGCTACATGCACTTATCATCACAATGTTCGATGACCCCTGACATCACAATGTTCCATAACACCTGTCATCAAAATGTACCGACCCCTGACATCGCAATGTTCCATAACACCTGTCATCAAAATGTACCATGAAAATTTTCAACAAATTGCTCCATGAACTTGTCATCACAATTTTCCCTGCCCTTCTCATCACAATGCACAACGCCCTTGCCATCAAAATGCTCCATGGCCTTTGTCATCTCAAAGATCCCTGACCCTTGGCATCACAATGCTCCATGTCATTGTCATCACAGTGCTCCATGAACGCTCTCATCACACTGCTCCATGCCCTTGTCTTCACAAATCTCCATGACACATGTCATCAGAATTCTACATGGCATTCTCATCACAATGCTCCATGCCCTTGCCATCAAAATGCTCCATTACCCATCTCATAACAATGCTCCATGACCCTGCCATCACGATATTCCATGGCCTTGTCATCACAAGGCTCCATGACCCTTCTCATCACAACACTCCAAGAACCCTGTAATCACAGTGCTCCATGCCCTTTTTCATCTCAATGATCCATTAACCCTGTCATCACAATGCACCATGCCTATCATCATAATGCTTCATGCTATTGTCATCACAATGAAATCAAAATGCACCATGACCTCTGTCATAACAATGCTCCAATCCCTTGTGATCACAATATTCCATGACACTTGTCATCACAATGCCCCTTGACGCTCGTCATCACAATTATCCTTGGTCTTCTAATCACAATGCTCCATGACCTTTGTCATCACAATGCTCAATACACTTGTCATCAAAATGCTCCCTGACACTTGTTGTCGGTATGCTCCTTGAACTCTGTCATGACAAGGCTCCATGCCTTTTTCATCACAATGATCCATGCCCTATTCATCACAATGCTCCAAGACCAATGTAATCACAATGCTCCATGCCCTTGTCATCACAAATCTCAATGACGCATGCCATCAGAATGCTCCTTGGTCTTCTCCTCACAATGTTCCATGCCCTTGTCATCACAATGTTCCATGTCCCCTGTAATCACAATGCCCCATGCCCCATTTCATCAGTATGCTCCATGAGATTTGTCATAACAAGTCTGTATGCATTTCTCATCACAATGCTCCAGGACATTGTCATCACAATGCTTCACGGCCTTGTTCTAAAAATTCTCAGTGACCCTTGTCATCATAATGCTCCAAGCCCTAGTCATCACAATGTTCCATTATATTTGTCATCAAAATCCTCCATTACATTTGGCATCACAATGCTCCCTGCCATTGTCATTGCAATGGACCATGACATATGTCATCACAATGCTCCCTGACACCTGTCTTCACAATACTCCATGACCTTCTCAACACAATGATTCATGCCCTTGTCATCACAATGCACCATGTCCACTGTCATCACAATAATCTATGAAACTTGTCAGACCAATGCTCCATGCCCCTGTCACCACAGTTCTCCATGCCCTAGTCATCACAATGCTCCATGACCACTGTCATCCCAATGCATCATGTCCATCATCATAATGCTTCCGGCTATTGTCAGCACAATGAAATCAAAATTTTCCATGACCTCTGTAATCACAATGCTCCATGACCCCTGTCATCACAATACTCCATGAATATTTTCAGCCCAATTCTCCATGACCCTTGTCATCACAATCATCCATGTCCTTGTCATCCCAATGCTCCATGACCGCTGTATTCACAATGCTCCATGACGCTTGTCATCCCAGTGCTCCATGACACCTGTCTTTACAATGCTCGATGATTTTGTCAGCAAAATGCTATATGACCTTGTCATTACAATGCTCTATGCGCTTGTCATCACAATACTCCATTTCCATTGTCATCACAATCCTCCATGAATCTTGGGATCACATTGCTTCATGCTCTTGTCATCACAGTGCTCCATGTTCCTTGAAATTAAAATGATCCATGACCTCTCTCATCACAATGCTCCAAACCCTTGTGATCACAATGTCCCATAGCACTTGTCATCACAACGCTACATGATGCCTGTCATCACAATACTCCATGCCCTTTTCACCACAATGCTCCATGACCTTTGTCATCACAATTCTCAATACACTTGTCATCACAATGCTCCCTGACACTGGTCATCAGAATGCTCCTTGAACCCTGTCACAAAAAGGCTCCATGCCTTTTTCATCACAATGCCCCATGCCGTTTTCATCACAATGCTCCATGCCATTGTCATCAAAATACTCCACAAGCTTGTCATCAGAATGCTCCATGACCTTTGTCATCACAATTCTCCATGCACTTGTCAGCAGAGTGCTCCGTGACCTTTGTCATAACAATGCTCCAAACGATTGCCATCACAATGCTCCATGACCTTTGTCATCAGAATACTCCATGACACTTGGCATCACAGTGCTCCATGCCATTGTCATCAAAATGGGCCATTACATATGTCATCAAATTGCTCCCTGACACCTGTGTTCACAATACTGCAGGACCTGGTCATCACAATGCTCCATGCCCTTGTTATCACATTGCTCCATGACCCCTGTCCTCACAATGCTCCGTGACTCCAGTTATCACTATGCTTCATGACCTTTGTCATCACAATGGTCCATGCCCTCATCATCAACAGTCTCTGTGACATTTTTAACCACAATGCTACATGAACTTTTCATCAAAATGCTCTTTGACCGTTGTCATCACAATACTCCATGCACTTCTCATCAAAATGCTCTCTCACCACTGATATCACAATGGTACATCACTATTTGTCACAATACTCCCTCACCCCTGTCATCACAATGTTCCATGACTCCTGTCATCACATTGCTACATGCACTTATCATCACAATGTTCGATGACCCCTGGCATCACAATGTTACATAACATCTGTCATCAAAATGTTCCATGACCCTTTTCATCAAATTGCTCCATGACCCTGTCATCACAATGATCCCTACCATTCTCATCACAATGCACAATGCCCTTGTCATCAAAATGCTCCATGACCTTTGTCATCACAATGATCAATACACTTTTCATCAATATGCTCCCTGACCCTTGTTGTCTGTATGCTCCTTGAACCCTGTCATGACAAGGCTCCATGCCTTTTTTATCACAGTGATCCATGCACTTTTCATCACAATGTTTCAAGACACCTGTAATCACAAAGCTCCATGCCCTTGTCATCACAAAGCTCAATGATGTATGTCTTCAGAATGCTCCTTGTCCTTCTCCTCACAATGCTCCATGCCCTTGTCATCACAATGCTCCATGACCCCTGTCATCACAATGCTCCGTGATTCCAGTCATCACAATGCTTCATAACGTTTGTCATCACAATTGTCCTTGCCAGCGTCATCACAAGGCACTGTGACATTTGTAATTACAATGCTCCATGAACTTTTCATCACAATTCTCTGTGACACTTGTCATCACAATGCTCCATGTCTTTGTCAGAAAAATGCTCCATGACCATTGTCATCACAATGTGCCACGCACATTTTATCACAACGGTCCACAACCTTATCTTTGCAATGCTCCATAAACTTTGTAATCACAATGGTCCATGCACTTCTCATCAAAATGCTCTCTCACCAGAGATATCACAATGTTCCATCACTAGTCATCACAATAC
Source organism: Mesoplodon mirus (assembly GCF_964341445.2). NCBI lineage: Eukaryota > Metazoa > Chordata > Mammalia > Artiodactyla > Ziphiidae > Mesoplodon > Mesoplodon mirus. The sequence goes on from NW_028295495.1 coordinate 206,973, forward strand.
TCCCTCAACCATGGAATCACAATGTTCCATGACCCTGTCATCACAATGCTACATCCCCTTATCATCAAAATGTTCCATGACCTCTGACATCACAATGTTCCATAAGCCCTGTCATCAAAATGCTCCATGACCCTTGTCATCACAATTCTCCATGCACTTGTCAGCACAATGCTCCCTGACCCTTGTCATCACAATGTTCTAAGCCATTGTCATCACTGTGCTCCATTACCTTTGTCATCTGAATCCTCCATGTCACTTGGCATCACAGTGCTCCATGCCATTGTCAACACAATGGGCCATTACATATGTCATCAAATTGCTCCCTGACACCTGTCTTCACAGTACTGCATGACCTGGTCATCACAATGCTCCATGCCCTTGTCATCACAATGCGCCATTCCAACTGTCATCACAATAATCCATGAAGCTTACTAGACCAATGTTCCATGCCCTTGTCATCACAATGCTCCATGTCCTTGTTATCACAATGTTCCACGACCCCTGTCATCACAATGCTCCGTGACTCCAGTCATCACAATGCTTCATGACTTTTGTCATCACAATGGTCCATGGCCTCGTCATCAACAGTCTCTGTGACATTTTTAACCACAATGCTCCATGAACTTTTCATCACACTGCTCTTTGACCCTTGTCATCACAATGCTCTATGCCTTTCTCAGCACAATGCTCCATGACCCTGGTCATCACAGTGCTCCATGCGCTTGTCAGCACAATGCTCCATGACACATGTCATCACAATGCACCATGCGCTTGTCATCACAATGCTCCACAAACTTGTCACACAATGCTCCATAAAACTTGTCATCACAATGCTCCATGCACTTCTCATCAAAATGCTCTCTCACCACTGATATCACAATGTTACATCACTATTCGTCACAATACTTCCTCACCTCTGTCATCACAATGATCCATGATTCCTGTCATCACAATGCTACATGCACTTATCATCACAATGTTCGATGACCCCTGACATCACAATGTTCCATAACCCCTGTCATCAAAATGTTCCTTGACAATTTTCATCCAATTGCTCCATGACCCTGTCATCAAAATGCTCCCTGCCCTTCTCATCACAATGCACAATGCCCTTGCCATCAAAATGCTCCATGACCTTTGTCATCACAAATATCCATGACCCTTCGCATCACATTGCTCCATGCCCTTGTCATCACTAAGCTCCATGACACATGTCATCAGAATGCTCCATGGACTTCTCATCACAATGCTCCATGCCCTTTCCATCAAAATGCTCCATTACCCCTGTCATAACAATGCTCCATGACACCTGCCATCATGATGTTCCATGGATTTGTCATCACAAGGCTCCATGACCCTTCTCATCACATTGATCCAAGAGCACTGTAATCACAATGCTCCATGCCCAAATTCATCTCAATGATCCAAGATCCCTGTAATCACAATGCTCCATGCCCCTTTTCATCTCAATGATCCATGAACCCTGTCATCACAATGCACCATGCTCATCATCATAATGCTTCATGCTATTGTCATCACAATGAATTCAAAATGCTCCATGACCTCTGTCATAACAATGCTCCAAACCCTTGTGATCACAATATTCCATAACACTTGTCATCACAATGCCCCATGACACTCGTCATCACAATTATCCATGGTCTTCTCATCACAATGCTCCATGACCTTTGTCATCACAATGCTCTATACACTTGTCATCAATATGCTCCCTGACACTTGTTGTCTGTATGCTCCTTGAACCCTGTCATGACAAGGCTCCATGCCCTTTTCATCACAATGCTCCAAGACCCCTGTAATCACAATGCTCCATGCATTTGTCATCACAAAGCTCAATGACGCCTGTCCTCAGAATGCTCCATGGCCTTCTTTTCACAATGCTCCATGCCATTTTCATCACAATGTTCCAAGACCCCAGTAATCACAATGGTCCATGCCCCTTTTCATCAGTATTCTATATGAGACTTGTCATCACAAGGCTCCATGGATTTCTCATCACAATGCTCCATGACACTTTTCATCACAATGCTCGATGCCCTTCCCATCACAATGCTCTATGCCTTTGTCATTACAATCCTCCATGAACCATGTATCACAGTGTTCCGTGCCCTTGTCATCCCAATGCTCCAAACCCACTCTCATCACAATAATCCATGAAATATTTTAGAACAAAGCTCAATGCCCTTCTCATCACAATACTCCATGACCTCTGTCACAACAATGGTCCATGACCCCTGCCATCACAGTGTTCAATGGCATGTCATCACAAGTCTCCATGACCGTTGTCATCACAATGCTCCAAGACCACTGTAATTACAATGCTCCATGCCCTTGTCATCACAGTGCTCCAAGACCCCGGTAATCACAATGCTCCATTGCCCTTTTCATCTCAATTCTCCATGAACCCTGTCATCACAATGCACCATGCCCATCATCATAATGTTTCATGCTATTGTCATCACAATGAATTCTAAATTCTCCATGACCTCTGTCATCATAATGCTCCAAACCCTTGTGATCACAATGTTCCATAAGACTTATCATCACAACACCCCATGACGCGCATCATCACAATTATCCATGGTCTTCTCATCACAATGCTCCATGACCTTTGTCATCAAATGCTCCATGCCCTTGTGATCACAATGCTCCAAGACAATTTTAATCACAATGCTCCATTCCCCTTTTCATCTCAATGCTCCATGAACCCTGTCATCACAATGAACCATGCCCATCATCATAATGCTTCCGGGTATTGTCATCACAATGAAATCAAAATTCTCCGTGACCTCTGTCATCACAATGCTCCATGACCCCTGTCGTCACAATACTCGATGAACATTTTCAGCCAAATGCTACATGACTCTTGTCATCACAATGATCCATGCCCTTGTCATCCCAATGCTCCATGACCCCTGTATTCACAATGCTCCATGACGCTTGTCATCACAGTGCTCCATGACACTGTCATCGCAATAATCCATGAAACTTATTAGACCAATGCTCCATGACCTTGTCATCACAATGCTCCCTGACACTTGTCGTCAGTATGCTCCTTGAACCCTGTCATGACAAGGCTCCATGCATTTTTCATCACAATGATCCATGCCCTTTTCATCACAATGCTCCAAGACCCCTGTAATCACAATGCTCCATGCCCTTGTCATCAAAAAGCTCCATGACGCATGTCATCAGAATGCTCCATGGCCTTTTCCTCACTATGCTCCATGGCATTGTCATCACAATGCTCCATGTACCCTCTCATCACATTGCTCCATGCACTTGTCATTACAATCCTCCATGACCCATGTATCACAGTGTTCCATGCCCTTGTCATCATAATGCTCCAGTCCACACACATCACAATAAAATATGAAATATTTCAAACCAATGCTCAATACCCTTCTCATCACAATGCTCCATTACCTCTGTCATAACATTGCACCACGACCACTGCCATCACAATGTTCCACGGCCTTGTCATCACAAGGCTCCATGACCCTTGTCATCACAATGCTCCAAGAAACATGTAATCAGTATTCTCCATGCCCTTGTCATAACAGAGCTCCATGACGCATGTCATCAGAAGGTCCCATGGCCTTCTCATCACAATGCTCCATGCCCTTGTCATCACAATGCTCCAAGACACCTCTAAACACAATGCTCCATGCCCCTTTCCATCTCAATGCTCCATGAACCCTGTCATCACAATGCACCATGCCCATCTTCATAATGCTTCAGACTATTGTCACTACAATGAAATCAAAATTCTCCATGACTTCCGTCATCATAATGCTCTAAACCCTTGTGATCACAATGTTCCATAACACTTATCATCACAACACCCCATGCCGATCATCATCACAATTATCCATGGTGTTCTCATCACAATGCTCCAAGATCATTGTCATCACAATGCTCAATACACTTGTCATCACAATACTCCCTGACACCTGTCGTCAGTATGCTCCTTGAAACCTGTGATGACAAGTCTCCATGCCTTTTCATCACAATGCTCCAAGACCCCTGTTATCACAATGCTCCATGGCCTTGTCATCACAATGCTCCAAGACCCTTGTAATCACAATGCTCCATGCTCTTTTGCATCAGAATGATCCATGAGAATTGTCATCACAAGTTTCCATGGTCATCTCATCACAATGCTCCAGGACCTTGTCATCACCATGCTCCATTCCCTTGTCATCACAATCCTCCATGACCCCTGTCATCACAATACTCCATGAATATTTTCAGCCCAATGCTACATGACATTCTCATCACAATGCTCCATGAAAAATATCATCACAATGCTCCATGACCCCTGTCATCACAACCATCCATAATACATGACAACACAATGATCCCTGACTCCTGTCATCAGAATGCTCCATTCCCTAGTCATCACGATGCTCCATGACCCCTGTCATCACAATAGTCCATGAACATTTTCAGCCCAATGCTCCATGAACCTTGTCATCACAATGATCCATGCCCTTGTCATCCCAATGCTCCATGACCCCTGTATTCACAATGCTCCTTGACGCTTGTCATCACAGTGCTCCATGACACATGTCATCAAAATGCTCCATGCCTTTGTCAGCAAAATGCTACATGACCTTGTCATTGCAATGCTCTATGCGCTTGTCATCACAATATTCCAATTCCATTGTCATCACAATCCTCCTTGAACCTTGGGATCCCATTGCTTCATGCCCTTATCATCACAATGCTCCATGTGCCTTGAAATCAAAATGATCCATGACCTCTCTCATCACAATGCTCCAAACACTTGTGATCACAATGTTCCATAACACTTGTCATCACAATGCTCCATGATGTCTGTCATCACAATACTCCATGCCCTTTTCATCACATTGCTCCATGACCTTTGTCATCACAATTCTCAATACACTTGTCATCACCATGCTCCCTGACACTTGTCGTCAGAATTCTCCTTGAACCCTGTCACGAAAAGGCTCCATGCCTTTTTCATCACTATGCCCCATGCAGTTTTCATCACAATGCTCCATGACATTGTCATTAAAATACTCCACAAGCTTGTCATTAGAATGCTCCATGACCCTTGTCATCACAATTCTCCATGCACTTGTCAGCACAATGCTCCCTGACCCTTGTCATCACAATGCTCCAAGCCATTGTTATCACAATGCTCCATTACCTTTGTCTTCAGAATCCTACATCACACTTGGCATCACAATGCTCCATGCCATTGTCATCACAATGGACCATTACATATGTCATCACAATGCTCCCTGACACCTGTCTTCACAATACTGCATCACCTGGTCATCACAATGCTCCATGCCCTTGCCATCACAATGTGTCATTCCATCTGTCATCGCAATAATCCATGAAACATATTAGACCAATGATCCATGCCCTTGTCATCACAATGCTCCATGTCATTGTTATCACAATGTTCCAAGACCCCTGTAATCAGAATGCTCCATGCCCCTTTTCATCAGTATGCTCCATGAGATTTTTCATCACAAGGCTCCATGATTTTCTCATCACAAAGCTCCAGGAAATTGTCATCACAATGCTTCACGACCTTGTCATGAAAATCCTCAATGGCCCTTGTAATCATAATGCTGCAAGCCCTAGGCATCACAATGCTCCATTATATTTGCCATCATAATGCTCCATTACATTTGGCATTACAATGTTCCCTGCTATTGTCATCGCAATGGACCATGACATATGTCAACACAATGCTCCCTGACACCTCTCCTCACAATACTCCATGACCTTCTCATCACAATGCCCCATGCTCTTGTCATCACAATGCACCATGTCCACTGTCATCACAATAAACTATGAAACTTCTCAGACCAATGCTCCATGACCCTGTCTTCAAAATGCCCCATGCCCTGGTTAGCACAATGCTCCATGACCCCTGTGCTCACAATGCTCCATGACTCCAGTCATCACAATGCTTCTTAACGTTGGTCATCACAGCGGTCCATGCCCGCGTCATCACAAGGCCCTGTGTCCTTTGTAACCACAATGCTCCATGAACATTTCATCACACTGCTTCATGACCCTTGTCATCACAGTGCTCCATGCCTTTGTCAGAACAATGCTCCATGACCCTTGTCATCACAATGTGCCACGTGCTTTTCATCACAATGTTCCACAACCTTGTCATGTCTATGCTCCATAAACCTTGTAATCACAATGCTCCATGCACTTCTCATCCAAATGCTCTCTCACCTGAGATATCACAATGTTCCATCACTAGTTATCACAATGCTCCCTCACCCCTGTAATCACAGTGTTCCATACCCCTGTCATCACAATGCTACATCCCCTTATCAGCACAGTGTTCCATGACCCCTGACATCACAATGTTCCATAACCCCTGTCATCAAAATGCTCCATGACCCTTTTCATCCCAAAGCTCCATGACCCCTGGCACCACAATGTTCTATAACACCTGTCATCAAAATATTCCATTACACTTTTCATCAAATTGATGCATGACCCTGTCATCAAAATGCTCCCTGCCCTTCTCATCACAATGCACCACACCCTTGTCATCAAAATGCTCCATGACATTTGTCATCACAAAGCTCCATGACTCTTGGCATCACAATGCTCCATGTCATTGTCATCACAATGCTCCATGAACACTCTCATCACATTGCTCCATGCCCTTGTCATCACAAAGCTCCATGACACTTGTCATCACAATGCTCGATGCGTTCTCATCACAATGCTCCATACCCCTGTCATTACAATCCACCATGACCCATATATCACAGTCTTCCGTGCCCTTGTCATCACAATGCTCCATGCCCACTCTCATCACAATAATCCATAAAATATTTCAGACCAATGCTCAATGCCCTTTTCATCAATATGCTCCATTACTTCTGTCATAACAATGATCCATGACCACTGCCATCACAATGTTCCACGGCCATGCCATCACAAGGCTCCGTGACCCTTGTCATCACAATGCTCCAAGAACCCTGTAATCACAATGCTCAATGCCCTTGTCATCACAGTGCTCCAAGATCCCTGTAATCACAATGCTCCATGCCCCTTTTCATCTCAATGCTCCATGAACCCTGTCATCACAATGCACCATGCCCATCATCATAATGCTTCAGGCTGTTGTCATCACAATGAAATCAAATTCTCCATGACCTCTGTCATCATAATGCTCCAAATCCTTGTGAACACAATGTTTCATAACACTTATCATCACAACACCCCATGACTATCATCGTCACAATTATCCATGGCCTTCTCATCACAATGCTCCATAACATTTGTCATCACATTTCTCAATACACTTGTCATCACAATGCTCCCTGACACTTGTCATCAGAATGCTCCTTGAACCCTGTCACAAAAAGGCTCCATGCCTTTTTCATCACACTGTCCCATGCCGTTTTCATCACAATGCTCCATGCCATTGTCATCAAAATACTCCACAGGCTTGTCATCAGAATGCTCCATGACCCTTGTCATCACAATTTTCCATGCACTTGTCAGCACAATGCTCCTTGACACTTGTCATCACAATGCTCCAAGCCATTGTCATCACAATGCTCCATTACATTTGTCATCAGAATCCTCCATGACACTTGGCATCACAATGCTCCATGCCATCGTCATCACAATGGGCCATTACATATGTCATCACAATGCTTCCTGACACCTGGCTTCACAATACTGCATGACCTGGTCATCACAATGCGCCATTCCAACTGTCATCGCAATAATCCATGAAACTTATTAGACAAAAGTTCATTGCCCTTGTCATCACAATGTTCCATGCCCTTTTTATCACCATGCTCCATGACCCCTGTCATCACAATGCTCCGTGACTCCAGTCATCACAGTGCTTCATTACCTTTGTCATCACAATGGTCCATGCCCTCGTCATCAACAGTCTCTGTGACCTATTTAACCACAATGCTCTATGAACTTTTCATCACACTGCTCTTTGAAACTTGTCATCACAATGCTCTATGCCTTTCTCAGCACAATGCTCCATGACACTTGTCATCACAATGCTCCATGCGCTTGTCAGCACAATGTTCCATGACACATGTCATCACAATGCACCATGCGCTTATCATCACTGTGCTCCACAATCTTGTCATCACAATGCTCCATAAAATTTGTCATCACAATGCTCCATGCACTTCTCATCAAAATGCTCTCTCTCCACTGATATCACAATGCTACATCACTATTTGTCACAATACTCCCTCACCCCTGTCATCACAATGTTCCATGAATCCTGTCATCACAATGCTACATGCACTTATCATCATAATGTTCGATGACCCATGACATCACAATGTTCCATAACACCTGTCATCAAAATGTTCCTTGACACTTTTCCTCAAATTGCTACATGACCCTGTCATCACAATGCTCCCTGCCCTTCTCATCACAATGCACAACGCCCTTGCCCTTAAAATGCTCCATGACCATTGTCATCACAAATATCCATGACCCTTGGCATCACAATGTTCCATGTCATTGTCATCACAATGCTCCATGAACGCTCTCATCACATTGCTCCATGCCCTTGACTTCACATAGCTCCATGACACATGTCATCAGAATGCTCCATGACCTTCTCATCAAAATGCTCCATGCCCTTGCCATCACAATGCTCCATTACCACTGTCATAACAATGCTCCATGACCCCTGCCATCACGATGTTCCATGGCCTTGTCATCACAAGGCTCCATGACCCTTCTCATCACAATGCTCCAAGAACACTGTAATCACAATGCTCTATGCCTCTTTTCATCTCAATGATCCATGAAACCTGTCATCACAATGCACCATGCCCATCATCATAATGCTTCATGCTATTGTCATAACAAGGAAATCAAAATGCTCCATGACCTCTGTCATAACAATGCTCCAAAACCTTGTGATCACAATATTCCATAACACTTGACATCACAGTGCCCCATGACGCTCGTCATCACAATTATCCATGGTCTTCTCATCACAATGCTCCATGACCTTTGTCATCACAATGGTCCATGCCCTCATCATCAACAGTCTTTGTGACCTTTTTAACCACAATGTTCCATGAACATTTCATCACAATGCTCTTTGACCCTTGTCATCACAATGCTCTATGCCTTTCTCAGCACAATGCTCCATGCCCTTTTCATCACAATGCTCCATGACCCCTGTCATCACATTGTTCCGTGACTCCAGTCATCACAATTCTTCATAACATTTGTCATCACAATGGTCTATACCCGCGTCATCACAAGGTTCTGTGACCTTTGTAACCACAATGCTCCATGAACATTTCATCGCAATGTTCCGTGACCCTTGTCATCACAATGCTCCATGCCTTTGTCAGAAAAATGCTCCATAACCCATGTCATCACAATGTGCCACGCACTTTTCATCCCAACGGTCCACAAATTTGTCATCGAATTGCCCCATAAAACTTGTAATCACAATGCTCCATGTCCTTCTCATCAGAATGCTCCATTACCCCTGTCATAATAATGCGCCATGACACCTGCCATCACAATATTCCACGGCCTTGTCATCAGAAGGCTCCATGACACTTGTCATCTCAATGCTCCAAGACCCCTGTAATCACAATGCTCCATGCCCTTGTCATCACAAAACTCCATGACACATGTCATTAGAAAGTTCCATGGCCTTCTCATCAAAATGCTCCATTCCCTTGTCATCACCATGCTCAAAGACCCCTGTAATCACAATGATCCATGCCCCTTTTCATCACAATGCTCCATGAACCCTGTCATCACAAAGCATCATGCCAATCATAATAATGCTTCCAGCTATTGTCAGCACAATGAAATCAAAATTCTCAATGACATCTGTCATCGCAATGCTCCATGACCCCTGTCATCACAATACTCCATGAACATTTTCAGCCCAATGCTCCATGACTCTTGTCATCACAATGATCCATGCCCTTGTCATCCCAATGCTCCATGACCCCTGTATTCACAATGCTTCGTGACGCTTGTCATCACAGTGCTCCATGACACATGTCATCACAATGCTCCATGCCTTTGTGAGCAAAATGCTACATGACCTTGTCATTGCAATGCTCTATGCGCTTGTCATCACAATACTCCAATTCCATTGTCATCACAATCCTCCTTGAAACTTGGGATCCCATTGCTTCATGCCCTTGTCATCACAATGCTCCATGCTCCTTGAAATCAAAATGATCCATGACCTCTGTCATCGCAATGCTCCAAAACCTTCTGATCACAATGTTCCATAAAACTATTCATCACAACGCTCCATGATGCCTGTCATCACAATACTTCATGAGTTTTTCATCACAATGCTCCATGACATTTGTCATCACAATTCTCAATACACTTGTCATCACAATGCTCCCTGACACTTGTCGTCAGAATGCTCCTTGAACCCTGTCACGAAAAGTCTCCATGCTTTTTTCGTCACAAAGCCCCATGCCGTTTTCATCACAATGCTCCATGCCATTGTCATCAAAATACTCCACAAGCTTGTCATCAGAATGCTCCATGACCCCTGTCATCACAATTCTCCATGCACTTATCAGCACAATGCTCCCTGAACATTGTCATTACTATGCTCCAAGCCATTGTCATCACAATGTTCCATTAACTTTGTCATCAGAATCCTCCATGACACTTGGCATCACAATGCTCCATGCCATTGTCATCACAATGGGCCAATATATATGTCATCACAATGTTCCGTGACACCCCTTTTTACAACACTGCATGACCTGGTCATCACAATGCTCCATGCCCTTCTCATCATAATGCTCCATTACCTCTGTCATAACAATTCTCCATGACCCCTGACATCACAGTTTTCCACGGCCTTGTCATCACAAGGCTCCATGACCCCTGTCATCACAATACTCCATGCCCTTTTCATCACAATGCTCCATGACACATGTCATCAGAATGCTCCATAGCCTTCTCCTCACAATGCTCCAGGCCCTTGCCATCACAATGCTCCAAGACCCATGGAATCACAGTGCTCCATGCCCCTTTTCATCAGAATGCTCCATGAGATTTGTCATCACAAGTCTCCATGGTCTTATCATCACAATGCTACAGGACCTTCTCATCACCATGCTCCATTCCCTTGTCATCACAATGCTCCATGACCCCTGTCATCACAATACTCCATGAACATTTTCAGCCCAATGCTCCATGAAATTCTCATCACAATGCTCCATGACAAATATCATCAAAATGCTCCATGACCACTGTCATCACAACACTCCATCACACCTGACAACACAATGATCCGGGACTCTTTTCATCACAATGCTCCATTCCCTACTCATCACAATGCTCCATGACCCCTGTCATCACAATACTCCATGAACATTTTCAGCCCAATGCTCCATGACTCATGTCATCACAATCATCCATGACTTTGTCATCCCAATGCTCCATGACCCCTGTATTCACATTGCTCCATGACACCTGTCATAACAATGATCCATGCATTTGTCAGCAAAACACTACCTGACCTTGTCATTGCAATGCTCTATGCGCTTGTCATCACAATACTCCATTCCCATTGTCATCACAGTCCTCCATGAAACTTGGGATCACATTGCTTCATGCCCTTGTCATCACAATGCTCCATGCTCCTTGAAATCAAAATGATCCATGACCTCTGTCATCACAATGCTCCAAACCCTTGTGATCACAATGTTCCATAACACATGTCATCACAACGCTCCATGATGCCTGCCATCACAATAATCCATGCTCTTTTCATCACAATGCTCCATGACTTAGGCATCACAATTCTCAATACACTTGTCATCACAAAGCTCCCTGACACTTGTCATCAGAATGCTCCTTGAACCCTGTTATGAAAAGTCTCCATGCATTTTTCATCACAAAGCCCAATGCCATTTTCATCACAATGCTCCATGCCGTTGTCATCGAAATACTCCACAAGCTTGTCATCAGAATGCTCCATGACCCTTGTCATCACAATTCTCCATGCATTTGTCAGCACAATGCACCCTGACGTTTGTCATCACAATGCTCCATGCCCTTGTCATCACAATGCTCCATTACTTTTGTCATCAGAATCCTCCATGACACTTGGCATCACAATGCTCCATGCCATTTTCATCTCAATGGGCCATTACATATTTCATCACAATGCTCCCTGACAGCTCTCTTCACAATACTGCATGACCTGGTCACTACAATGCTCCATGCCCTTGTCATCACAATGCGCCATTCCAACTTTCATCACAATAATCCATGAAACTTATTAGACCAATGCTGCATGCCCTTTTCATCACAATGCTCCATGCCCTAGTTATCACAATGTTCCAAAACCCCTGTAATCAGAATGCTCCATGCCCCTTTTCATCAGTATGCTCCATGAGATTTGTCATCACAAGGCTCCATGGTTTTCTCATCACAATGCTCCAGGACTTTGTCATCACAATGCTTCACGACATTTTCGTGAAAATTCTCAATGGCACTTGTCATCATAATGCTCCTAGCCCTAGTCATCACAATGCTCCATTATATTTGTCATCACAATCCTCCATTACATTTGGCATCACAATGCTCCATGCCGATGTCACCACAATGGACCATGACATATGTCATCACAATGCTCCCTGACACCTGTCTTCACAATATTCCATGCCCTTGTCATCACAATGCTCCATGCCCTTGTCATCAAAATGCACCATGTCCACTGTCATCACAGTAGTCTAGGAAACTTGTCAGAACAATGCTCCATGCCCCTGTCATCACAATGCTCCATGCCCTTGTCATCACAATGCTCCATGAACCCTGTCATAACAAAGTTCCATGACCCCTGCCATCACAATGTTCCACGGCCTTGTCATCACAAGGCTCCATGACACTTGTCATCACAAGGCTCCATGACACTTGTCATCACAATGCTCCAAGACCCCTGTAATCACAATGCTCCATGCCCTTGTCATCACAAAACTCCATGACACATGTCATCAGAATGTTCCATGGCCTTCAAATCAAAAGGCTCCATGCCCTTGTCATCACAATGCACCATGTCCAATGTCATCACAATAATCTATGAAACATGTCAGACCAATGCTCCATGCCCCTGTCCTCACAATGCTCCATGCCCTTGTCATCACAATGCTCCCTGATCCCTGTCATCACAATGCTCCGTGACTCCAGTCATCACAATGCTTCATAACGTTTGTCATCACAACGGTCCATGTCCGCGTCATGACAAGTCTCTGTGACATTTGTAACTACAATGCTCCATCAACTTTTCATCACAATGCTGTGTGACACTTGCCATTAAAATGCTCCATGCCTTTGTCAGAACAATGCTCCATGACCCTTGTCATCACAGTGTGCCATGCGCTTTTCATCACAATGATCCACAACCTTGTCATCGCTATGCTCCAAAAACCTTGTAAGCACAATGCTCCATGCACTTCTCATCCAAATGCTCTCTCACATGAGATATCACAATGTTCCATCACTATTCATCACAATCTTCCCTCACCCCTCTTATCACAATGTTCCATGAACCCTGTCATCACAATGCTACATCCACTTATCAGCACAATGTTCTATGACCCCTGACATCACAATGTTCCATAACCACCTTCAAAAAAATGCTCCATGACCGTTTTCATCCCAAAGCTACATGACCCCTGGCATCACAATGTTCTATAAACCCTGTCATCAAAATGTTCCATTACAATTTTCATCAATTTGCTGCATGACCCTGTCATCAAAATGCTCCTTGCCTTTCTCATCACATGCACCACACCCTTGTCATCAAAATGCTCCATGACCTTTGTCGTCACAAAGCTCCATGACCGTTGGCATCACAATGATCCATGCAATTGTCATCACAGTGCTCCATGAACCTTCTCATCACATTGCTCCATGCCCTTGTCATCACAAAGCTCCATGACAATTGTCATCACAATGCTCAATGCCCTTCTCATCACAGTAATCCATGAAATATTTCAGACCAATGCTCAATGCCCTTATCATCACAGTGATCCATTACCTCTGTCATAACAATTCTCCATTACCCCTGCCATCACAATGTTCCATGGCCTTGTCAACACAAAGCTCCATGAAGCATGCCATCAGAATATTCCATGGCCTTCTCATCACAGTGCTACATGCCCGTGTCATGACAGTGCTCCAAGACACCTGTAATCACAATGCTCCATGCCACTTTTCATCTCAATGCTCCATGAAGCCTGTCATCAAAATGCACCATGCCCATCATCATAATGCTTCAGGCTATTGTCATCACAATGAAATCAAAATTATCCATGACCACTGTCATCATAATGCTCCAAACCCTTGTGATCACAAAGTGCCATAACACTTATCATCACAACACCCTATGACGCTCATCATCACAATTATCCATGGTCTTCTCATCACAATGCTCCATGACCTTTGTCATCACAATTCTCAGTACACTTGTCATCACAATGCTCCCTGACACAGGTCGTCAGTATGCTCCTTGAACCCTGTCATGACAAGGCTCCATGCCTTTTCATCACAATGATCCATGCCCTTTTCATCACAATGCTCCAAGACCCCTGTAATCACAGTGCTCCATGCCCTTGTAATCACAGAGCTCCATGACACATGTCATCAGAATGCTCCAAGACCCCTGTAATCACAATGCTCCATGCCCCTTTTCATTAGAATTCTCCATGAGACTTGTCAACACAAATCTCCATTCTCTTATCATCACAGTGCTCCAGGACCTTGTCATCACCATGCTCCATTCCCTTGTCATCACAATACTCCATGACCCCTGTCATCACAATACTCCATGAACATTTTCAGCCCAATGCTCCATGAAATTCTCATCACAGTGCTCCATGTCAAATATCAACAAAATGCTCCATGCCCACTGTCATCACAACACTCCATAACACCTGACAACACAATGATCTGGGACACATGTCATCACAATGCTCCATTCCCTAGTCATCACAATGCTCCATGAACATTTTCAGCCCAATGCTCCATGTCCCATTTCATCACAATCATCCATGCCATTTTCATCCCAATGCTCCATGACCCATGTATTCACAATGCTCCGTGACGCTTGTCATCACAATGCTCCATGACACCTGTCATCACAATGCTCCATGACTTTGTCAGCAAAATGCTACATGACATTGTCATTACAATGCTCTATGCGCTTGTCATCACAGTACTCCATTACCACTGTCATCACAATCCTCCATGAACCTAGGATCACATTGCTTCATGCCCTTGTCATAACGAATCTCCATGCTCCTTGAAATCAAAATGATCCATGACCTCTGTCATCACAATGCAACTAACCCTTGTGATCACAATGTTCCATAACAGTTGTCATCACAACGCTCCATGATGACTGTCATTACAATAATCCATGCCCTTTTCATCACAGTGCCTCATGACCTTTGTCATCACAATTCTCAATACACTTGTCATCACAATGTTCCCTGACACTTGTCGTCAGAATGCTCCTTGAAACCTGTCACAAAAAGGTTCCATGCATTTTTCATCACAAAACCGCATGCCATTTTCATCAAAATGCTCCATGCCATTGTCATGAAATTACTCCACAGGCTTGTCATCAGAATGCTTCATGAACATTGTCATCACAATTCTCCATGCATTTGTCAGAACAATGCTTCCTGACCCTTGTCATCACAATGCTTCAAGCCATTTTCATCACAAAGCTCCATTACCTTTGTCATCAGAATCCTCCATGACACTTGGCATCACAATGCTCCATGACATTGTCATCACAATGAGCCATTACATATGTCATCACAATGCTCCATGACACCACTCTGCACAATAATGCATAACCTGGTCATCACAATGCTCCATGCCCTTGTCATCACAATGCGCCATTCCAACTGTCATCACAATAATCCATGAAAATTATTAGACCAATGGTCCATGCCCTTGTCATCACAATGCTCCATGCCCTAGTTATCATAATGTTCCAAAACGCCTGTAATCAGAATGCTCCATGCCCCTTTTCATCAGTATGCTCCATGAGATTTGTCATCACAAGGCTCCATGATTTTCTCAGCACAGTGCTCCAGGACATTGTCATCACAATGCTTCCCGACATTTGCATGAAAATTCTCAATGGCCCTTGTCAACATAATGCTCCAAGCCCTAGTCATCACAATGCTCCATTATATTTGTCATCACAATCCTCCATTACATTTGGCATCACAATGCTCCATGCCATTGTCATCGCAATGGACCATGACATATGTCATCACAATGCTCCGTGACACCTGTCTTCACAATACTCCATGCCCTTGTCATCACAATGCTCCATGCCCTTGTCATCACAATGAACCATATCCACTGTCATCACAATAATCTAAGAAACTTGTCAGACCAATGCTCAATGACCCTGTCATCACAATGCTCCATGCCCTTGTCATCACAATGCTCCATGACACCTGTCATAACAATGCTGCATGACCCCTGCCTTCACAATGTTCCACGGACTTGTCATCACAAGGCTCCATGTCGCTTGTCATCACAATGCTCCAAGACCCCTGTAATCACAATGTTCCATGCCCTTGTCATCACAAAGCTCCTTGACACATGTCATCAGAATGTTCCATGGCCTTCTCATCAAAATGCTCCATGCCATTGTCATCACAATGCACCATGTGCAATGTCATCACCATAATCTATGAAACTTTTCAGACCAATGCTCCATGCCCCTGTCATCACAATGCTCCATGCCCTTGTCATCACAATACTCCATGACCCCTGTCATCACAATGCTCCTTGACTCCAGTCATCACAATGCTTCATAACGATTGTCATCACAACGGTCCATGCGCGCGTCATCACAAGGCTCTATGACCTTTGTAAACACAATGCTCCATGAACCTTTCATCACAATTATCTGTGACCCTTGTCATCACAATGCTCCATGCCTTTGTTAGGACAATGCTCCATGACCGTTGCCATCACAAAGTGTCATGGGCTTTTCATCACAATGATCCACAACATTTTCATAGCTATGCTCCATAAACCTTGTAATCACAATGCTCCATGCACTTCTCATCCAAATGCTCTCTCACATGAGATATCACAATGTTCCATCATTAGTCATCACAATCCTCACTCACCCCTGTTATCACAATGTTCCATTACCCCTGTCATCACAATGCTACATCCCCTTATCATCACAATGTTCCATGACCCATGACATCACAATGTTCCATAACCACTGTCATCAAAATGCTCCATGACCCTTTTCATCCCAAAGCTCCATGACCCCTGGCATCACAATGTTCTATAACCCCAGTCATCAAAATGTTCCATTACACTTTTCATCAAATTGCTGCATGACCCTGTCATCAAAATGCTCCCTGCCTTTCTCATCACAATGCACCACTCCCTTGTCATCAAAATGCTCAATGACTTTGTCATCACAAAGCTCCATGACCCTTGGCATCACAATGCTCCATGCCCTTGTCATCACAAAGCTCCATGACACTTGTCATCACAATGCTCGATGCCCTTCGCATCACAATGCTCCATGCCCTTGTCATTACAATCCTCCATGACCCATGTATCACAGTGTTCCTTGCCCTTGTCATCACAGTGCTCCATGCCCAATCTCATCACCAATATCCAAGAAACCTTTCAGACAAAGGCTCAATGCCCTTCTCATCACAATGCTCCATTACCTCTGTCATAACAATGCTCCATGACCCCTGCCCACACAATGTTCCACGGCCCTGTCATCACAAGGCTCCATGACCCTTGTCATCACAATGCTCCAAGACCCCTGTAATCACAATGCTCCATGCCCTTGTCATCACAGAGCCCCATGACGCATGCCATCAGAATGTTCCATGGCCTTCTCATCACAATCCTCCATGCCCTTGTCATGACAATGCTCCAAGACCCCTGTATTCACAATGCTCCATGCTACTTTTCATCTCAATGCCCAATGAAGCCTGTCATCAGAATGCTCCATGCCCATCATCAAAATGCTTCAGGCTATTGTCATCACAATGAAATCATAATTATCCATGACCACTGTCATTATAATGCTCCAAACCCTTGTGATTACAATGTTCCATAACACTTAACATCAAAACACCCTATGACGCTCATCATCACTATTATCCATGGTCTTCTCATCACAATGCTCCATGACCTTTGTCATCACAATTCTCAATACACTTGTCATCACAATGCTCCCTGACACTTGTCGTCAGTATGCTCCTTGAACCCTGTCATGACAAGGCTCCATGCCTTTTCATCACAATGACCCATGCCTTTTCATCACAATGTTCCAAGACACATGTAATCACAGTGCTCCATGCCCTTGTCATCTCAAAGCTCAATGACACATGTCATCAGAATGCTCCATGGCCTTCTCCTCACAATGCTCCAGGCCCTTGTCATCACAATGCTCCAAGACCCCTGTAATCACAATGCTCCATGACCCCTGTCATCACAATACTCCATGAACATTTACAGCCCAATGCTCCATGACACTTGTCATCAAAATGCTCCATGCCAATTTCAGCAAAATGCTACATGACATTGTCATTACAATGTTCTATGCGCTTGTCATCACAATACTCCATTACCATTGTCATCACAAACCTCCATGAACCTTGAGATCACATTGCTTCATGCCCTTGTCATCACAGTGCTCCATGGACTTTGAAATCAAAATGATCCATGACCCCTCTCATCACCATGCTCCAAACACTTGGAATCACAATGTTCCATAACACTTGTCATCACAACGCTCCATGATGCCTGCCATCACAATACTCCATGCCCTTTTCATCACAATGCTCCATGACATTTGTCATCACAATTCTCAATACACTTTTCATCACAATGCTCCCTAACACTTGTCGTCAGAATGCTCCTTGAACCCTGTCACGAAAAGGCTCCATGCCTTTTTCATCACAAAGCCCCATGCCATTTTCATCACAATGCTCCATGCCATTGTCATCAAGATACTCCACAAGCTTGTCATCATAATGCTCCATGACCCTTGTCACCACAATTCTCCATGCACTTGTCAGCACAATGATCACTGACCCATGTCATCACAATGCTCCATTAACTTTGTCATCAGAATCCTCCATGAAACTTGGCATCACAATGCTCCAGGCCGTTGTTATCACAATGGGCCATTACATATGTCATCACAGTGCTCCCTGACACCTCTCTTCTCAATACAGCAAGACCTGGTCATCACAATGCTCCATGCCCTTGTCATCACAATGCGCCATTCCAACTGTCATCGCAGTACTCCATGAAAATTTTTAGACCAATGCTCCATGCCATTGTCATCACAATGCTCCATGCCCTTGTTATCACAATGTTCCATGACCCCTGTCATCACAATGCTCCATGAACTTGTCATCACAAAGCTCCATGACACATGCCATCAGAATGTTCCATGGCCTTCTCATCAAAATGCTCCATGCCCTTGTCATCACAGTGCTCCAAGACCCCTGTAATCACAATGCTCCATGCCCCTTTTCATCTCAATGCTCCATGAACCCTGTCATCACAATGCAACATGCCTATCATCATAATGCTTCCGGCTATTGTCAGCACAATGAAATCAAAATTCTCCATGACCTCTGTCATCACAATGCTCCATGACCCCTGTCATCACAATACTCCATGAACATTTTCAGCCCAATGCTCCATGACCATTGTCATCACAGTGATCCATGACGTTGTCATCCCATTGCTCCATGACCCCTGTATTCACAATGCTCTGTGACGCTTGTCATCACAGTGCTCCATGACTCCTGTCATCACAATGCTCCATGCCTTTGTCAGCAAAATGCTACATGAACGTGTCATTACAATGCTCTATGCGCTTGTCATCACAATACTCCATTACCATTGTCATCACAATCCTCCATGAAACTTGGGATCACATTGCTTCATGCCCTTGTCATCACAATGCTCCATGCACCTTGAAATCAAAGTGATCCGTGATCTCTGTCCTCACAATGCTCCAAACCCTTGTGATCAAAATGTTCCATAACACTTGTCATCACAACGCTCCATGATGCCTGTCATCACAATACTCCATGCCCTTTTCATCACAATGCTCCATGACCATTGTCATCACAATTCTCAATACACTTGTCATCACAATGCTCCCTGACACGTGTCATCAGAATGCTCCTTGAACCCTGTCACGAAAATGCTCCATGCCTTTTTCATCACAATGTCCCATGCCGTTTTCATCACAATGCTCCATGCCACTGTCATCAAAATACTCCACAAGCTTGTCATGAGAATGCTCCATGACCCTTGTCATCACAATTCTCCATGCTCTTGTCAGCACAATGCTCCCTGACCCTTGTCATCTCAATGCTGCAAGCCATTGTCATTACAATGCACCATTACCTTTGTCATCAGAATCCTCCATGACACTTGGCATCACAATGCTCCATGCCATTGTCATCACAATGGGTCATTACATTTGTCAACACAGTGCTCCCTGACACCAGTCTTCACAATACTGCATCACCTGGTCATCACAATGCTCCATGCCTTTGTCACCACAGTGCACCATTCCAACAGTCATCGCAATAATCTGTGAAACTTATTATACCAATTCTCCATGCCCTTGTCATCACAATGCTCCATGACCCCTGTCATCACAATGCTCCATGAACTTTTCATCACAATGCTCTTTGATCCTTGTCATCACAATTCTCTATGCCTTTCTCAGCACAATGCTACATGACCCTTGTCATCACAATGCTCCATGCGCTTGTCAGCACGATTCTGCATGACACATGTCATCACAATGAACCATGCTCATGTCATCACAGTGCTCTACAATCTTGTCATCACAATGCTCCATGCACTTCTCATCAAAATGCTCTCTCACCACAGATATCAAAATGTTACATCACTATTTGTCACAATACTCCCTCACCCCTGTTATCATAGTTTTCCATGACTCCTGTCATCACAATGCTACATTCACTTATCATCACAATGTTCGATGACCCCTGACATCACAATGCTCCATAACCCCGTCAACAAAATTCTCCATGACCATTTTCATCAAAATGCTCCATGACCCCTGACATCACAATGTTCCATAACCCCTCTCATCAAAATGTTCCATAACACTTTTCATCAAATTACTCCATGACCATGTCATCACAATGCTCCCTGCCCTTCTCATCACATTGCACAACGGACTTGTCATCAAAGTGCTCCATGACCTTTGTCATCACAAAGATCCATGACCCTTGGCATCACAATGCTCCATGTCATTTTCATCACGATGCTCCATGAACGCTCTCATCACATTGCTCCATCCCCTTGTCATCACAAAGCTCCATGACCCATGTCATCAGAATGCTCCATGGCCTTCTCATCACAATGCTCCATGTGCTTGCCATCACAATGCTCCATTACCCCTATCATAAAAATGCTCCATGACCCCTGCCATCACGATGTTCCATGGCCTTGTCATCACAAGGCTCCATGACCTTTCTCATCACAATGCTCCAAGACCCCTGTAATCACAATGCTCCATGCCCCTTTTCATCTCAATGATCCATGAACCCTGTCATCACAATGCACCATGCCCATCATCATAATGCTTCATGCTATTGTCATCACAATGAAATCAAAATGCTCCATGACCTCTGGCATAACAATGCTCCAAACCATTGTGATCACAATATTCCATAACACTTGTCATCACAGTGCCCCATGACACTCGTCATCACAATTATCCATGGTCTTCTCATCACAATGCTCCATGACCTTTGTCATCACAATGCTCAATACACTTGTCATCAAAATGCTCCCTGACACTTGCTGTCTGTATTTTCCTTGAACCCTGTCATGACAAGGCTCCATGCCTTTTTTATCACAATGATCCATGCCCTTTTCATCACAATGCTCCTAGACCCCTTTAAAAACAATGCTCCATGCCCTTGTCATCACAAAGCTCAATGAAACATGTCTTCAGAATGCTCCTTGGCCTTCTCCTCACAAAGCTCCATGCCCATGTAATCACAATGTTCCAAGACCCCTGTAATCACAATGGTCAATGCCCCTTTTCATCAGTATGCTCCATGAGATTTATCATCACAAGTCTCTATGGATTTCTCATCACAATGCTCCAGGACCTTGTCCTCACAATGCATCACGACCTTGTTCTGAACATTCTCAAAGGCCCTTGTCATCATAATGCTCCAAGCCCTAGTCATCACAATGCTCCATTATATTTGTCATCAAAATCCTCCATTACGTTTGGCATCACAATGCTCCCTGCCATTGTCATTGCAATGGACCATGACATATGTCATCACAAAGCTCCCTGACACCTGTCTTCACAATACTCCATGACCTTCTCATCACAATGATCCACGCCCTTGTCATCACAATGCACCATGTCCAATGTCATCAAAATAATCTATGAAACTTTTCAGACCAATGCTACATGCCCCTGTCACCACAATGCTCCATGCCCTTGTCATCACAATGTTCCATGACCACTGTCATCACAATGCTCCGTGACTCCAGTCATCACAATGCTTCATAACATTTGTCATCACAATGTTCCATGCCCGCATCATCACAAGGCTCTGTGACCTTTATAACCACAATGCTCCATGAACGTTTCATCACAATGCTCCGTGACCCTTGTCATCAAAATGCTCCATGCGTTTGTGAGAAAAATGCTCCATGACCCTTGTCATCACAATGTGTTACGTGATTTTCATCAAAACGATCCACAAATTTGTCATGGTAATGCTCCATAAACCTTGTAATCACAATGCTCCTTGCCCTTCTCATCACAATGCTCCATTACTCCTGTCATAACAATGCTCCATGACCCCTGCCATCACAATATTCCACGGCCTTTTCATCACAAAGCTCCATGACACTTGTCATCACAATGCTCCCAGACCCCTGTAATCATAATGCTCCAAGCCCTTGTCATCACAAAGCTCCATGACACATGCCATCAGAAGGTTCCATGTCCTTCTCATCAAAATGCTCCATGCCCTTGTAATCACAGTGCTCCAAGACCCCAGTAATCACAATGCTCCTTGCCCCTTTTCATCTCAATTCTCCATGAAACCTGTCATCACAATGCACCATGCCCATCATCATAATGCTTCCGGCTATTGTCAGCACAATGAAATCAATATTCTCCATGACCTCTGTCATCACAATGCTCCATGACCCCTGTCATCACAATAATCCATGAACATTTTCAGCCCAATGCTCCATGAACCTTGTCATCACAATGATCCATGCCCTTGTCATCCCAATGCTCCATGACCCCTGTATTCACAATGCTCCGTGACGCTTTTCATCACAGTGCTCCATGACACCTGTCATGACAATGTTCCATGCCTTTGTCAGCAAAATGCTACATGACTTTGTCATTACCTTGCTCTATGTGCTTGTCATCACAATACTGCATTACCATTGTCATCACAATCCTACATGAATCTTGGGATCACATTGCTACATGCCCTTGTCATCACAATGCTCCATGCTCCTTGAAATCAAAATGATCCATGACCTCTGTCATCACAATGCTCCAAACACTTGTGATCACAATGTTTCATAAAACTTGTCATCCCAACGCTCCATGATGCCTATCATCACAATACTCCATGCACTTTTCATCACAGTGCTCCATGACCATTGTCATCACAATTCTCAATACACTTGTCATCACAATGTTCCCTGACACTTGTCGTCAGAATGCTCCTTGAACCCTGTCACTAAAAGGCTCCATGCCTTTTACATCACAATGCCCCATGCCGTTTTCATCACAATGCTCCATGCCATTGCCATCAAAATACTCCACAAGCTTGTCATCAGAATGCTCCATGACCCTTGTCATCACAGTTCTCCATGCACTTTTCAGCACAATGCTCCCTGACCCTTGTAATCTCAATGCTCCAAGCCACTGTCATCACAGTGCACCATTACCTTTGTCATCAGAATCCTCCATGACACCTGGCATTACAATGCTCCATGCGATTGTCATCACAATGGGCCATTACATATGTTATCACTTTGCTCCCTGACACCTCTCTTCAAAATACTGCATGACCTGGTCATCACAATGCTCCATGCCCTTGTCACCACAATGCACCATTCCAACAGTCATTGCAATAATCCATGAAACTTATTAGACCAATGCTCCATGCCCTTGTCATCACAATGCTCCATGACACTTGTAATCACAATGCTCCATGAACTTTTCATCACAATGCTCTTTGTTCCTTGTCGTCACAATGGTCTATGCCTTTCTCAGCGCAATGCTCCATGAACATTGTCATCACAATGCTCCATGTGCTTGTCAGCACGATGCTCCATGACACATGTCATCATAATGCACCATGCGTTTGTCATCACAGTGCTCCACAAGCTTGTCATCACAATGCTCCATAAACCTTGTCATCACAATGCTCCATGCACTTCTCATCAAAATGCTCTCTCACCACAGATATCACAATGTTACATCACTATTCGTCACAATACTCACTCACCCCTTTTATCCCAATGTTCCATGAACCCTGTCATCACAATGCTACATGCACTTATCATCACAATGTTCGATGACCCCTGACATCACAATGCTCCATAACCCCTGTCATCAAAATGCTCCATGACCCTTTTCATCATAATGCTCCATGACCTCTGACATCACAATGTTCCATAACCCCTGTCATCAAAATGTTCCATGACCCTTTCATCAAATTGCTCCATGACCCTGTAATCACAATGCTCCCTGCCCTTCTCATCACAATGCACAACGCCCTTGTCATCAAAATCCTCCATGACCTTTGTCATCACAAAGATCCATGACCCTTGGCATCACAATGCTCCATGTCATTGTCATCACAATCCTCCATGAACACTCTCATCACATTGCTCCATGCCCTTGTCATCACAAAGCTCCATGACAGATGTCATCAGAATTCTCCATGGCCTTCTCATCACAATGATCCATGCCCTTGCCGTCACAATGCTCCATTACCCCTGTGATAACAATGCTCCATGACCCCTGCCATCACGATGTTCCGTGGCCTTGTCATCACAGTGCTCCATGACACCTGTCATCACAATGCTCCATGACTTTGTCAGCAAAATGCTACATGACCTTGTCATTACAATGCTCTATGCGCTTGTCATCACAATACTCCATTTCCATTGTCATCACAATCCTCCATGAACCTTGAGAGCACATTGCTTCATGCCCTTGTCATCACAATGCTCCATGCTCCTTGAAATCAAAATGATCCATGTCCTCTATCATCACAATGCTCCAAACCCTTGTGATCCCAGTGTTTCATAACACTTGTCATCACAATGCTCCATGATGCCTGTCATCACAAAATTCCATGCCCTTTTCATCACAGTGCTCCATGACATTTGGCATCAAAATGCTCAGTACACTTGTCATCACAATGCTCCCTGACACTTGTCATCAGAATGCTCTTTGAACCCTGTCACGAAAAGGCTCCATGCCTTTTTCATCACAATGCCCCATTCCGTTTTCATCACAATGCTCCGTGACCATTGTCATCAAAATGCTCCATGACTTTGTCTGAAAAATGTTCTATGACCCTTGTCATCACAATGTGCCATTCGCTTTTCATCACAACGGTCCAGAAAATTTTCATTGCAATGCTCCATAAACCTTGTAATCAAAATGCTCCATACACTTCTCATCAAAATGCTCTCTCACCAGAGATATCACAGTGTTCCAACACTAGTTGTCACAATACTCCCTCACTACTGTAATCACAATGTCCCATGAACCCTGTCTTCACAATGCTACATCCCTTTATCATCAAAATGTTCCATGACCCCTGACATCACAATATTCTATAACCCCTGTCATCAAAATGTTCCAATACACTTTCCATCATATTGCTGCATGACCCTGTCATCAAAATACTCCCTGCCCTTATCATCACAATGCACCATGCACTTGTCATCAAAATGCTCCATGACATTTGTCATCACAAAGCGCCATGACACTTGGCATCACAATGCTCCATGAACCCTCTCATCACATTGCTCCATGCCCTTGTCATCACAAAGCTCCATAACACTTGTCATCAAAATGCTCGATGCCCTTCTCATCACAATTCCCCGTGACCTTGTCATTACAATCCTTCATGAGCCATGTATCACAGTGTTCCATGCCCTTATGAACACAATGCTCTATGCCCACTCTCATCACAATAATCCATGAAACTTATTAGACCAATGCTCCATTCCCTTGTCATCACAAGGCTCCATGCCCTTGTTATCACAATGTTCCATGACCCCTGTCATCACAATGCTCCATGCCTCCATTCATCACAATGCTTCATGAAATTTGTCATCACAATGGTCCATGCCCTCATCATCAGCAGTCTCTGTGACCTTTTTAACCACAATGTTCCATAAAATTTTCATCACAATGCTCTTTGACCCTTGTCATCACAATGCTCTATGCCTTTCTCAGCACAATGCTCCATGACCCTCGTCATCACAATGCTCTATGCCTTTCTCAGCACAATGCTCCATGACCCTCGTCATCACAATGCTCCATGACCCATGTCATCACAATGCACCCTGCACTTTTCATCACAGTGCTCCACAATCTTGTCACCACAATGCTCCATAAAACTTGTCATCACAACTCTCCATGCACTTCTCATCAAAATGCTCTCTCAACACTGATATCACAATGTTACATCACTATTCATCACAATACTCCCTCACCCCTGTCATCACAATATTCCACGACTTCTGTCTTTGCAATGCTACATGCACATATCATCACAAAGTTCGATGACCCCTGATATCACAATGTTCCATAACCCCTGTCATCAAAATGCTCCATAACAATTTTCCTCAAAATGCTCAATGACCCCTGACATCACAATGTTCCATAACAACTGTCATCAAAATATTCCATGACCCTTTTCATCAAATTGCTCTATAACCCTGTCATCACAATACTCCCTGCCCTTCTCATCACAAAGTACCACGCACTTGTCATCAAAATGCTCCATGACCTTTGTCATCACAAGGATCCATGACCCTTGGCATCTCAATGCTCCATGCCATTGTCATCACAATGCTCCATGAACCCTCTAATCACAATGCTCCATGCACATTTGCATGTCAATGCTCCATGAACCCTGTTATCGAAATGCACCATGCCCATCATCATAATGCTTCAGGCTATTGTTATCACAATGAAATCAAAATATTTGATGATCTATCTCATCACAATGCTCCAAATCCTTTTGATCACAATGTTCCATAACACTTATCATCAAAATGTCCCATGACGCTCATCATCACAATTATCCATGGTCTTCTCATCACAGTGCTCCATGACCTTTGTCATCACAGTGCTCTATACACTTGTCATCACAATGCTCCCTGACACTTGTCATCAGTATGCTCCTGGAACCCTGTCATGACAAGGCTCCATACCATTTTCATAACAATGCTCCATGCCCTTTTCATCACAATGCCCCAAGACCCCTGTAATCACAATACTCCATGCCCATTTTCATCAGAATGCTCCATGAGACATGTTATTACAAGGCTCCATGGTCTTCTCATCACAATTCTCCAGGAACTTTTCATCACAGTGCTCCATTCCCTTGTCATCACAATGCTCCATGACCCCTGTCCTCACAATACTTCCTGAATATTTTCAGTCCAATTCTCCAGGAACTTCTCGTCACAATGCTTCATGATCCCTATCATCACAATGCTCCATGACCACTGTCATCCCAACGCTCCATGAACCCTGACAACACAGTGATCCAGGACTCTTGTCATCAGTGCTCCATTCCCTAGTCATCACAATGCTCCATGAACATTTTCAGCCCAATGCTCCATAACAGTTGTCATCACAATGATGCATGACCTTGTCATCCCAATGCTCCATGACCCCTGTAATCACAATGATCCGTGATGCTTCTCATCACAGTGCTCTATGACCCTTATCATCACAATGCTCCATGCCTGTGTCAGCAAAATGCTACATGACCTTGTCATCAAAATGCTGCATTTGCTTGTCATCACAATACTCCCTTACCATTGTCATCACAATCCTCCATGAATCTTTGGATCACATTGCTTCATGCCCTTGTCATCCCAATGCTCCATGCTCCTTGAAAACAAAATGATCCATGACTTCTATCATCACAATGCTCCAAACCCTTGTTATCACAAAGTTCCATAACACTTGTCATCACAACGCTCCATGATGCCTGTCATCACAATACTCCATGTCCTTTTCGTCAAAATGCTCCATGATCTTTTTCATCACAATTCTCAATACACTTGTCATCACAATGTTCCCTGACACTTGTCGTCAGAATGCTCCTTGAAACCTGTCATGAAATGGCTTCATGCCTTTTTCATCACAATGCTCCATGCCCTTTTCATCACAATGCTCCATGCCATTGTCGTCACAATACTCCACAAGCTTGTCATCAGAATGCTCCATGACACTTGTCATCACAATGCTCCATGGCCACTGTCATCACAATGCTCCATACCCCTTGTCATTACTGTGCTCCATGACGCTTGTCATCACAATTATCCATGGTCTTCTCATCACAATGCTCTACGCCCTTGTCATCAAAATGCTCCATGACACTTGTCATCACAATGCTCCATGGCCACTGTCATCACAATGCTCCATTCCCCTTGTCATTACAGTGCTCCATGACGCTCGTCATCACAATGCTCCACGGTCTTGCCATCACAATGCTCCATTCCCTGGTCATCACAATGCTCCATGCCCTGGTCATCACAATGCTCCATGTCCCCAGTCATCACAATTCTCCTCGTTCTTGGCATCACTATGCTCCGTGACAGTTCTCATCACCGTGTTACATGATTTGTCATCACAATTCTGTATGCACTTGTCATCGCAATGCTCCATGACCCCTGTCATAGGAAGCTCCATGTGCTTCTCATCACAATGCTTCATGAACTTGTCATCAAAATTCTCAATGGCCCTTGTCATCACAATGCTCCATGCCCTTGTCATCACAATGCTCCATGTCCCTTGTCATCACAATGCTCCAAGCCCTTGTCATCAAAATGCTCCATTACATTTGTCATCACAATCCTCCATGACACTTGGCATCACAATGTTCCATTCCTTTGTCATCGCAATGGACCATGACATATGTCATCACAATGCTCCCTGAGACCTGTCTTCAAAATTCTCCATGACCTTCTCATCAGAGTGCTCCATGCCTTGTCATCACATTGCACCATGCCCACTGTCATCACAATAATCCATGCAACATGTCAGGCCAATGCTCCATGCCCCTGTCATCACAATGATCATTGCCTTTTCATCACAATGCTCTATGAACCCTGTCATCACAATGCTCCATGACTCCAGTCATCACAATGCTTCATGACCTTTGTCATCACAATGGTCCATGCCCTCGTCATCACAAGGCTCTGTGACCTTTGTCACCAAAATGCTCCATGAAATTTTCATCACAATGCTCGTTGACCCTTCTCATCACAATGCTCCATGCCTTTGTCAGCACAGGGCTCCATGACCCATGTCATCACAATGTGCCATTTGCTTGTCATAACAATGCTCCACAACCTTGTCATCACAATGCTCCATAAAACTTGTCATCACAATGCTCCATGCACTTATCAAAATGCTCTCTCACGAATGATATCAAAATGTTCCCTCACTAGTCATCACAATACACCCACTCCCCTGTCATCACAATGGTCCACAACACCTTTCATGAAAATGTTCCATGACTCCTGACATCACAATGTTCCATAACCCCTGTCATCAAAATGTTCCATGACACTTTTCATCAAATTGCTCCATGACCCTGTCATCACAATGCTCCCTGCCCTCACAAGAGAATTCACCACACACTTGTCATCAAAATGCTCCATGACCTTTGTCATCACAAAACTCCATGACCCTTGGCATCACAATGCTCCATGCCATTGTCATCACAATGCTCCAAAAACCTCTCATCACATCGTTCCAAGCCCTTGTCATCACAGTATCCATGATGCTTTTCACCACAATGCTCGATGCCATTCTTCTCACAATGCTCCATGCGCTTGTCATTACAATCCTCCATGAACCATGTATCACAGTGTTCCGTGCCATTGTTATCACAATGCTCCTTGCCCCCTCTCATCACAATAATCCATGAAACATCTCAGACCAATATTCCATGCCCTTTTCATCACAGTGATCCAAGACTCTTCTAATCATAATGCTCCATGCCCCTTTTCATCTCAATGCTCCATGAACGCTGTCATCACAGTGCACCAATGCTCATCATCATAATGCTTCATGCTATTGTCATCACAATGAAATCAAAATGCTCTATGACCTCTGTCATCACAATGCTCCAAATCCTTGTGATGACAATATTCCCTAACACTTATCATCACAGCTCCCCCATAACGCTCGTCATCACAATTATCCATGGTCTTCTAATCACAATGATCCATGACATTTGCCATCACAATGCTCAATACCCTTGTCATCACAATGGTCCCTGACACTTGTCATCAGTATGCTCCTTGAACCCTGTCATGACAAGGCTACATGCCTTTTTCATCACAATGTTACATGCCATTTTCCTCACAGTGCTCCAAGATCCCTGTAATCACAATGCTCCATGCCCTTGTCATCACAAAGCTCCATGATGCATGTCATCAGAACGCTCCATGACATTGTCATCCCAATGTTCAATGCCCTTGTCATCACAATGCTCCAAGACCCCTTTAATCACAATGCTCCATGACCCTTTTCATCAGAATGCTCCATGAGACTTGTCATCACATGGCTCCATGATCTTCTCCTCACAGTGCTCCAGTACCTTGTCATCACAATGCTCCCTGACCCCTGTCATCAGAGTACTCCATGAACATTTTCCGCCCAATGCTCCATGACGTTCTCATCACAATGCTCCATGACCTCTGTCATAAAAATGCTCCATGACCACTGTCATGACAATGCCCCATGAACCCTGACAACACAATGATCCGGGACGCTTGTCATCAAAATGCTCCATGCCCTTGTCATCCCAATGCTCCATGAACCCTTTAATCACAATGCTCCATGACACTTGTCATCACAGTGCTCCATGAACCTTGTCATCACAATGCCTTTGTCAGCAAAATGATACATAATCTTGTCATCTCAATGCTCCAAGACCCCTGTAATCACAAAGCTCCATGACCCTTTTCATCATTATGCTCCATGAGACTTGTCATCACATGGCTCCATGGTCTTCTCATCACAGTGCTCCAGTACCTTGTCATCACAATGCTCCTTGACCCCTGTCATCACAATACTCAGTGAACATTTTCAGCCCAATGCTCCATGACGTTCTCATCACAATGCTCCATGACCTCTGTCATAAAAATGCTTCATGACCACTGTCATGACAACGGTCCATGAACCCTGACAACACAATGATCCGGGACGCTTGTCATCAAAATGCTCCATGCCCTTGTCATCCCAATTCTCCATGAACCCTTTAATCACAATGCTCCATGACGCTTGTCATCACAGTGCTCCATGAACCTTGTCATCACAATGCATTTGTCAGCAAAATGATACATAATCTTGTCATCACAATGCTCCACGTGCTTGTCATCACAATCCTACATGACCCTTGGGATCATATTGCTTTATGCCCTTGTCATCTCTATCTTGCCTTTCTGGTTTTTACAGATCTTCGGATGCCCTTTTTGACCGGTGGGAAGCGACAATTCTTTGTAGTGTGGATTTGCGTTGTGTGCTTGCTTGATTGGCCAAAAAGGGACTATGCCTTTTCTCTTGAATATATTCAGGAGAAAAGTCATACACTGCCTCATTTTCAAGTCTTCTTCATTGCCTTCCCTCAACAGATTTTTGGAAGAGAGTTATCCTTTATAAATCTGCAGGTTTGTGTATTGCTTTGCCCCTGAGCTCCAATTTTCAAATCCCATTATTGGGAGCTGACCGCAAATCCACAATTTTGCTTCAGGACCTATACTGGTTCCAGGGGTGGCTATACTGGTTCCCTGTGGGTGGCTGAGGCTTTGGTTAATTCTTCTTCCTAATGGGAATTTAGAGTGACATGTGTCCGTCCAAATGCCTACATCTACTCTCTGATTGATTCTCCCTCTTCCCTTTCATCCTCTGCACAATTAGCAAACTGTGCGAACCAGGAGGTTATAGGGGATGACTCTCCTAAGTTGGGAGATTGATAGTAAAGTAGTTGGAATGCCAAACTGTAGCACAAGGAGAGGAAAAAGTAGGAGACTTTCAGAAACCTTTCGCCATCACAGGGTGTCCATTCTCTAGGTTTCCCATACATGTTATAACTGTAGTGATATTCCCTTCTACCTGGAAATTTGGGAGCCATGGAATGGTGGCATGCATTACTACTTTAAAGGGTCTGCATTTTCTCTCCCAATCTCACCAGTCCTCTCAGTCCCAAGTGTCCAGCCTTATGTCTCATCCAGCTGTCTTTGCAGATAGGGTCATTCTAGGTTTCATCAGAACCCCTGAAGGAATTGTGTAAGAATTTCGCTGTTTTTTTGTTTTGTTTTTGAAATTCATTTTTATAATGGGGTTGAGCTGATTTTCCCTGACGTGTTTATGACGGTCTAGACACACTTGTTTCCCTTACAGAGGCATATCAATACATAGGTTTTAAGATTCTTACTAATCAGATATATTCCTCTGTGGGGAATAGGGGTTTTGAGTCCCGTTCACTGAAGAAGGTGTAGGTCTTGTCTATTCTGTATTTGGTTTATGGAATGGTACCTGTGCTAATATCAAACTCTGGTTTTATGCATCACCCCACCTCTCCTTCCCCCCTTAAGGAGGCATAAGAGTGTTTTCTAAATGTGAGACGCTGCTCTCTTTCCTAATTCAGTTCATGTGTTGTGATGTTGACATTCCCTCTCTAAGTGATATCTTATGATAAGATTCTTTTTCTGTGTGACTAATTTCCCTTAGAATCATCATACCTAAATCCTCTCATTATGCTGCTACTGGCCTTATGACATTGATTTCATTTCTGAGTGATATTCCGTTGTACAAAATTACCACAAATTCTTTATGCATTTCTCTTTTTCCTGGGATACTTTAGGTATACTGAAGTTGAGGTTCTTGTATGCAGAGCAGCCCTAAACTTTGTGGTGCCTGTGTCTTGTTGATATTTACTCTTCCCAAGTTATATGTCCATGAGTTGAAGTCCCCTTTGCTCGGGGGCTTTGTATTTTAGATGTTTTAGGAAACAGCATACACTTCTTCAGAGTAGCTTTTGGATATTTATACCCCACCCATCAGCGTAACTAGTCTCCCTGTTTTCCATGGCCTCTCCTGCATTTTTGATTTGTACATATTTTTTGGATGGACTTTCTGAGCAGTGGAAATTGAGACTTCTTTATTGTGCGGATTTGCATTTCCCTCTTGCTTGGTTGGCCAAAAACTCTGTATGTGTTTTTTTCCTGAAGATATTCACGAAAAAAATGCATACACCCTTTTGCCCAACTGCATCATTTTAGTAATTCTGCTGATTTTCATATGCTTTAAATGTGAGTACAATCTACCTTTTGAAATCTGTTTCCTGCAATTCTGCCTCTCATTCAGAACCTCTTCGTTGCCTTACCTGAATATATTTTTGGACGTTGGTTATCATTTATATCTTTCAGGTCTTTGAATTGTCTGCTCCTGAGCTCCATTTTGCAACTCGCTTTTTTTGTGAGCTGACCACCAAACCATTGGATTGATTCCGGCCCTATCCTGGTTCTGGGGAGGCAGGCTGAGCCTTTGGTTAATTCTTCTTCCTAATGGGAAATTAGAGTGACATGTGCCTGTCAAAACTACTACAGCTAATCTCTCATTGGTTCCTCCTCTTCCCATTTATCCTCTGCAAAAATTGCAAACTATGTGAAACAGGAGGTTAAAGGTGCTGATTCTCCAAGTCGGGAGATTGTTAGTAATGTGGCTGGAATGGCGAACCCCAGCACCAGGAGATCAAAAATTAGGTGCATTTTAGACACCTTTCATGAGCACACGGTGTACATTCATCTCGGTTTCCCAGGCATGTTTTCCCTGTCAGAAGATTCCCTTGAAAGTGCAGATTTGGGACCCATGGAATGGGTACCAGGCAGTATTATTTTAAAATGTCTGCATTTCCTCACTCAGCCTCTCTAACATCTCTTAGCGTGCATAGCTTCCAGCCTTATATATCATCCTGCTGTGGGTCTACATGTGTTCAATCCATGTTACATCATAGCCCTTCAACAAAAGTTGTAAGAATTTTTGTCTGTCTCACCGTTTTTATAAATATTTTTAAATTTATTTTTATATTGGTTACAGCTGATTTTCAAAGCTCTGTTTTTTGCTGCTGTACATCCACTTGATTCATGTACTGTGAGACAACAATAAATTCTTTCTCAGATGCTTATGAGTCATATGTATTATTTTCCAGTGACTTGAGTGGACTGAGTGCAGTTCTTTGAGGTACCGTGTAGGCCTTGCCAGTTATTCAATTCGGTACTTGGAATGGTATCTTTGCTAATTTCAACCTCCTGGATAATACCTCACCATTCCCCATCTTTCCCATTTAGCAGCCTTATGTCTATTTTCTACATATTTGACTATGTTTCTGTTTTGTAGTTTATTTCATGTGTAGGCATGTTTGATTCCACCTTTAAGTGACATCTTATGATATGTGTCTTTTTCTTTCTGACATGTGTCACTTAGAATGATCGTATGTAACTCCTCCAGAGTTGTTACAACTGGCCTTATTTCATTGATTTCTGGATGAGTAATATTCCACTCTACATAAGTACCGCATCTCTTTTATCCATTTTATCCTTCCAAGGACATTTAGGTTTTATCCAAGTGGAGGCCCTTTTTAACAGAGAGGTGGTAAACGTTGGGGTGCCTGTTTTCTGTCATTTTTTGTTTTTCCCAAGGTATACGCCCATGAGTGCAAGTGCCCTATGCTCTGTAGCTCAGTTTTCAGATGTTTTAGCAAACACAATACACTTCTCCAGAGTGGCCATTGGCAAATTACATTTCCACTATCAGCCTCACAGGGCTCCCTTTTCTCCTCACCCTGTCCTGCATTTCTGGTGTTTACACTTTATGTGGATGGCCCTTCTGACTGATGTGAAGTGATACATTTTGTAGTATTGATTTCCAGTGCCCACCTGTTTGGTAGGATAAAAAGTGTGAATGGCCTTTACTTGAATATATTCAGAAAAAAATGCATATGCCCTTTTGGGCCAACTGCATCATTGGCGATGTTTAGCCCCTTTTCTTGTGCTTTAATGGGAAGACTTTTCTACCTCTTCAAACCTGATTCCTGCCACTCTCCCTTGCTTATAAGTCCTTTTCTGTGACTTACCTCAAGACATTTTTCAACAATAGATATTTTCAACTCTGCAGTTTCATGAATTTTAGTGCCCCTGAGTTCCATTTTTCAACTTGTGTTTCTGGAAACTCGACACAAAACAGCAGGATTTCCTCTAGCCCTATTCTCTTTCTGTGGGCAATTCTAGCCTTTGATGAATTTGTCTTCCGGATTGGAAATTAGAGTGGCATGTGCCTGTCCGAAAACCTAAGACTTGTCTCTAAATTTTTCTCATCCTTCCGCTTCATCCTCTGGACAGATTCCAAATTGTGTGCAACAGGATGTTGACGTTGCTGATATCCCCAAGTGAGGAGATTGTTAGGAAAGATGCTGGAGGGGTGAACCCGAGCACCAGGCGATGAGGAGATGAAGTGCCTTTTCCAAACTCTTTCCGATCAAACGGTGTACCTCCTCTAGGTGTGACAGTCATGTTTTAGCTGTAGGAAGGGTCCCGTGCATGGAAGGAGAACACCAGGGATTTTAACAAATCAGTGCCTCCCCGTACCCCAAACTGGGGAATTTTTAAGCTATGGCTACACGTATGTCCATTAAGGGCCTTGGGAAATAGGCAGAGCCCAAACTTTAGATGATTGAAATCTTCAGGTCCAGAAGCGCTCACCATCGGCCTTGCTTAGGTTACATTTTATCTGTCATTGATAGATGATGTCAATAAAAATATCGATTCTTTTTCAGATTATTTCCCCTTATAGGTTATTGCAAAATATTCAGTGTAGTTCCCTGTGCTATACAGTAGTTCCTTGTTGATGATCTATTTTATACATAGCAGTGTGTATGTGTTAATCCCAAACTGTTAATTTATCCCTTCTCCTACCTTTCCCCTTTGGTAATAATAAATTATAAGATTTTATACTTCTCAGAAATGGGGGAGCTGAAAGAGAGGTATCCTTTTCAATGGAAAAGCATTCAAAACAAGATTGAAGCTTCAGCCAAGACTATTCGATGTACATCCATGGAAATAAATCACTTCATTTCTCTAATGTTGACCTGACAAATAAGACAGACGTCTTCACTGAACTTGCTTATAGTAAAGTGATGGAAATATCAAAAGTAAGTCTTAGAAAAATCTTATTTTACCCGAGCATTATACACTGCTCTATGTTAACTACAGTTTGGCTCACACATCTGTTCAATGAAGTTACAAAGTTCTCAATTTCTGTTACTGATCTTCCAGAGGGGACCCCAACAGTATTCCCCGTGCCCAGTGTCATTGGAGCCAACAGATCAAGACTGAGTTTGGTTCAGAAGCAAAGGAAACATTATTTTGAAAACCGAATGGAGAGGTGAGAGTGTGCACTCCCCCACGGGCTGTGGGCTGGGATGCTGAGTAGGGATCCCGGCAGTGTCAGTGGGTGTTAGGGGATGGAGGTCTCGAGGGCTGGGTTGGCTGCAGCTCAGGCTCTATGCCGTGCAGTCTGCATGGGACTCCGCTAGCTGAGGTGTCGACCCAGCCATTCTGCACTAGGAAGTCGGGTCTGAAGTGCCGGGTGTGGGACCTCTGCATGCGGAACCCTAGGAGCATGTGAAATTAGAAAAAGCACAAAGGAAAAACAGGTTAGACTTTATTTTATTGCCCAGATTCTCTTTTTATCTCCCAGGGATTTTTAATGAACGTTGCCAGAGACGAACACCTCCTCTGCTTTTTGTTCCGTTCCTCATTCTTGGGGTGTTGAGGGTGAAGACCCCTCTTTTGTAACTACTTCATGCTGTGGTGGGAGCCCTGATACCTAGGGGGAGGGGCAAAACGTCTCCCCACCAGCCTCCAGGTGAGGTTGATTGTCCCAAAGCCTCCTGCCTCACTTCTCGTCCGACTGAGCACCAGCATTGGAAGTGTTATAGATTCTAATGACCTTTAAGGGTCCAGGAAAGAGATGCGCAGAGATGCAGAGGTGGCAGGTTTCAACCCACCCCACATTTGTTCAGTGACATTAGGCTGACTTTTTTGCCAGCCTAGATGCTCTGACCAGTAGTCTGTGCTTTCTTTAATTAGGTCCCTGAATTAATGTACAAACAGCACCATGTGTCAGAGCCCTGCCCGTGCAACTCCCAGACAGTCCAGGGTCCGTGGTGATCCAGGACCATGACGTCCACTGAGTCAACGGCCTTTAGAAGTAGCCAGCAGTCCAGCCGGTCATATTGGCCACCATCACCGCGGTTTCTGTAGGGTTTTCTATGTTGAAAGCGTGATATACGTTTCCCCCACCAAGCTTATTAGCTCCCCTCTGCGTGCAGTAAGTCCTGCAAGCAGTAGTCTGCTCTTTCGGGGCACAGTCTTGTTGTTTTCTGAGAGAAACTCCAGGTCAAGTGATGGTCACACGAGTCATCTTGGGGGCCCGTTGCCCCCATTTTTCTCTCTGGAGGTTGGAGTTGGAGGGCCTCCTCACTCGAGGTCAGTGTGTCCACAGAGCGACCCCTGCAACTTCAGGACATGATGGGTGGTTAGGATCACCACGTGGGGTCCTATTCCCTTAGGAGGGAGCTGGCCTTGTGGGCTGCTGATTTCCAGCTTTTTAGATACCCCAGTATCCTGGCCTGATGAGTCAGTGGGCAAAGCCCTTGGTGACCATAGTTTATCATACCTGAAGGGCATTCTTGTGTTGCTCTATTTCAAGTGGTCCCAGTTTTTGCACTAAGTCTCCAAGGGCAATTAACCTTTGACCGGGTATGTAAAGGTCAAAGGGTTTAGCTAAATTAGCGAGTTCCTGGGCAAGGATCTGAATTGACTGCTCTTTCCATTCTTGAAAGGCTGCTTCTGGATTCTATTCAGAAGGATCATCATCTTTTCCTGTCAGTGTTTCAGGTAGAGGCCCAGCTATTAGACTGTAGTTAGGGATCCAGATGCAGAAAACCTTGGCCTCCCCAGGAACCCCTAAGCTGTCTTCTAGTTTTAGAAGAGGTAAGGCTGCAAATGGCTTCTTCCCTATCCTGGGATGCGTTTCTCCGAGTATCTGTGAGAATGAAGCCCAGGCAAGTCACCTGAGCTTGGGATATTTGAGCCTTTTTCTTGGACACCTTCTATCCTTTCTTGGCTAGGTAGTTCAGAGGCATCTTTAGTAGGCCTGGCAATCAGAATGTCATCTGCATATTGAAGGAGGTTTCCCTTTTACAGAGGTAGAACGTTTAGGTCTTTAGAGGACATTTCCCCAATGATGTTGTGGGGATTTTTGAACCATTGGGGCAGGACGGCCCAGCATTATTGCTTTTGTTGCATGTTGTGTCCTGCCACTCACAAGCCAAAAATTCTTGTGACTCTGAGATGAATGGAATACAGAAGAAGGCATCATTGAAGTCTAATACAGAATGCCATGGCCTGGTGGATGGTAGAATGAGCAGCAGGGAGTAGGAAATAGGATCTACTAGATGTAGATCCTCGGTGGCTTCACTAACTGTCCTGATATCCTTTACCAGGTCTCCAGCAGCCCATGGGGCTCTCGTGGTCAGGCCAATCCCAGGATATGGAGCTCACCTGGGCTGCATCCCGCACCCCACAGCCCACGGGGCTCTCGTGTTCAAGTCCCTCCCAGGGTATGGAGCTCACCTGTGCAGCTACCCAGCAGCCCATGGGGCTCTCATAGTCAGGCCCTTACCAGGATACGGAACTCCCCTGGGCAGGTACCCCAGCAGGGCTCGACACACAGGAACTGTGCACATAGCCCACCTTGCAGAGAACCCCCAGCTCACCTGTGGCTCACAGCTGACACAGAACACCTCAGAGCAGTACTTGAACTAACAAACAGTAACTCTGACAAGTCTGTGACCCTGGCTATCACTCTGTGCAGCCTCTCTCTGCCTGGTCTTCCAGACACTTCCACTGCAGCCAGGGCACCAGGCCTCTGTCTCCACCCACCATCACTCCTCTCCCTGACTCCTGGGTTCCTCTCATTAGGATAGGGTCTTCTTGAAGTTGTTTTCCACTCATGGACCAGATAAAATGATAAGAAAACAAGCCGCAGCTGCAGCCCCTTGTCTATCCTGACTCTCAAGACCCACACCTGTTCCTTGGAACTGACCCGTTTAGCAAGGTTCATTTTCTGCAACTGTGAGCCCCTGAGGGGTGAGGTTTGGCTGATTTGGGCAGCCTGACACTGCCTTCCAGCCCCCACCCCACAGGTGTGCCTGGGTTGATGTCAATATAAACACCTCTCCAGTCAGCAAGAGCACCTGTAGCTGTGACTGACGCCATATTCTCTGCCCCGTCAGCAGTTTCGGGGCTGGTGTGGTGGGTGGGAGTGAGGGGCCGTGGCTTTGTGGGTGGCCCAGTGTGAGTGGGGCTCTGCTGGACTTTCTGCAGGAGTTGCCAGGCTGCCACCTGCTAAAGAAGAGGATGTCTCACCCATACCTGCCACTGGAATTTCTCCCCAGGCAGAGGTGAGGAAGTAAAAAAGCAGTGGGGGCTGTGGCAGGAGGGGTATCTCAGGCAGGGAAATGGAAAGCTTCCTGAAGAGCATCTGGGGCCAGGACCATCCTGGCTGGCCTGCAGGCACCAAGTCGGCCTGCGTGCTCTCGCTAGTGTGGCTCCACAGCCCTTCCTCTAGGCTTGCAAGTGCTTGTACATATTCAGGTGTTTTACCTGGAAAGGGTGGGAAGAGTTCAGCTGCAGCAGGACTGGGGCTCAGCTCACATTTACTCACAGACGCCTCGACACATTCCCCCAGCTTTGCAATGAGGATGCTCCTTGTGGGGGGGAGTGCTGCTGACGGCATGGGAGACGATTTCCCACCTCTGACCAACTTAAGAATTTTTTACCACTGGAGTAAGTGCCCTGATACGATTTTCCTCTGTATCACTGGTGGGTTCTGTTTTATTTTTTTTTCTTTTTTTCTTTTTGGTTCAAGGTAGATTTTATTTATTCCTCTTTTTTTTTAATTTTGGAGATATAAACATGGAAATAATGCATTAATATAAAGACGTCTATGTGAAGGGAAATACTTTTTTTCTGTTTTATTTTATTAAATGTTATTTATTTATTTTTAATTTTTTTAAATTTATTTCTTTTATACAGCAGGTTCTTATTGGATATGTATTTTATACATATAAGTGTGCACATGTGAATCCCAGTCTCACAATTCATTCCACCACCACCCTCACATGGCGTTCCCTCCTTGGTGTCCATATGTTTGTTCTCTACATCTGTCTCTATCTCTGCCCTGCAAACTGGTTCATCTGTACCATTTTTCTAGGTTCCACATATATGCATTAATATACAATATTTGTTTTTCTCTTTCTGACTTACTTCACTCTGTATGACAGTCTCTAGATCCATCGAGGTCTCTACAAATGACCCAATTTCATTCCTATGTATGACTGAGTAATATTCCGTTGTATATATGTACCACGTCTTTATCCATTCGTCTGTCTGTGGGCACTTAGGTTGCTTTCATTACCTGTCTATTGTAAATAGTGCTGCAGTGAACATTGTGGTGAATGTGTCTTTTTGATTTATGGTTTTCTCTGGGTATATGCCCAGTAGTGGGATTGCTGGATTATATGGTAATTCTATTTTTGTTTTTTAAGGAACCTCCATACTGTTCTCCATAGAGACTGTATCGATTTACATTCCCACCAATAGTGGAATAAGGCTCCTTTTCTCCACACCCTCTCCAGCATTTGTTGTTTGTAGATTTTCTAATGATGCCCATTCTAACAGGTGTGACGTGATACCACATTGTAGTTTCGATTTCCATTTCTCTAATAATTAGTGATGTTGAGCAGATTTTCATGTGCGTACTGGCCACCTCTATGTCTTCTTGGAAGAAATGTCTATTTAGATCTTCCATTTTGTATTGGGTTGTTTGTTTTATTAATATTGAGCTGCATGAGCTGTTTATATATATTGGAGATTAATCATTTGTCCATTGATTCGTTTGCAAATATTTTCTGCCATTCTGAGGGTTGTCTTTTCGTCTTGTTTGTAGTTTCCTTTGCTTTGCCAACGCTTTTAAGTTTCATTAGTCCCATCTGTTTAGTTTTCTTTTTTATTTCATTACTATAGGAGGTTGATCAAAAAAGATCTTGCTGTGATTTATGTCAGAGTATCCTTCGTAAGTTTTCCTCTCAGAGTTTTATACTGTCTGGTCTTACATTAAGGTCTCTAATTCATTTTGAATATATTTTTATGTATGGTGTTGGGGAGTGTTCTAATTTCATTCTTTTACATGTAGCTCTCCATATTTCCCAGCACCAATGATTGAAGAGACTGTCTTATCTCCATTGTATAGTCTTGCCTCCTTTGTCATAGATTAGTTGACCATAAGTGTGTAGGTTTTTCCTTGGGCTTTGTTTTTTTTTTTTTTCCTTTTACACGTTTATTGGTGTATAATTGCTTTACAATGGAGTGTTCGTTTCTCCTGTATAACAAAGTGAATCAGCTATACATATACAAATATCACCAGATCCCCTCCCTCTTGCATCTCCCTCCCACACTCCATATCCCACCCCTTTATGTGGTCACAAAGCACCGAGCTGATCTCCCTGTTCTATGTGGCTGATTCTCAGTAGCTATCGGTGTTACATTTGGTAATGTATTTATGTCCATGCCACTCTCTCACTTCGTCCCAGCTTACCCATCCCCCTTCCGGTGCCCTCAAGTCCTTTCTCTATGTCTGTGTCCTTAATCCTGTCCTGCCACTAGGTTCTTCAAAATCTTTTTTTTTTTCTTCATTAGATTCCATATATCTCTGTTAACATACAGTATTTGTTTTTCCCTTTCTGACTTACTTCACTGTGTAGGACAGATTCTAAATCCAGCCACCTCAGTACAAATAACTCAGTTTTGCTTCTTTTTATGGTTGAGTAATATTTGATTGTATATATGTGCCAGATGTTCTTTATCCATTCATCTGTCGATGGACACTTAGGTTGCTTCCATGTCCTGGCTAATGCAAATAGAGCTGCAATGAACATTTTTGTACATAACTCTTTTTGAATTATGGTTTTCACAAGGCAAATGCCCAGTACTTGGATTGTTGTGTCGTATGGTACTTCTATTGTTAGTTATTTAAAGGAACCTCCGTACTGTTCTCCCTAGTGCCCATATCAATTTACATTCCCACCCACAGTGCAAGTGTGTTCCATTTTCTCCAATAAAGGCCTCTCTAGCATTTATTGTTTTGTAGATTTTTTTGATGATTGCCACTTTGACTGCTGTGAGGTGATACCTCAGGGTAGTTTTGATTTGCATTTCTCTAATGATTAGTGATGTTCAGCATCCTTTCATGTGTTTCTTGGTAATCTGTATATCTTCTTTGGAGAAATGTCTATTTAGGTCTTCTGCCCGTTTTTGGATTGGGTTGTTTGTTTTTGTGATATTGAGCTACATGCGGTGCTTGTAAATTTAGGAGATTAATCCTTTGTCAATTGCTTCATTTGAAAATATTTTCTCCCATTCTGAGGGTTGTTTTTGCATCTTGTTTATGTTTTCCTGTACTGTGTAAAAGCTTTTAAGTTTCATTAGGTCCCATTTGTTGATTTCTGTTTTTATTTCCATTTCTCTAGGAGGTGGGTCCAAAAGGATCTTGCTGTGATTTATGTCATAGAGTGTTCTGCCTATGGTTTCCTCTAAGTGTTTTATAGTGTCTGGTCTTATATTTAGATCTCTAATCAATTTAGAGTCTATTTTTGTGTATGGTGTTATGGAGTGTTCTAATTTCATTCTTTTATGTGTAGGGGTCCAGTTTTTCCAGCACCAATTACTGAAGAGACTGTCTTTTCTCCATTGTATATCCTTAGCTCCTTTGTCATAGATGAGATAGCCATAGGTATGTAGGTTTATCTCTGGGCTTTCTGTCCTGTTCCATTTATCTGTGTTTATGCCAATCTACATACACTTGATTCCATTATGGAGACATATAAATACATAGGTTTCAAGGTTATTACCAGTCAGATATATTCCTCTTCAGTGAATAGGGTGTTTTGTGTCCAGTTCATTGAGAAAGGAGTAGGTCTTGTCTATTACATA
This sequence comes from Mesoplodon mirus, assembly GCF_964341445.2. Lineage (NCBI taxonomy): Eukaryota > Metazoa > Chordata > Mammalia > Artiodactyla > Ziphiidae > Mesoplodon > Mesoplodon mirus. The sequence continues at coordinate 250,479 of NW_028295495.1, forward strand.
TTTGGTATATGGAATAGGATCTGTGCTAATTTCAAACTCTGCTTTTACACATCACCCCACGTCACCTTTCCCCTTAAGGAGGCATAAGTGTGTTTTCTAAATGTGTAACTCTGTTCTCTTTTGAAATTCAGTTCATGTGTAGCCATGTTTACATTTCCTCTATAAGTGATATATTACAATAAGTTTCTTTTTCTTTGTGGCTCATTTCACTTAGCATCATCGTACCTAAAGCCACTCATTATGCTTCTATTGGCCTTATGACATTGATTTTATGTCTGAGTGACATTCCATTGTATATAAGTACCACAACATCTATATCCATTTTTTTTTTCCTTTCCTGGGATATATAAAGTGTACCGAAGTCGAGGTTCTTGTAAACAGAGCAGCCCTAAACTTTGGGCTGTCTGTGTGTTGTGGATTTTTAGTTTTCCCAAAATACACGCCCATGAGTGGAAATGTGCTATACTCTGTAGCTCTGTTTTAGAAAACAACATACAGTTCTCCAGAGAGGCTGTTGGCAATTTACATCCTGTCCATCGTCGTAACCAGGCTCCCTTTTCTCCATGGCCTATCCTGCTTTTGTGGCTTTTACACTATATGTGGATGGCCCTTTGGACTGGAGGTAAGGGACACTTCTCTGTAGTGTGGATTTGCAATGCCTGATGGCTTGCTTAGCCAAAAAGGGCATATGCATTTTTTCCCGAATATATTCAAGAAAATACACATAATCCCTTTTCAGCCAAGGGCAACATTGTCGAAATTCTGTCTCTTTTCATGTGCTTTAAAGACGACTCCAAACTACCTCTTGAAATCTGTTTCCTTCAATTCTGCCTTGCATTCAAATCCTCTTCACTGCCTTTCCTCAATATATTTCTGGATGATAGTTGTCCTTTATAATTCTGCAAGTTTGTGAATTGCTGTGCCCCTGATTTCCATTTTTCAACTCACCTCTTTGTGAGCTGGCTGCAATACCGCAGGAAGGCTTTAGGCCCTAGTCTGGTTCCGGGGCTTCAGGCTGAGCCTTTGGTTAATTCTTCTTCCTGATGGGAAACTAGAGTGACATGTGCCCATCCAAACACCTACAGCTAATCTCTCATTTATTTCCCCTCTTGCTGTTCATACTCTGCACAGTTTGCAAACTGTGCATAACGGGAGGGTAAAGGCGCTGACACTCCAAGTGGGGAGATTTTGAGTAATGCAGATGGAATGGCGAAGCCGAGCATGACAAAAGGAAAAATGAGGTACCTTTTAGAAAACTTTCCCAATTACACAGTGTACCATCCACTGGGTTTCCCATGCATGTTTTAACTGGAGGAAGATGCCCTTAAACCTGGAGAGTTGGGACCACTAGAATGGGTAGCACACAGTATTGCTCTAAGTGGTGTTCTTTTGTTCACACAACCTCAGCAATCTTGTCAGCCCCAAGAGTCCAGTCTTATGTCTCATCCAGCTGTGGGTGTAAAGGTGGTCAATCTAGCTTGCATCACAGGCCCTGAACGTAATTTTTAAGACTTTCTATCTGTTTTTGCATTTTGATTATGAAATTTATTTTTATAAGTGGGTTTAACTGAATTTCAGTGCTGTGTTCATGCCATTATACACACACATGATTCCTTTATGGAGACATGAGAATACATATGTTTTAAAATACTTAGAGTCAGACATATTCCTCTGCAATGAATAGGGGGTGTTGAGTCCAGTTCATTGTGCCGGGAGTAGGTGTTGTCTATTACATACATGGTTTATATAACGGTATCTGTGCTAATTTAAAACTGTGGTTTTATGCATCACCCCACTTCGGCTTTCCCATTAAGCAGGCAGAAGATGTTTTCTAAATGTGTGACTCTGTTGTGTTTGTCATTCAGTTCATGTGTAGTCATGTGTACATTCCCACTATGAGTGATAACTTATGATAAGATTAGTTACTCTGTAATCTTTCCTAACTCAGTTCATGTGTAGCAATGTTTGCAGGACCTTCATAAGTGATATCTTATGATAAGTTTCTTTTTCTGTGTGACTCATTTCACTTAGAATCATCGTACCTGAATCCATTCATTTTCCTGTTACTGGCATTATGACATTGATTTCATGGCTGAGGGATAATCCATCGTACATAAGTACCACAATTTTTTGAATCATTTTTATCTATCCTGGGATATTTAGAGAGTACTCAATTTGAGATTCTTGTAAGTAGTGCAGGCCTAAATTTTGGGGTGGCTCTAATTTATTGATTTTCAGTTTTCCCAGGGTATATTCCCTAGAATGGAAGTGCCCTTGGCTCTGTAGCTCTGTTGTTTACTTGTTTTAGGGAACACAATGCACTCCTCCAGAGAGGCAGTTGGCAATTTACATCCCGCCCATCAGCATAACAAGGCTCCAAGTTCTCCAGGGCCTCTCTAGGATTTCTGGTTTTTACACATTTTGTGGATGTCCCTTTTGACAGGTGGGAAGTGATACTATTTTGCTGTGCAGATTTGCATTGCCCGCTTGCTTGCTTGGCCAAAAAGGGCGTATGCGTTTTCTCCTGAATATATTCAGGAGAAAACGCATACGCCCTTTTTGGCCAAGTGCATCATTTTCGAAGTTGTGCCCCGCTTCCTGTGCTTTACAGGTGATTCCAACGAACCACTTGAAATCTGTTTCCTGCTATTCTGCCTCGCTTTGAAGGTCGCCTCGTTGCCTTCCCTTAACAGATTTTTTGGACGATAGTTGTCCTTTATTACTCTGCCAGTTTGTGAATTGCTGTGCCCTTGAGGTCCATTTTCTAACTCATTTTTTGTGAGCTGACCGCAAGTCCAAAATTTTGTTTCAGGACCTATACTTGTTCACGGCGGGTGGCTGAGACTTTGGTTAATTCTTCTTCCTGCCGGGCATTTAGAGTGACATGTGCCCGTCCAAATGCCTAACAGCTATTCTTTCATTGGTTCCCCATTTTCCCTTTCATCCTCTTCCAACTTGGCAACCTGAGCAAACCAGGAGGTTAAAGGGGCTGTCTCTCCAAGTTGGGATATTGATAGTTAAGCAGTTGGAAAGTCAAACCGGAGCACCAGGAGAGGGACAGTTAGTTGGGTTTTAGAAACCTTTCGTATTCACTGTGTGTCCATTCTCTTGGTTTCCTGTACATGTTATAGCTGTAGTAATATTCCCTTCAACATGGAGAGTTGGGAACCATGGAATGGGTGCCACACATTATTGCTTTGAAGGGTCTGCATTTGCTAACCCAAATTCACCAATCCTCTCAGTCCCAAGTGTCCAGCCTTATGCCACATCTAGCTGTCGTTGTACACAGGATCATTCAAGGTTTCATCAGAGACCCTGAAGGAATTGTAAAGAATTTCCCTGTTTTGTTGTTTTGTTTTTGAAATTCCTTTTTATAGTGGGTTTGAGCTGATTCTCACTGCTGTGTTTATGCCAGTCTAGACACACTTGTTTCCCTTACGGAGATATATCAATACATAGGTTTTAAGATCCTTACTAGTCAGATATATTCCTCTGTGTGAAGTATGGGGTCTTGATAACCTTTCAGTGAGGAAGGTGTAGATCTTGTCTATTCTGTATTTGGTTTCTGGAATGGTGCCTGTACTTATATCAAACTCTGTTTTATGCAACACCCCACCTCTCCTTCCCCCTTAAGAAGGCGTAAGAGTGTTTTCTAAATGTGAGACTCTGTTCTCTTTCCTAACTCAGTTCATGTGTAGCCATGTTTACAGGATTTTCATAAGTGATATCTTATGATAAGATTCTTTTTCTGTGTGACTTATTTCACTTAGAATCATCATACCTGAATCCATTCATTATGTTGCTACTGGTCTTATGACATTGATTTCATGGCTGAGGGATATTCCATCGTACGTAAGTACCACAATTTTTTGAACCATTTTTATCTTTCCTGTGATACTTAAGGTGTAGCCATGTTGAGGTTCTTGTACGCAGTGCATCCCTAAATTTTGGGGTGGCTGTGTCTTATTGATTTTCAGTTTTCCCAAGGTATATTCCCTAGACTGGAAGTGTCCTTGGCTCGGTATATCAGTTGTTTACTGGTTTTGGGAAAACAATGCACTCCTCCAGGGAGGCAGTTGGCAGTTTACATCCCGCCCATCAGCATAACAAGGCTCCCTGTTCTCCAGGGCTTGTCTTGCCTTTCTGAATTTTACCTATTTTGTGGATGTCCCTTTTGACTGGTGGGAAGTGATACTTTTTTGTAGTGCAGCTTTGCATTGCCCACTTGCTTGCTTGGCCAAAAAGGGCGTATGTGTTTTCTCCTGAATATATTCAGGAGAAAACTTATACGCCCTTTTTGGCCAAGTGCATCATTGTCAAACTTGTGGCCCTCTTCCTGTGCTTTAAAGGCGATTCCAACATACCTCTTGAAATCTGTTTCCTGCTATTCTGCCTCGCTTTCAAGTCCGCCTCGTTGCCTTCCCTCAACAGATTTTTGGACGATAGTTGTCCTTTATTACTCTGCCTGTTTGTGAATTGCTGTGCCCCTGAGCTCCATTATTTAACTCGTTTTTTGTGAGCTGAACGCATGTCCAATATTTTGGTTCAGGAACTATACTGGTTCCCGGTGGGTGGCTGAGACTTTGGTTAATTCTTCTTCCTCCCGGGAAATAAGAGTGACATGTGCCCGTCCAAATGCCTAACAGCTACTCTTTCATTGGTTCTCCCTCTTCCCTTTCATCCACTGCCAAATTGGCAACCTGTGCGAACCAGGAGGTTAAAGGAGCTGTCTCTCCAAGCTGGGAGATTGATAGGAAAGCAGTTGGAAAGTCAAAGTGGAGCACCAGGAGAGGGACTATTCATTGAGTTTTAGAGACCTTTGATATTCACAGTGTGTCCATTCTCTAGGTTTCCCGTACATGTTATAGCTGTAGTAATATTCCCTTCAACCTGGAGACATTGGCTCCATGGAATGGGTGCCATGCATTATTGCTTTAAAGGGTCTGCATTTGCTCACCCAATCTCAACAATCCTCTCAGTCCCATGTGTCCAGCCTTATACCACATCCAGCTGTCATTGTAGATAGGGTCATTCCAGGTTTCATCAGAGACACTGAAGGAATTGTAAAGAATTTCCCTTTTTGTGTTTTTCAAATTCCTTTTTATAGTGGGTTTGAGCTGATTCTCACTGCCATGTTTATGCCAGTGTAGACACACTTGATTCCCTTATGGAGACATATCATTACATAGGTTTTAAGATACTTACTAGTCAAATATATTCCTCTGCGGGAAATATGTGGTTTTGTGTCCCTTTCTCTGAAGAAGGTGTAGGTCGTGTCTATTCCATAGTTGGTTTTTGGAACGGTACATGTGCTTATAACAAACTCTGGTTTTATGCATCACCCCACCTCTCCTTCCCCCTTAAGCAGGCATAAGAATATTTTCTAAATGTCAATCTCTCTTCTCTTTCCTAACTCATTTCATGTGTAGCCATGTTTACAGGACCATCATAAGTGATATCTTATGATAAGATTCTTTTTCTGTGTCACTTATTTCACGTAGAATCATCGTACCTGAATCCACTCATTTTGCTGCTACTGGTCATGTGATATTGATTTCATGGCTGAGGGATATTCCATCGTACGTAAGTACCACAATTTTTTGAAACATTTTTATATTTCCTGGGATACTTAAGGTGTACCCAAGTTGAGGTTCTTGTGAACAGTGTAGCCCTAAATTTTGGGGTGGCTCTGTCTTATTGATTTTCAGTTTTCCCAAGGTATATTCCCCAGACTGGAAGTGCCATTGGCTCTGTAGCTATGTTGTTTACTTGTTTTGGGAACACAATGAAGTCCTCCTGAGAGGCAGTTGGCAATTTACATCCCGCCCATCTGTATAACAAGGCTCCCTGTTCTCCAGGGCCTGTCTTGCCTTTCTGAGTTTTAACCTTTTTCTGGATGTCCCTTTTGACCGTTGGGAAGTGATACTTTTTTGTAGTGCAGATTTGCATTGCCCACTTGCTTGCTTAGCCAAAAAGGGCGTATGTGTTTTCTCCTGAATATATTCAGGAGAAAACGCTTATGCCCTTTTTGGCCAAGTGCATCATTGTCAAAGTTGTGCCCCTCTTCATGTGCTTTAAACCAATTCCAACGTACCCCTTGAAATCTGTTTCCTGCTATTCTGCCTCTCTTTCAAGTCCGCCTCTGGGCTTTCCTTCAACAGATTGTTGGACGATAGTTGTCCTTTATTACTCTGCCTGTTTGTGAATTGCTGTTCCCCTGAGCTCCATTATTTAACTCATTTTTTGTGAGCTGAAGTCAAGTCCAATATTTTGGTTCAGGAACTATACTGGTTCCCGGTGGGTGGCTGAGACTTTTTTTAGTTCTTCTTCCTGCCGGGAAATAAGAGTGACATGTGCCCGTCCAAATGCCTAACAGCTACTCTCTCATTGGTTCTCCCTATTCCCTTTCATCCACTGCCAAATTGGCAACGTGTGCGAACCAAGAGTTTAAAGGCGCTGTCTCTCCAAGCTGGGAGATTGATAGTAAAGCAGTTGGAAAGTCAAACCGGAGCACCAGGAGAGGGACTATTCGTTGAGTTTTAGAGACCTTTGATATTCACAGTGTGTCCATTCTCTAGGTTTCCCATACATGTTATAGCTGTAGTAATATTCCCTTCAACCTAGAGACATGGGACCCATGGAATGGGTGCCATGCATTATTGCTTTAAAGGGTCTGCATTTGCTCACCCAATCTCACCAATTGTCTCAGTCCCATGTGTCCAGCCTTATTCCACATCCAGCTGTCATTGTAGATAGGGTCATTCCAGGTTTCATCAGAGACCCTGAAGGAATTGTAAAGAATTTCCCTGTTTTTTTTGGGGGGGAATTCATTTTTATAGTGTGTTTGAGGTGATTATCACTGCCATGTGTATGCCAGTCTAGACAGACTTGATTCCCTTACGGAGACATATCAATACATAGGTTTTAAGATTCTTACTTGTCAGATATACTCGTCTGTGGGGAATACGATTTGATGAGTCCCTTTCACTGAGGAAGTTGTAGGTCTTGTCTATTCCGTATTTGGTTTTTGGAACTTTACCTGTACGAATATCAAACTCTGGTTTTATGCATCACCCCACCTCACCTTCCCTCTTAAGCCGGCAATGGAGAGTTTTCTAAATGTGAGTCTCTGTTCTCTTTCCTAACTCAGTTCATGTGTAGCCATGTTTATAGGACCTTCATACTTGATATCATATGATAAGTTTCTTTTTCTGTGTGACTTATTTCTCTTAGAAACATCGTACCTGTATCCACTCATTTTGTTGCTGCTGGCCTTATGACATTGATTTCATGACTGAGGGATATTCCATCATATGTAAGTACCACAATTTCTTAAACCATTTTTGTCTTTCCTGGGATATTTAAGGTGTACCCAACTTGAGGTTCTTGTAAGCAGTGCAGCCCTAAAATATGGGGTGGCTGTGTCTTATTGATTTTCAGTTTTCCCAAGGAATATTCCCAAGACTGTGAGTGCCCTTGGCTCTGTAGCTCTGTTGTTTACTTGTTTTAGGGAACACAATGCACTCCTCCAGAGAGGCAGTTGGCAATTTACATCCCGCCCATCAGCATAACAAGGCTCCCTGTTCTCCAGGGCCTGTCTTGCCTTTCTGCTTTTTTCACATTTTGAAGATGTCCCTTTTGACTGGTGGGAAGTGATCCTTCTTTGTAGTGCAGATTTGCATTGCCTGCTTGCTTGCTTGGCCAAAAAGGGCATATGCGTTTTGAATTGAATATATTCAGGAGAAAACGCATACACCCTTTTTGGCCAAGTGCAACATTTTCGAAGTTGTGCCCCTCTTCCTGTTTTTAAAGGCGATTCCAATGTACCTCTTGAAATCTGTTTCCTGTTATTCTGCCTCGCTTTCAAGTCCACCTCGTTGCCTTCCCTCAACACATTTTTGGAGGATAGTTTCATTTATTACTCTGCCAGTTTGTGAATTGCTGTGCTCCTAGCTCCATTTTTCAACTCGTTTCTTGTGAGCTGACCGCAAGTCGAAAATTTTGGTTCAGGACCTATACTGGTTTCCGGCGGGTGGCTGAGACTTTGGTCAATTCTTCTTCCTGCCGGGCAATTAGAGTGACATGTGCCCCTCCAAATGCCTATCAGCTACTCTCTCATTGGTTCTCCCTCTTCCCTTTCATCCTTTGCCAAATTGGCAAACTTTGCACACCAGGAGGTTAAAGGTGCTGTCTCTCCAGGTTGGGAGATTGATAGTAAAGGAGTTGGAAAGTCAAAGCGGAGCACCAGGAGAGGGACTATTCGTTGAGTTTTAGAGACCTTTCGTATTCACAGTGTGTCCATTCTCTAGGTTTCCCGTACATGTTATAGCTGTAGTAATATTCCCTTCAACCTGGAGAGTTGGGACCCATGGAATGGGTGCCTTGCATTATTGCTTTAAAGGGTCTGCATTTGCTCACCCAATCTCACCAATCCTCTCAGTCCCATGTGTCCAGCCTTATGCCACATCCAGCTGTCATTGTAGATAGGGTCATTCCAGGTTTCATCAGAGACCCTGAAGGAATTGTACAGAAATTCCCTGTTTTTTTGTTTTGTTTTTGAAATTCCTTTTTATAGTGGGTTTGAGCTGATTTTCGCTGCCATGATTATGCCTGTCTAGAAACACTAGATTCTCTTACGGAGACATATCAATACATAGGTTTTAAGATTCTTACTCGTCAGATATATTCCTCTGCGGGAAATATGGGGTTTTGAGTCCCTTTCACTGTGGATGGTGTAGGTCTTGTCTATTCCATAGTTGGTTTTTGAACGGTACCTGTGCTTATATCAAACTCTGGTTTTATGCATCACCCCACCTCTCCTTCCCCCTTAAGTAGGCATAAGAGTGTTTTCTAAATGTGAGACTCTGTTCTCTTTCCTAACTCATTTCATGTGTAGCCATGTTTACAGGCTCTTCATAAGTGATATCTTATGATACGTTTCTTTTTCTGTGTGACTTATTTCACTTAGAATCATCGTACCTGAATCCACTCATTTTGCTGCTACTGGTCTTATGACATTGATTTCATGGCTGATGGATATTCCATCGTACGTAAATACCACAATTTTTTGAACCATTTTTATATTTCCTGGAATATTTAAGGTGTACCCAAGTTGAGGTTCTTGTAAGCAGTGCAGCCCTCAATTATGGGGTGGCTCTGTCATATTGATTTTCAGTTTTCCCAAGGTATATTCCCTAGACTGGAAGTGTCCTTGGCTCTGTAGCTCTGTTGTTTACTTGTTTTAGGGAACACCATGCAAACCTCCAGAGAGGCAGTTGGCAATTTACATTCCGGCCATCAGCATAACAAGGCTCCCTGTTCTCCAGGTCCTGTCTTGCCTTTCTGGTTTTTACCCATTTTGTGGATGTCCCTTTTGACCGATGGGAAGTGATACATCTTTGTAGTGCAGACTTGCATTGCCCACTTGCTTGCTTGGCCAAAAGTGCCGTATGCGTTTTCTCCTGAATATATTCAGGAGAAAACGCATACACCCTTTTTGGTCAAGTGCATCATTGTCTAACGCAAGTCCAATATTCTTGTTCAGGACCTATACTGGTTTTGGGTGGGTGGCTGAGACTTTGGTTAATTCTTCTTCGTGCCGGGAAATAAGAGGGACATGTGCCCCTCCAAATTCCTAAAAGCTACTCTCTTATTGTTTCTCCCTCTTTCCTTGCATCCTTTGCCAAATTGGCAACCTGTGTGAACCAGGAGGTTAAATGTGCTGTCTCTCCATGTTGGGAGATTGATAGTAAAGCAGTTGAAAAGTCAAACTGGAGCACAAGGAGAGGGACGATTTGATGAGATTTAGAAACATTTCGTATTCACAATGTGTCCATTCTCTACGTTTCCCGTACATTTTATAGCTATAGTAATATTCCCTTCAACCTGGAGAGTTGGGACCCATGGAATGGGTGCCATGCATTATTGCTTTAAAGGGTCTGCATTTGCTCACCAAATCTCACCAATCCTCTCAGTCCCATGTGTCCAGCCTTATGCCACATCCAGCTGTCGTTGTAGATAGGGTCATTCCAGGTTTCATCAGAGACCCTGAAGGAATGTAAAGAATTTCCCTGTTTTTTTGTTTTGTTTTTGAAATTCCTTTTTATAGTTGGTTTGATCTGATTCTCACTGCCATGTTTATGCCAGTCTAGACACACTTGATTCCCTTACGGAAACATATCAATACATAGGTTTTAAGATTCTTACTAGTCAGATATATTCCTCTGCGGGAAATATGGGGTTTTGAGTCCCTTTCCCTGAGGAAGTTGTAGGTCTTGTCTATTCCATAGTTGGTGTTTGGAACAGTACCTGTGCTTATATCAAACACTGGTTTTATGCATTACCCCACCTCTCTTTCCCCCTTAAGCAAGCATAAGAGTGTTTTCTAAATGTGAGACTCTGTTCTCTTTCCTAACTCAGTTCATGTGTAGCCATGTTTACAGGATCTTCATAAGTGATATCTTATGATAAGTTTCTTTTTCTGTGTGACTAATTTCATTTAGAATCATCGTACCTGAATCCACTCATTTTGCTGCTACTGGTCTTATGACATTGATTTCATGGCTGAGGGATATTCCATCGTACTGAAGTACCACAATTTTTTAAACCATTTTTATATTTCCTGGGATATTTAAGGTGTACCCAAGTTGAGGTTCTTGTAAGCAGTGCAGCCCTAAATTTTGGGGTGGCTCTTTCTTATTGATTTTCAGTTTTCCCAAGGTATATTCCCTAGACTGGAAGTGCCCTTGGCTCTGTAGCTCTGTTGTTTACTTCTTTTATGGAACACAATGCACTCCTCCACAGAGGCAGTTGGCAATTTTCATCCCGCCCATCAGCATAACAAGGCACCCTTTTCTCCAGGGCCTGTCTTGAATTTCTGGTTTTTACCCTTTTTGTGGATGTTCCTGTGGACCGGTGGGAAGTGATACTTCTTTGTAGTGCAGACTTGCATGCCCGCTTGCTTGCTTGGCCAAAAAAGGCGTATGCGTTTTCTCCTGAATATACTCAGGAGAAAATGCATAAGCCCTTTTTGGCCAAGTGCATCATTGTCGAAGTTGTGCCCCCCTTCCTGTGCTTTAAATGTGATTCCAACGTACCTCTTGAAATCTGTTTCCGGCTATTCTGCCTCGATGTCAAGTCTGCCTCGTTGACTTCCCTCAACAGATTTTTGGACGATAGTTGCCCTTTATTAATCTGCCACTTTGTGAATTGCTGTGCCCCTGAGCTCCGTTTTTTAACTAGTTTTTTCTGAGCTGTACGCAATCCAATAATTTGGTTCAGGACCTATTCTGGTTCCCGGTGGGTGGCTGAGACTTTGGTCAATTTTTCTTCCTCCAGGGAAATAAGAGTGACATATGCCCATCCAAATGCCTTACAGCTACTCTCTCATTGGTTGTCCCTCTTCCCATTCATCCTCTGCTAAATTGGCAACCTGTGCAAAACAGCAGGTTAAAGGTGCTGTCTGTCCAGGTTGGGAGATTGATAGTAAAGCAGTTGGAACGTCGTACCGGAGCACCAGGAGAGGGACTATTTGTTGAGTTTTAGAGACCTTTCCTATTCACTGTGTGTCCATTCTCTAGGTTTCCCGTACATGTTATAGCTGTAGTAATATTCCCTTCAACCTGCAGAGTTGGGACCCATGGAATGTGTGCCATGCATTATTGTTTTAAAGGGTCTGCATTTGCTCACCCAATCTCACCAATCCTCTCATTCCCATGTGTCCAGCCTTATGCCACATCCAGCTGTCGTTGTAGATAGGGTCATTCCAGGTTTCATCAGAGACCCTGAAGGAATTGGAAAGAATTTCCCTTTTTTTTATTTTTGAAATTCCTTTTTATAGTTGGTTTGAGCTGATTCTCGCTGCCATGTTTATGCCAGTCTAGACACACTTGATTCCTTAAAGAGACATATCAATACATAGGTTTTAAGATTCTTACTAGTCAGATATATTCCTCTGTGGGAAATATGGGGTTTTGAGTCCCTTTCACTGAGGAAGGTGTAGGTCTTGTCTTTTCCATAGTTGGTTCTTGGAACGGTACCTGTGCTTATATCAAACTCTTGTTTTATGCATCACCCCACCTCTCCTTCCCCCTTAAGCAGGCATAAGAGTGTTTTCTAAATGTGAGACTCTCTTCTCTTTCCTAACTCAGTTCATGTGTAGCCATGTTTACAGGATCTTCATAAGTGATATCTTATGATAAGTTTCTTTTTCTGTGTGACTTATTTCACTTAGAATCATCGTACCTGAATCCACTCATTTTGCTGCTACTGGTCTTATGATATTGATTTCATGGCTGAGGGATATTCCATCGTATGTAAGTTCCACAATTTCTTAAACCCTTTTTGTCTTTCCTGGGATATTTAGGGTGGACACAAGTTGAGGCTCTTTTAAGCAGTGGAAACCTAAATTTTGGGGTGGCTCTGGCTTATTGATTTTCAATTTTCCCAAGGTATATTCCTTAGCCTGGAAGTGCCCTTGGCTCTGTAGCTCTGTTTTTTATTTTTTTAGGGAACACAATGCACTCCTCCAGAGAGGCAGTTGGCAACTTACGTCCCGAACATCATCATAAAAAGGCTCCCAGTTTTCCAGTGCCTGTCTTGCCTTTCTGATTTTTACACATTTTGTGGATGTCCCTTTTGACCGGTGGGAAGTGATGCTTCTTTGTAGTGCAGATTCGCATTTCCCGTTTCATTGCCTGGCCAAAAAGGTTCTATGTGTTTTCTCCTGAATATATTCAGGAGAAAACTCATACGCCCTTTTTGGCCAAGTGTATCATTGTCAAAGTTGTGCTCCTATTCCTGTGCTTTAAAGGCACTTCCAACGTACCTCTTGAAATCTGTTTCCGCCTATTCTGCCTCGCATTCAAATCCGCCTCGTTGCCTTCCCTCAACAGATTTTTGCACGATAGCCGTCCTTTACTCCTCTGCCAGTTTGTGAATTGCTGTGCCCCTGAGCTCCATTTTTCAACTCGTTTTTTGTGAGCTGTATGCAAGTCCAAAATTTTGTTTCAGGACCTATACTGCTTCCCGGTGGGTGGCTGAGATTTTGGTTAATTCTTCTTCCTGCCGTGAAATTAGTGTCACATGTGCCCCTCCAAATACCTAACAGCTACTCTCTCATTGGTTCTTCCTCTTCCCTTTCATCCTCTGCCAAATTGTCAACCTGTGCGAACCAGGAGGTTAAAGGTGCTGTCTCTCCAAGTTGGGAGATTGATATTAAAGGCATTGGAAAGTGAAACAGGAGCACCAGGATAGGGACTATTTGTTGAGTTTTAGAAACCTTTCATATTCACAGTGGGTCCATTCTCTTGGTTACCCGTACATGTTATTGCTCTAGTAATATTCCCCACAACCTGGAGAGTTGGGACCCATCGAATGGCTGCCACACATTATTGCTTTAAGTTTCTGCATTTGCTCACCCAATCTCATCAATCCTCTCAGTCCCATGTGTCCAGCCATATGCCACATCCTGCTGTCATTGTAGATAGAGTCATACCAGGATTCATCAGAGACCCTAAAGGAATTGTAAAGAATTTCCCTGTTTTTTTGGTTTGATTTTGAAATTCCTTTCTATAGTGGGATTGATCTGATTCTCACTGCCATGTTTATGCCAGTCTAGACATACTTGATTCCCTTACGGAGATATATCAATACATATGTTTTAAGATTCTTATTAGTAAGATATATTCCTCTGCGGGGAATATGGGTTGTTGTGTCCCTTTCCCTGAGGAAGGTGTAGGTCTTGTCTGTTCCGTATTAGGTTTTTGGAAAGGTACCTGTACTAATTCAAACTCTGGTTTTATGCATCACCCCACCTCTCAATCCCCCTTAAGCAGGCATAAGAATGTTTTCTAAATGTGAGTCTCTCTTTTCTTTCCTAACACAGTTCATGTGTAGCCATGTTTACAGGATCTTCATAAGTGATATCTTATGGTAATTTTCTTTTTCTGTGTGACTTATTTCACTTAAAATCATCGTACCTGAATTCACTCATTTTCCTGCTACTGGCCTTATGACATTGATTACATGGCTGAGGGATATTCCTTGTACATAAGTACCACAATTTCTTGAACCATTTTTGTCTTTCCTGGGATATGTAAGCTGTACCCAAGTTGAGGTTCTTGAAATAAATGAAACCCTTAATTTTGGGGTGGCTCTGTCTTATTGATTTTCAGTTTTCCCAATATATATTTCCTAGATTGGACGTGCCCTTGGCTCTGTAGCTCTGTTGTTTATTTTTTTTTTACGGAACACAATGCACTCCTGCAGAGAGGCAGTTGGCAACTTAATCCCTCCAGTCAGCATAACAAGGCTCCCAGTTCTCCAGGGTCTGTCTTGCCTTTCTGGTTTTTACACATTTTGCGGATATCCCTTTTGACTGGTTTGAGGTGATAATTCTTTGTAGTGCAGATTTGCATTGCCTGCTTGCTGGATGGCCAAAAAGGGCGTATTCGTTTTCTCCTGAATATATTCAGGAGAAAAGGCATACGCCCTTTTTGGCCAAGTGCATCATTGTCGAAGTTGTGCCCCTCTTCCTGTGCTTTAAAGGCGATTCCAACATACCTCTCGAAATCTGTTTCCTGCTATTCTGCCTCGCTTTCAAGTCTGCCTCCTTGCCTTCCATTAAACAAATATTTGGACGATAGTTGTCCTGTATTTCTCTGCCAGTTTGTGAATTGCTGTGCCCATGAGCTCCATTTTTCAACTCGTTTTTTTGTGAGCTGAATGCAAGTCCAAACTTTGGTTCAGGATCTATACTGGTGTGTGGTGGGTGGCTGAGACTTTGGTTAATTCTTCTTCCGGCCGGGAAATTAGAGTGACATGTTCCCGTCCAAATGCCTAACAGCTACTCTCTTATTAGTTCTCCCTCTTCCCTTTCATCCTCTGCCAAATTGGCAACCTGTGAGAACCAGGAGGTTAAAGGGGCTGTCTCTCCAAGTTGGGAGATTGATAGTAAAGCAAATGGAAAGTCAAACCGGAGCACCAGGAGAGGGACAATTAGTTGAGTTTTAGAGACCTTTCGTATTCACAGTGTGTCCATTCTCTAGGTTTCCCGTACATGTTATAGCTGTAGTAATATTCCCTTCAACCTTGAGAGTTGGGACCCATGGAATGGGTGCCACGCATTATTGCTTTAAAGGGTCTGCATTTGCTCACCCAATCTCACCAATCCTCTCAGTCCCAAGTGTCCAGCCTAATGCCACATCCAGCTGTCATTGTAGATAGGGTCATTCCAGGTTTCATCAGAGACTCTGAAGGAATTGTAAGAAATTTCCCTGTTTTTTTGTTTTGTTTTTGAAATTCCTCTTTATACTGGGTTTGAGCTGATTCTCACTGTCACGTTTATGCCAGTCTAGACACACTTGATTCCCTTACGGAGACATATCAATACATAGGTTTTAAGATTCATACTAGTAAGTTTTATTACTCTGTGGTGAATATGAGGTGTTGAGTCCCTTTCACTGAGGAATGTGTAGGTCTTGTCTATTTCGTATTTGGTTTTTGGAACGGTACCTGTACTAATAACAAAATCTGATTTTATGCATCACCCCACCTCTCCTTCCCCCTTAAGCAGGCATAAGCGTTTTTTTTAACTGTGAGTCTCTCTTCGCTTTCCTAACTCAGTTCATATGTAGCCATGTTTACAGGATCTTCATAAGTGATATCTTATGATAAGTTTCTTTTTCTGTGTGACTTATTTCACTTAGAAACATCGTACCTGAATCCACTCATTTTGCTGCTACTGGCATTATGACATTGATTTCATGGCTGAGTGATATTCCATCATACATAAGTACCACAATTTTTGAACCATTTTTGTCTTTCCTGGGATATTTAAGGTGTACACAAGTTGAGGTTTTTGTAAGCAGTGCAGCCCTGAATTTTGGGGTGGATCTGTCTCATTTGTTTTCAGTTTTCCCAAGGTGTATTCCCTAGACTGGAAGTGCCCTTGGCTCTGTAGCTCTGTTGTTTACTTGTTTTAGGGAACACAATGCACTCCTCCAGAGAGGCAGTTGGCAATTTACATCCCGCCCATCAGCATAACAAGGCTCCCTCTTCTCCAGGGCCTGTCTTGCCTTTCTGGATTTTACCCATTGTGTGGATGTCCATTTGAGCGGTGGCAAGTGATACTTCTTTGTAGTGCAGATTTGCATTGCCCGCTTGCTTGCTTGTCCAAAATGGGCATATGCGTTTTCTCCTGAATATATTCACGTGAAAACCCATATGCCCTTTATGGCCATTTCCATAATTTTCGAAGTTGTAATGCTTTTCCTGTGTTTAAAGGCGATTCCAATGTACCTCTTGAAATCGGTTTCATGCCATTCTGCCTCATTTTCCCTTCCGCCTCGTGGCTTTCCCTCAACAGATTTTTCGAAGAGAGTAGTTCTTTATAACTCTGCAGGTTAGTGAATTGCTGTGGCCCTGAGCTCCATTTTTCAACTCGCGTTTTTGTGAGCTGACCGCAAATCAACAGTTTTGCTTCTGGACTTATACTTGTTCTGGGGGGCAGGCTCAGACTTTGGTTAATTCCTCTTTGTGATGGGAAATTAGAGAGTCATGTGGCCGTCCAAATGACTACAGCTACTCTCTCATTGGTTCTCTCTCTTCCCTTATATACTCTGCACAATTTGCCAACTGTGCGAACCAGGAAGTTAAATGGCTGACTTTCCAAGTTGGGAGATTGATAGTCAAGCAGTTGGAATGTCCACCTGGAGCACAAGGAGAGAAAAAAGTAGTAGAGTTTTAGAAACCTTTCACCATCAGATGGTTTCCATTCTCTAGGTTCCCATACACGTTATAACTGTAGTGATATACCATTCTACCTGGAGAGATGGGAACCATGGAATGGGTGGCAGGCATTATTGCTTTAAAGGGTCTGCATTTTTTCACCCAATCTCACCAATCCTCTCAGTCCCAAGTGACCAGCCTTATGCCACATCCAGTTGTCATTGTAGATACGGTCATTCCAGGTTTCATCAGAACCCCTGAAGGTATTGTGTAAGAATTTTACTGTTTTTATGTTTTGTTTTGAAATTCATTTTTATACTGGGTTTGAGCTCATTCTCACTGCCATGTTTATGTCGTTCTAGACACACTTGGTTCCCTTACGGAGACATATCAATACATAGGTTTTAAAATTCTTACTAGTCAGATATATTTCTCTGGGGGAATACGGTTGGTGAGTTCCGTTCACTGAGGAAGGAGTAGGGCTTGTCTCTTCTGTTTTTGGATTATGGAACGGTACCTGTGCTAATATCAATCTTATGTTTTGTGCATCTCCCCACCTCTCTTTCCCCTTAAGCAAGCGTTAGATTGTTTTCTAAATCTGATACTCTGTTCTCTTCCCTAAATCAGTTCTTATGTAGCCATGTTTACATTCTCTTCATAAGTGATATCTTATGTCAGAATGCACCATGGCCGTTCTCATAATAATGCTCCATGACCCCTGTCATCACAATGCACCATGCTCTGGTTATCAAAATGCTCCATGTCACTTGTCATCACAATTCTCCACGTCCTTGTCATCACAATGCTACATGACACTACTCATCAAAATGTTACATGCTCTTGTCATCAAAATTCACTATCCACTTGACATTGAAATGCTCCATGCACTTGTCATCACAATGCTCCATGCACATGTCATCACAAAGCTCCATGCACTTGTCATCACAATGCTCCATGACACCTGTCATCACAATGCTTCATGCCCCTTGTCATTACAGTGCTCCATGATGCTCGACATCACAATTACCCAAGGTCTCCTCATCACAATGCTCCATGGCCAATATCATCACAATTCTCCATAACCACTGTCATCACAACACTCCATGACACCTAACAACACAATGATTCGGGACTCTTGTCATCACAATGTTCCATTCCCTAGTCATCACAATGCTCCATGACACCTGTCATCAAAATACTCCATGAAAATTTTCAGCCCAATGTTCCATGACCCTTGTCATCACAGTGATCCATGTCGTTGTCATCCCTATGCTCCATGACCACTGTTTTCACAATGCTCCGTGACGCTTGTCATCACAGTGTTCCATGACACCTGTCAACACAATGCTCCATGCCTTTGTCAGCAAAATGCTACATGACCTTGTCATTACAATGCTCTATGCGCTTGTCATCACAATACTCCATTTCCACTGTCATCACAATCCTCCATGAACATTGGGATCACATTGCTTCATGCCCTTGTCATCACAATGTTCCATGCTCCTTGAAATCAAAATGATCAATGACCTCTGTCATCAAAATGCTCAAATCCCATGTGATCAACTTGTTCCATAACACTTGTCATCACAACGCTCCATGATGCCTGTCATCACAATACTCCATGCACTTTTCATCACAATGCTCCATGACCTTTGTCATCACAATTCTCAATACACTTGTCATCACAATGCTCCCTGATACTTGTCATCAGAATGCTCCTTGAACCCTGTCACGAAAAGGCTCCTTGCCTTTTTCATCACAATGCCCCATGCCGTTTTCATCACAATGCTCCATGCCATTGTCATCAAAATACTCCACAAGCTTGTCTTCAGAATGTTCCATGACCCTTGTCATCACATATCTCCATGCACTTGTCAGCAAAATGCTCCCTGACCCTTGTCATCACAATACTCCAATCCATTGTCATCACAATGCTCAAGTATCTTTGACAGCAGAATCCAACATGACAATTGGCATCACAATTCTCCATGCCCTTGTCATAACAATGCCCCATTCCAAATGTCATAACAATAATCCATGAAACTAAATAGACCACTGTTCCATCCCCTTGTCTTCACAATGCTCCATGCCCTTGTTATCACAATGCTCCATGACCCCTGTAATCACAATGCTCCATGACTCCAGTCATCACAATGCTTCATGAACTTTGTCATCACAATTGTCCATGTCCTCGTCATCAACCGTCTCTGTGACCTTTTTAACCACAATGATCCATGAAATTTTCATCACAATGCTCTTTGATCCTTGTCATCAAAATGCTCTATCCCTTTCTCTGCACAGTGCTCCATGACACATGTCATCACAATGCACCATGCGCTTGTCATCACAATGCTCCACAAATTTGTCATCACAATACTCCAAAAAACTTGTCATCACAATGCTCCATGCACTTCTCATCAAAATGCTCTCTCACCACTGATATCATAATGCTACATCACTATTTTTCACAATAATCCCTCACCACTGTCATCACAATGATTCATGGCATCTGTCACCACAAAGCTACATGCACTTATCATCACAATGTTCGATGACCCCTGACATCAAAATGTTCCATAACACCTGTCATCAAACTGCTCCATGATCCTTTTCATCAATATGCTCCATGACCCCTGACATCACAATGTTCCATAACACATGTCATCAAAATATTCCATGACCGTATTCATCAAATTGTTCCATGAACCTGTCATCAAAATGCTCCCTGCCCTTCTCATCAAAATGCACCACACCCTTGTCATCAAAATGCTCCATGACTTGTCATCACAATGCTCCATGCCCTTGCCATCACAGTGCTGCATTACCCCAGTCATAACAATGCTCCATGACCCCTGCTATCTCGATGTTGCATGGCCTTGTCATCACAAAGCTCCATGACCCTTCTCATCACAATGCTCCAAGAACGCTCTAATCACAATGCTCTATGCCCCTTTTCATCTCAATGATCCATGAACCCTGTCATCACAATGCACCATGCCCATCATCATAATGCTTCATGCTATTGTCATCACAATGAAATCAAAATGCTTCATGACCTCTGTCATAGCAATGCTCAAATCGCTTGTGATCACAATATTCCATAACACTTATCATCACAATGCCCCATGACGCTCGTCATCACAGTTATCCATGGTATTCTCCTCAGAATGCTCCATGACATTTGTCATCACAATGCTCAGTACACTTGTCATCAACAGGTTCCCTGACACTTGTTGTCTGCATGCTCCTTGAATCCAGTCATGACAAGGCTCCATGCATTTTTCATCAAAATGATCCCTGCCCTTTTCATCACAATGCTCCAAGACCCCTGTAATCACAATGTTCCATGTCCTTGTCATCACAAAGCTCAATGACGCATGCCATCAGAATGCTCCTTGGCCTTCTCCTCACAATGCTCCATGCCCTAGTCATCACAATGTGCCAAGTCCCCTCTAATCACAATGCTCCATGCCCATTTTCATCTGTATGCTTCAGGAGACTTGTCATCACAAGGCTCCATGATTTTCTCATCACAATGCTCCAGGACCTTGTAATCACAATGCTTCCTGACCTTGTCATGAAAATTCTCAATGGCCATTGTCATCATAATACTCCTAGCCCTAGTCATCACAATACTCCATTATATTTGTCATCACAATCCTCCACTACATTTGGCATCACAATACTCCCAGCCATTGTCATCGCAATGGACCATGACATATGTCATCACAATGCTCCATGACACCTGTCTTCAAAATAATCCATGACCTTCTTTTCACAATGATCCATGCCCTTGTCATCACAATGCACCATGTCCACAGTCATAACAATAATCTCTGAATCTTGTCAGACCAATGCTCCATGCCCATGTCATTACAATGCTCCATGCCCTTGTCATCACAATGCTCCATGACTTGTCATCACAATACTCCAAGACCCCTGTAATCACAATGCTCCATGCCCCTTTTCATCAGAAAGCTCCATGAGAATTGTCATCATAAGAATCCATGGTCTTCTCATCACAATGCTGCAGGACCTTGGCATCACCATGCTCCATTACCTTGTCATCACAATGCTCCATGACACCTGTCATCACAATAATCCATGAATATTTTCAGCCCAATGCTCCACGACCTATTCATCACAATGCTCCATGGCCAATATCATCTCAATGCTTCATGACCACTGTCATCAATACACTGCATGACACCAGACGACACAATGATCCGGGACTATTGTCATCACAGTGCTCCATTCCCTACTCATCAATATGCCCCATGACCCCTGTCATCACAACACTCCATGAACATTTTCAGACCAGTGCTCCATGACACTTGTCATCAAAATTATCCATGCACTTGTCATCCCAATGCTCCATGACCCCTGTATTCACAATGATCCGTAACGCTTGTCATCACACTGCTCCATGACACCTGTCATTAAAATGTTCCATGCCTTTTTCAGCAAAATGCTACATGACATTGTCATTACAATGCTCTATGGGCTTGTCATCAAAATACTCCATTTCTATTGTCATCACAATCCTCCATGAACCTTGGGATCACATTGCTTCATGCCCTTGTCATCACAATGCTCCATGCTCCTTGAAATCAAAATGATCCATGACCTCTGTCATCACAATGCTCCAAACTCTTGTGATCACAGTGTTCCATAACACTTGTCATCACAACGCTCCATGATGCCTGTCATCACAATACTCCAAGCCCTTTTCATCACAATGCTCCATGACCTTCTCATCATAATTCTCAATACACTTGTCATCACAATGCTCCCTGACACTTGTCGTCAGAATGCTCATTGTACCCTGTCACGAAAAGGCTCCATGCCTTTTTCATCACAATGCCCCATGCCGTTTTCATCACAATGATCCATGCCATTGTCATCAAAATACTCCACAAGCTTGTCATCAGCATGTTCCATGACCCTTTTCATCACAAACCTCCATGCACTTGTCAGCACAATGCTCCCTGACCCTTGTCATCACAATGCTCCAAGCCATTGTCATCACAATGCTCAATTATCTTTGACAGCAGAATCCTACATTACAATTGGCATCACAATTCTGCATGCCCTTGTCATCACAATTCTCCATGCCCTTGTTATCACAATGCTCCATGACCCCTGTAAATACAATTCTCCGTGACTCCAGTCATCACAAGGCTTCATGAACTTTGTCATCACAATTGTCCAGGTCCTCGTCATCAACAGTCTCTGTGACCTTTTTAACCACAATGCTCCATGAAATTTTCATCACAATGCTCTTCGACCCTTGTCATCAAAATGCTCTATGCCTTTCTCAGCACAATGCTCCATGACACATGTTATCACAATGCACCATGCGCTTGTCATCACAATGCTCCACAAATTTGTCATCACAATACTCCATAAAACTTGTCATCACAATCATCCATGCACTTCTCATCAAAATGCTCTCTCACCACTGATATCACAATGCTACATCACTATTTGTCACAATACTCCCTCACCACTGTCATCACAATGTTTCATGGCATCTGTCATCACAATGCTACATGCACTTATCATCACAATGTTCGATGACCTCTGACATCAAAAAGTTCCATAACACCTGTCATCAAACTGCTCCATGATCCTTTTCATCAAAATGCTCCAAGACCCCTGACATCACAATGTTCCATAACACCTGTTATCAAAATGTTCCATGTCCCTTTTCATCAAATTGTTCCATGACCCTGTCATCAAAATGCTACCTGCCGTTCTCATCAAAATGCACCACACTCTTGTCAGCAAAATGCTCCATGACTTGTCATCACAATGTTCCATTCCCTTGCCATCACAGTGCTCCATTACTCCAGTCATAAAAATGCTCCATGAACCCTGCTATCACGATGATGCATGGCCTTGTCATCACAAAGCTCCAGGACCCTTTTCATCACAATGGTCCAAGAACCCTCTAATCACAATGCTCTATGCCCCTTTTCATCTCAATGATCCATGAACCCTGTCATCACAATGCACCATGCCCATCATCATAATGCTTCATGCTATTGTCATCACAATGAAATCAAAATGCTCCATGACCTCTGTCATAACAATGCTCCAAAGCCTTGTGATCACAATATTCTATATCACTTGTCATCACAATGCCCCATGACGCTCATCATCACAGTTATCCATGGTCTTCTCATCAAAATGCTCCATGACCATTGTCATCACAATGCTCAGTACACTTGTCATCAAAATGTTCCCTGACACTTGTTGTCTGCATGCTCCTTGAATCCTGTCATGACAAGGCTCCATGTATTTTTCATCACAATGATCCATGCCGTTTTCATCACAATGCTCCAAGACCCCTGTAATCACAGTGCTCCATGCCCTTGTCCTCACAAAGCTCAATGACGCATGCCATTAGAATGCTCCTTGGCCTTCTCCTCACAATGCTCCATGCCCTTGTCATCACATTGGGCCAAGACCCCTCTAATCAGAATGCTCCATGCTCATTTTCATCAGTATGCTCCAGGAGACTTGTCATCACAAGGCTCCATGATTTTCTCATCACAATGCTCCAGGACCTTATCATCGCAATGCTTCACGACCTTGTCATGAAAATTCTCAATGGCCATTGTCATCATAATGCTCCAAGCCCTACTCATCACAATGCTCCATTATATTTGTCATCACAATCCTCCATTACATTTGGCATCACAATACTCCCAGCCATTGTCATCGCAATGGACCATGACATATGTCATCACAATGCTCCCTGACACCTGTCTTCAAAATACTCCATGACCTTCTCTTCACAATGATCCATGCCCTTGTCATCACAATTCACCATGTCCACTGTCATGAATATTGTCAGACCAATGCTCCTTGCCACTGTCATCACAAAGCTCCATGCCCTTGTCATCACAATGCTCCATGACTTGTCATCACAAAGCTCCATGACCCATGTATCACAATGTTCCATGTCCTAGTCATCACAATGCTCCAAGACCCCTGTAATCACAATGCTCCATGCCCCTTTTCATCAGAATGCTCCAGGAGAATTGTCATCATAAGTATCCATGGTCTTCTCATCACAATGCTGCAGGACCTTGTCATCACCATGCTCCATTACCTTGTCATCACAATGCTCCATGACCCCTGTCATCACAATAATCCATGAATATTTTCAGCCCAATGCTCCACGACCTATTCATCACAATGCTCCATGATCACTGTCATCACAATACTGTATGACACCTGACAACACAATGATCCGGGACTCTTGTCATCACAATGCTCCATTCCCTAGTCATCACAATGCTCCATGACCCCTGTCATCACAACACTCCAAGAAAATTTTCAGCCCAGTGCTCCATGACACTTGTCATCACAATTATCCATGCACTTGTCATCCAAATGCTCCATGACCCCTGTATTCACAATGATCCATGACGCTTGTCATCACAGTGCTCCATGACACATGTCATTACAATGCTCCATGCCTTTCTCAGCAAAATGCTACATGACCTTTTCATTACAATGCTCTATGCGCTTGTCATCACAATACTCCTTTTCTATTGTCATCACAATCTTCCATGAACCTTGGGATCACATTGCTTCATGCCCTTGTCATCACAATGCTCCATGCTCCTTGAAATAAAAAGGATCCATGACCTCTGTCATCACAATGCTCCAAGCCCTTGTGATCACAATGTTCCATAACACTTGTCATGACAACGCTCCATGATGCCTGTCATCACAATACTCCATGCCCTTTTCATCACAATGCTCCATGACCTTTCTCATCACAATTCTCAATACACATGTCATCACAATGCTCCCTGACACTTGTCGTCAGAATTCTCCTTGAAACCTGTCACGAAAAGGCTCCATGCTTTTTCATCACAATACCCCATGCCGATTTCATCACAATGCTCCATGACCTTTGTCATCACAATTCTCAGTACACTTCTCATCAAAATGCTCCATGCGCTTGTCAGCACAATGCTCCATGACACATGTCATCAAAATGCACCATGCTCTTCTCATCACAATGCTCTTTAAAATATGTCATCGCAATGCTCCATGCACTTCTCATCAAAATGCTCTCTCACAACTGATATCACAATGCTACATCACTGTTTGTCACAATACTCTCTAACCCCTGTCATCACAATGTTCCATGAATCCTGTCATCACAATGCTACATGCACTTATCATCACAATGTTCGATGACCCCTGACATCACAATGTTCCATAACACCTGTCATCAAAATGTTCCATGACACTTTTCATCAAATTGCTACATGACCCTGTCATCACAATGCTCCCTGCCTTTCTAATCACAATGCACAACGCCCTTGCCATCAAAATGCTCCATGACCTCTGTCATCACAAAGATCAATGACCCTTGGCATCACAATGATCCATGTCATTGTCATCACAATGCTCCATGAACGCTCTCATCACATTGCTCCATGCTCTTGTCTTCACAAAGCTCCATGACACATGTCATCAGAATGCTCCATGGACTTCTCATCACAATTCTCCATTACCCTGTGATAACAATGCTCCATGACCCCTGCCAGCACGATGATTCATGACCTTGTCATCACAAACCTCCATGACCCTTCTCATCACAATGCTCCAAGAACCCTGTAATCACAATGCTCTATACCCCTTTCCATCGCAATGATCCATGAACCCTGTCATCACAATGCACCATGCCTTTCATCATAATGCTTCATGCTATTGTCATCACAATGAAATTAAAATGCTCCATGACCTCTGTCATAACAATGCCACACACCCTTGTGATCACAATATTCCAAAACACTTGTCATCACAATGCCCCATGACTCTCGTCATCACAATTATCCATGGTCTTCTCATCACAATGCTCGATGATCTTTGTCATCACAATTCTCAAATACACTTGTCATCACAATGCTCCCTGACACTTGTCGTCAATATGCTTTTTGAACCCTGTCATGACAAGGCTCCATGCCATTTTCATCACAATGATCCATGCCCTTTTCATCACAATGCTCCAAGACCCATGTAATCAAAATGCTCCATGCCCTTGTCATCACAAAGCTCCATGTCTTTGTCAGAACAATGCTCAATGACCATAGTCATCACAATTAGCAACGCACATTTCATCACAACGGTCCACAACATTGTCATTGCTATGCTTCATAAACCTTGTAATCACAAAGGTCCATGCACTTCTCATCAGAATGCTCTCTCACCAGAGATATCACAATGTTGCATCTCTAGTCATCACAATACGCCCTCACCCCTGTAATCACAAAGTTCCAGGACACTGTCATCACAATGCTACATCCACTTATCATGACAATGTTCCATGAACCCTGACATCAAAATGTTCCATAACCCCTGTCATCAAAATGCTCCATGACCCTATTCATCGCAAAGCTCCAAGACCCCTGACATCACAATGTTCTATAACCCCTGCCATCAAAATATTCCTTTACAGTTTTTATCAAATTGCTGCATGACATGGTCATCAAAATACTCCCTGCACTTCTCAGCACAATGCACCATGCACTTGTCATCAAAATGCTCCATGACTTGTCATCACAAAGCTCCATGACCCTCGGCATCACAATGCTCCATGTCATTGTCATCACAATGCTCCATGAAACCTCTCATCACATTGCTCCATGCCATTGTCATCACAAAGCTCCATGACACTTGTCATCAGAATGCTCGATGCCCTTCTCATCACAATGCTCCATGCCCTTGTAATTACAATCCTGCATGACCCATGTATCACAGTGCTCCGTGCCCTTGTCATCACAATGCTCCATGCCCACTCTCATCACAATAATCCATGAAACATTTCAGACCAATGTTCCATGCCCTTCTCATCAAAATGCTCCATTACCCCTGTCATAACAATGCACCATGACCCTTGTCATCACAATGTTCTACGGCCTAGTCATCACAAGGTTCCATGACACTTGTAATCACAGTGCTACAGACCCCTGAAAGCACAATGCTCCATGCCCTTGTCATCACAAAGCTCCATGATGCATGTCACCAGAATGTTCCATGGCCTTCTCATCACAGTGCTCCATGCCCTTGTCATCACAATGCTCCAAGACCATTGTAATCACAATGCTCCATGCCCCTTTTCATCTCAATGCTCCAGGACCCCTGTCATCACAATGCACCATGCCCATCATCATAATGCTTCAGGCTATTGTCATCACAAAGAAATCAATATTCTCCATGACCTCTGTCATCATAATGTTCCAAACCCTTCTGATCACAATGTTCCATAACACTTATCATCACAACACCCCATGATGCTCATCATCACAATTATCCATGGTCTTCTCATCACAATGCTCCATGATCTTTGTCATCACAATGCTCAATACACTTGTCACCACAATGCTCCCTGACACTTGTCGTCAGTATGCTCCTTGAACCCTGTCATGACAAGGCTCCATGCCGTTTTCATAACAATGATCCATGCACTTTGCATCACAATACTCCAAGATCCCTGTAATCACAAATGCTCCATGCCCTTGTCATCACAAAACTCCATGACACATGTCATCAGAATGCTCCATGGCCTTCTCATCACAATGCTTCATGCCCTAGTCATCACAATGCTCCAAGACCCCTGTAATCACAATGCTCCATGCCCCTTTTCATCAGAATGCTCCATGAGACTTGTCATCACAAGTCTCCATGGTCTTCTCATCACAATGCTCCAGGACCTTGTCATCACCATGCTCCATTCCGTTGTCATCACAATGCTCCATGACACATGTCATCACAATGCTCCATGCCTTTGTCAGCAAAATGCTACATGACCTTGTCATTACAATGCTCTATGTGCTTGTCATCACAATACTCCATTTCCATTGTCATCACAATCCTCCATGAACCTTGGGATCACATTGCTTCATGCTCTTGTCATCACAATGGTCCATGCTCCTTGAAATCAAAATGTTCCATGACCACTGTCATCACAATGCTCCAAACCCTTGTGATCACAGTGTTCCAAAACACTTGTCATCACAATGCTCCATGATGCCTGTCATCACAATACTCCATGCCATTTTCATCACAATGCTCCATGACCTTTGTCATCACAATTCTCAATACACTTGTCATCACAATGCTCCCTAACATTTGTCGTCAGAATGCTCCTTGAAACCTTTCACGAAAATACTCCATGGGATTTTCATCACAATACCCCATGCCGTTTTCATCACAATGCTCCATGTAATTGTCATCAAAATACTCCACAAGCTTGTCATCAGAATGCTCCATGACCCTTGTCATTACAATTCTCTATGCACTTATCAGCACAATGCTCCCTGACCCTTGACATCACAGTGCTCCAAGCCATTGTCATCACAATGCTCCATTAACTTTGTCATCAGAATCCTCCATGACACTTGGCATCAGATGCTCCTTGCCATTGTCATCACAATGGGCCATTACATATATCATAACAATGCTCCCTGACACCTGTCTTCACAATACTGCATGACCTGGTCATCACAATGCTCCATGCCCTTGTCTTCACAATACGCCATTCCAACTGTCATCATAATAATCCATGAAACTTATTAGACCAATGCTCCCTGCCCTTCTCATCACAATGCAACACACCCTTGTCATCAAAATGCTCTATGAAATTTGTCATCACAAACTCCATGACCCTTGGCATCACAATGCTCCATGTCATTGTCATCACAATGCTCCATAAACCCTCTCATCACATTGCTCCATGCACTTGTCATTACAAAGCTCCATGACACTTTTCATCAAAATGCTCGATGCCCGTCTCATCACAATGCTCCATGCCCTTGTCATCACAATGCTCCAAGACCCCTGTAATCACAGTGCTCCATGCCGCTTTTCATCAAAATGCTCCATGAAACTTGTCATCACAAGTCTCCATGTTCATCTCATCACAATACTCCAAGACATTTTCATCAGCATGCTCCCTTCCCTTGTCATCACAATGCTCCATGAATATTTTCAGGCCAATGCTCCATGAACATTTTCAGGCCAATGCTCCATGACATTCTCATCACAATGCTCCATGACCAATATCATCACAATGCACCATGATCACTGTATCACAACACTCCATGACACCTGACAACACAATGATCCGGGACTCTTGTCATCACAATGCTCCATGACCCCTGTCATCACCATACTCCATGAATATTTTCAGCCCAATGCTCCATGACCCTTGTCATCACAATGATCCATGCCCTTGTCATCCCAATGCTCCATGACCCCTCTATTCACAATGCTACGTGACGCTTGTCATCACAGTGCTCCATGATACCTGTCATCACAATGCTCCATGCCTGTGTCAGCAAAATGCTACATGACCTTGTCATTACAATGCTCTATGCGCTTGTCATCACAATACCCATTTACCATTTTCATCACAATCATCCATGAACCTTGGGATCACATTGCTTCATGCCCTTGTCATCACAGTGCTCCATGCTCCTTGAAATCAAATGATCCATGACCTCTGTCATCACAATGCTCCAAACACTTGTGATCACAATGTTCCATAGCACTGGTCATCACAACGCTCCATGATGCCTGTCATCAAATACTCCATGCCTTTTTCATCACAATGCTCCACGACCTTTGTCATCATAATTCTCCATACACTTGTCATCACAATGCTCCCTGATACTTGTCGTCAGAATGCTCCTTGAACACTTTCTCGAAAAGGCTCCATGCCTTTTTCATCAGTATGCCCCATGCCGTTTTCATCACAATGCTCCATGCCATTGTCAACAAAATACTCCACAAGCTTGTCATCAGAATGTTCCATGACCCCTGTCATCACAATGCTCCATGCACTTGTCAGCACAATGCTCCCTGACCCTTGTCATCAAAATGCTCCAAGCCATTGTCATCACAATGCTCCATTACCTTTGTCATCAGAATCCTCCATGACACTTGGCATCACAATGCTCCATGCCATTGTCATCACAATGGGCCATTACATATGTCATCACAGTGCTCCCTGACAACTCTCTTCACAATACTGCATCACCTGGTCATCACAATGCTACATGCCCTTGTCATCACAATGCTCCGTGCCCTTGTTATCACAGTGCTCCATGACCACTGTCATCTCAATGCTCCGTGACACCAGTCATCACATTGCTTCATGACCTTTGTCATCACAATGGTCCATGCCCTCACCATCAACAGTCTCTGTGACATTTTAACCACAATGCTCAACGAAATTTCATCACAATGCTCTTTGACCCTTGTCATCACAATGCTCTATGCCTTTCTCAGCACAATGCCCCATGCCCTCGTCATCAAAATGCTCCTTGACCCCTGTCATCACAATGCTCCATGACTACAGTCATCACAATGCTTCATAACATTTGTCATCACAATGGTTCATGCCGGCGTCATCACAAGGTTCTGTTACATTTGTAACAACATTGCTCCAAGAACTTTTCATCACAATGCTCCGTGACCCTTGTCATCACAATCCTCCATGCCTTTGTCAGAAAATTGCTCAATGACCCTTGTCTTCACACTGTGTCACGCGCTTTTCATCACAATGGTCTGCAAATTTGTCATTGCAATGCTCCATAAATATTGTAATCACAGTGCTCCATGCCCTGCTCATCACAATGCTCCATTACCCCTGTCATAACAATGCTCCATGACCCCTGTCATCACAATGTTCCACGGCCTTGTCATCACAAGGCTCCATGACACTTGTCATCCCAATGCTCCAAGACCCCTTTAATCAGAATAATCCATGCCCTTGACATCAAAAAGCTCCATGACACATGTCATCAGAATGTTCCATGAACTTCTCATCAAAATGCTCCATGCCCGTTTCATCACTATGCTCCAAGACCCATGTGATCACAATGCTCCATGCCCCTTTTCATCTCAATGCTCCATGAACCCTGTCATCACAATGCATCATGCCCATCATCATAAAGCTTCCGGCTATGGTCAGCACAATGAAATCAAAATTCTCCATTACCTCTGTCATCACGATGCTCCATGACCCCTGTCATCACAATACTCCATGAATATTTTGAGCCCAATGCTCCATGACCTTTGTCATCACAATTACCCATGTGCTTTTCATCACAATCCTCCCTCACCCCTGTTATCACAATATACCATGACCCCTGTCATCACAATGCTACATCCCCTTATCAGCACAATGTTTTATGACTCCTGATATCACAATGTTCCATAAACCCTGTCATCAAAATGCCCCCTGACCATTTTCATCCCAAAGATCCATGACCCCTGGCATCACAAGGTTCTATAACCCCTGTCAACAAAATGTTCTATTACACTTTTCATCAAATTGCTGCATCAACCTGTCATCAAAATACTCCCTGCCCTTCTCATCACAATGCACCACACCCTTGTCAACAAAATGCTCCATGACCTTTGTCATCACAAAGCTCCATGACCTTTGGCATCACAATGCTCCATGTCATTGTCATCACAATGCTCCATGAACACTCTAATCACATTTCTCCATGCCCTTGTCATCACAAAGCTCCATGACACTTGTCATCACAATGCTCGATGCCCTTTTCATCACAGTGATCCATGCCCTTGTCCTTACAATCCTCCATGACCCATGTATCACAGTGTACCGTGCCCTTGTCATCACAATGCTCCATGCCCACTCTCATCACAATAATCCATTAAATATTTCAGACCAATGCTCAATGCCCTTCTCATCACAATGATCCATTACCTCTGTCATAACAATGCTCCATGATCCCTGCCTTCACAATGTTCCACAGCCTTGTCATCACAAGGCTCCATGACCCTTGTCATCACAATGCTCCAAGAACCCTGTAATCACAAAGCTCCATGCACTTGTCATCACAAAGCTTTATGACGCATGTCATCAGAATGTTCCATGGCCTTCTCCGCACAATGCTCCATGCCCTTGTCATCACAATGTTCCAAGACCCCTGTAATCACAATGCTCCATGCCCCTTTTCATCAGAATGCTCCATGAGACTTGTCATCACAAGTCTCCATGGTCATCTCATCAGAATACTCCAGGACATTCTCATCACCATGCTCCATTCCCTTGTCATCAGAATGCTCCATGAGCCATGTCATCACAATAATCCATGAATATTTTCAGCCCAATGCTCCATGATCTTCTCATCACAATGCTCCATGACCAATATCATCACACTGCTCCATGACCAGTGTCATCACAACACTCCATGACACCTAACAACACAATGATCCGGGTCTCTTGTCATCACAATTCTCAAAGACCCCTGTAATCACAATGCTCCATGACAACTGTCATCACTATGCTCCATGCACATGTCATCACAATTCTCCATGCACTTGTCATCACAATGCTCCCTGACCCATGTCATCAAAATGCTCCAAGCCATTGTCATCACAATATTCCATTACCTTTGTCATCACAATACTCCAAGACACTTGGCATCACAATGTTCCATGCCATTGTGATCACAATTGGCCATTACATATGTCATCAAAATGCTCCCTGACACCTCTCTTCACAATACTGCATGACCTGGTCATCACAAAGCTCCATCCCCTTGTCATCACAATGCGCCATTCCAACTTTCATCACAACAGTCCATGAAATTTATTAGACTAATGTTCCATGCCCTTGTCATCACAATGCTCCATGCCTTTGTTATCAAAATGCTCCCTGACTCCTGTCATCACAAAGCTCCGTGACTCCAGTCATCGCAATGATTCATGACCTTTGTCATCACAATGGTCCATACCCTCGTCATCAACAGTCTCTGTGACCATTTTAACCAAAATGCTCCATGAACTTTTCATCACAATGCTCTTTGACCCATGTCATCACAATGCTCTATGCCTTTCTCAGCACAATGCTCCAAGACCCTTGTCATCACAGTGCTCCATGCGCTTGTCTGCACAATGCTCCATGACACATGTCATCACAATGCACCATGTGCTTGTCATCACAGTGCTCTACAATCTTGTCATCACAATGCTCCATCCACTTCTCATCAAAATGCTCTCTCACCACTGATATCACAATGCTACATCACTATTTGTCACAATACTCCCTCACCCCTGGCATCACAATGTCCCATGACTCCTGTCATTACATTGCTATATGCACTTATCATCACAATGTTCGATGAACCCTGACATCACAATGTTCCATATCATCTGTCATCAAAATATTCCACGACAATTTTCATCAAATTGCTCCATGACCCTGTCATCACAATACTCCCTGACCTTCTCATCACAATGCACAACGCCCTTGCCATCAAAATGCTCCATGACTTTGTCATCACAAAATCCATGACCCTTGGCATCACATTGCTCCATGCCCTTGTCTTCACAAAGATCCATGACACATGTCATCAGAATGCTCCATGCCCTTCTCATACCAATGCTCCATGCCCTTGCCATCACAATGCTCCATTACACCAGTCATAACAATGCTCTATGACCCCTGCCATCACGATGTTCCATGGCCTTGTCATCACAAAGCTCCTTGACCCTTCTCATCACAATGTTCCAAGAACACTTTAATCACAATGCTCTATGCCCCTTTTCATATCAATGATCCATGAACCCTGTCATCACAATGCACCATGCCCTTCATCAAAATGATTCATGCTATTGTCATCACAATGAAATCAAAATGTTCCTTGACCTCTGTCATAACAATCCTCCAAACCCTTGTGATCACAATATTCCAAAACATTTGTCACCACAATGCCCCATGACGCTCGTCATCACAATTATTAATGGCCTTCTCATCCCAATGCTCCATGACTTTGTCACCACAATGCACAATACACAGGTCATCAAAATGTCCCCTGACCCTTGTTGTCTGTATGCTACTTGAACCCTGTCATGACAAGGCTCCATGCCTTTTTCATCACAATGATCCATGCCCTTTTCATCACAATGCTCCAAGACCCATGTAATCACAATGCTCCATGCCCTTGTCATCACAAAGCTCAATGACGCATGCCATCAAAATGCTCCTTGGATTTCTTCTCACAATGCTCAATGCCCTTGTCATCACAATGTTCCAAGACCCTGGTCATCACAATGATCCATGACCCTTTTCATCAGTATGCTCCATGAGACTTGTCATCACAAGGCTCCATGGTTCTGTCATCACAATGATCCAGAACTTTGTCATCACAGTGCTTCTCGACATTGTTATGAAAATTTTCAATGGCCCGTGTCAACATAATGCTCCAAGCCTTAATCATCACAATGCTCCATTATATTTGTCATCACAATTCTCCATTACATTTGGCATCATAATGATCCATGCCATTGTCATCGCAATGGACCATGACATATGTCATCACAATTCTCCCTGACACCTGTCTTCACAATACTCCATGAGCTTCTCATCACAATGCTCCATGCCCTTGTCATCACAATGCTCCATGACCCCTGTCATCACAATAATCCATGAACATTTTCAGCACAGTGCTCCACGACCAACTCATCACAATGCTCCATGGCCAATATCATCACAATGCTCCATGACCACTGTCATCAAAACATTCCATGACACCCGACAACACAATGATCCGGGACTCTTGTCATCACAATGCTCCATGACCCTGTCATCACAACACTCCATGAACATTTTCAGCCCAGTGCTCCATGAACCTTGTCACCACAATGATCCATGCCCTTGTCATCCCAATGCTCCATGACCCCTGTATTCACAATGCTCCATGACACATGTCATCACAATGCTCCATGCCTTTGTCAGCAAAATGCTACATGACCTTGTCATTACAATGCTCTATGCGCTTGTCATCAAAATACTCCATTACCATTGTCATCACAATCCTCCATGAACCTTGGGATCACATTGCTTCATGCCCTTGTCATCACAATGCTCCATGCTCCTTGAAATCAAAATGATCCATGACCTCTGTCATCACATTTCTCCAAACCCTAGTGATCACAATGTTCCATAAGACTTGTCATCACAACGCTCTATGATGCCTGTCATCACAATATTCCATGCCCTTTTCATCACAATGTTCCATGATCTTTGTCATCAGAATTCTCAGTACACTTGTCATCACAATGCTCCATGCGCTTGTCAGCACAATGCTCCATGAGACATGTCATCACAATGCACCATGCACTTCTCATCACAATGCTGCTTAAAATATGTCATCACAATGCTCCATGCACTTCTCATCAAAATGCTCTCTCACCACTGATATTCCAATGCTACATCACTAATTGTCACAGTACTCCCTCAACCCTGTCATCACAATGTTCCATGACTCGTGTCATCACAATGCTACATGCACTTATCATCACAATGTTTGATGATCCCTGACATCACAATGTTCCATAACACCTGTCATCAAATTGTTCCATGACACTTTTCATCAAATTGCTCGATGACCCTGTCATCAGAATGCTCCCTGCCTTTCTCATCACAATGCACAACGCCCTTGCCATCAAAATGCTCCATGACCTTCGTCATCACAAAGATCCATGACCCTTGGCGTCACATTGCTCCATGCCCTTGTCTTCACAAAGCTCCATGACACGTCATCAGAATGCTCCATGGCCTTCTCATCACAATACCCCATTCCCTTGCCATCACAATGCTCCATTACCATAGTCATAACAATGCTCCATGACCCCTGCCATCACGATGTTCCTTGGCCTTGTCATCACAAAGCTCCATGACCCTTCTCATCACAACGCTCCAATAACCCTTTAATCACAATGCTCTATGCCCCTTTTCATCTCAATGATCCATGAACCCTGTCATCAAAATGCACCATGCCCATCATCATAATGCTTCTTGCTATTGTCATCACAATGAAATCAAAATGTTCCATGACCTCTGTCATAACAATGCTCCAAACCCTTGTGATCACAATATTCCAAAACACTTGTCATCGCAATGCCCCATGACGCTCGTCATCACAATTATCAATGGCCTTCTCATCACAATGCTCCATGACCTTTGTCATCACAATGCTCAATACACTTGTCATCAAAATGCTCCCTGATACTTGTTGTCTGTATGCTCCTTGAACCCTGTCATGACAAGTCTCCATGCATTTTTCATCACAATGATCCATGCCCATTTCATCACAATGCTCCAAGACCCATGTAATCACAATGCTCCATGCCCTTGTCATCACAAAGCTCAATGACGCATGCCATCAGAATGCTCCTTGGTCTTCTCCTCACAATGTTCATTGCCCTTGTCATCACAGTGTTCCAAGACCCCTGTAATCACAATTCTCCATGCCCCTTTTCATCAGTATGCTCCATGAGACTTGTCATCACAAGGCTCCATTCTTGTCATCACAATGATCCAGGACCTTGTCATCACAACGCTTCTCGAAATTGTCATGAAAATTTTCAATGGCCCTTGTCATCATAATGCACCAAGCCCTAATCATCACAAAGCTCCATTATATTTGTCATCACAATTCTCCATTACATTTGGCATCATAATGCTCCATGCCATTGCCATCGCAATGGACCATGACATATGTCATCACAATGCTCCCTGACACCTGTCTTCACAGTACTCCATGACCTTCTCATCACAATGCCCCATGCCCTTGTCATCAAAATGCACCATGTCCACTGTCATCACAATAATCTATGAAACTTGTGAGACCAATGCTCCATTCCCCTGTCATCACAATGCTCCATGACCTTGTTATCTCAATGCTCCATGACCCCTGTCATCACAATGCTCCGTGACTCCAGACATCACAATGCTTCATAACGTTTCTCATCACAACGGTCCATGCCCGCGTCATCACAAGGCTCTGTGACCTTTGTAACCACAACGCTCAATGAACTTTTCATCACAGTGCTCCGTGACCCTTGTCATCACAAGGCTCCATGCCTTTGTCAGAGCAATGCTCCATGATGCTTGTCATCACAATGATCCATGCCCTTGCCTTCCAAATGCTCCATGACCCCTTTATTCACAAAGCTCCTTGACATTTGTCATCACAGTGCTCCATGACCCCTGTCATCACAAAGCTCCATGCCTTTCTCAGCAAAATGCTACATGACCTTGTCATTACAATGCTCTATGCTCTTGGCATCACAATACTCCATTTATATTGTCATCACAATCCTCCATGAAACTTGGGATCCCATTGCTCATGCCCTTGTCATCACAATGCTCCATGTTCCTTGAAATCAAAATGATCCATGACCTCTCTCATCACAATGCTCCAAAACCTTGTGATCACAATGTTCCATAACACTTGTCATCACAATGCTCCATGATGCCTGTCATCACAATACTCCATGCACTTCTCATCACATTGCTCCATGACCTTTGTCATCACAATTCTCAATACACTTGTGATCACAATGCTCCCTGACACTTGTCATCAGAATTCTCCTTGAACCCTGTAAGGAAGAGGCTCCATGCCTTTTTCATCACAATGACCCATGCCGTTTTCATCACAATGCTCCATGCCATTGTCATCAAAATACTCCACAAGCTTGTCATTAGAATGCTCCATGACCCTTGTCATCACAATTCTCCATGCACTTGTCAGCACAATGCTCCCTGACCCTTGTCATCACAATGCTCCAAGCCATTGTCATCACAATGCTCCATTACCTTTGTCATCAGAATCCTCCATGACACTTGGCATCACAATGCTCCATGCCATTGTCATCACAATGGGCCATTACATATGTCATCACAATGCACCATGACACCTGTCTTCACAATACTGCATGACCTGGTCATCACAATGCTCCATGTCCTTGTTATCACAATGTTCCAAGACCCCTGTAATCAGAATTATCCATGCCCCTTTCATCAGTATGCTCCATGAGACTTGTCTTCACAAGGCTCCATGATTTTCTCATCACAAATCTCCAGGTCCTTGTCATCACAATTCTTCACGACCTTGTCATGAAAATCCTCAATGAGGCTTGTCATCATAATGCTGCAAGCCCTAGTCATCACAATGCTCCATTATATTTGCCATCACAATCCTCCATTACATTTGGCATCACAGTGCTCCCTGCCATTGTCATCGCAATGGACCATGACATTTGTCATCACAATGCTCCCTGACACCTCTCTTCACAATACTCCATGACCTTCTCCTCACAATGCTCCATGCCCTTGTCATCAAAATGCACCATGTCCACTGTCATCACAATCATCTATGAAACTTCTCAGACCAATGCTCCATGCCCCTGTCCTCACAATGCTCCATGCCCTGGTTATCACAATTCTCCATGACCCCTGTACTCACAATGCTCCATGACTCCAGTCATCACAATGATTCATAACGTTTGTCATCACAGCGGTCTATGCCCGCGTCATCACCAGGCTCTGTGTCCTTTGTATCCACAATGCCCCATGAACATTTCATCACAATGCTCCTTGACCCTTGTCATCACAATGCTCCATGCCTTTGTCAGAACAATGCTCCATGACACTTGTCATCACAGTGTGCCACGCAATTTTCATCACAATGATCCACAACCTTGTCATCGCTATGATCCATAAACCTTGTAATCACAATGCTCCATGAACTTCTCATCCAAATGCTCTCTCACCTGAGATATCACAATGTTCCATCACTAGTTATCACAATGCCCCCTCACCCCTGTAATCACAGTGTTCCATGACCCCTGTCATCACAATGCTACATCCCCTTATAAGCACAATGTTCCAAGACCACTGACATCACAATGTTCCATAACCCCTGTCATCAAAATGCTCCATGACACTTTTCATCCCAAAGCTCCATGACCCCTGGCATCACAATGTTCTATAACCCCTCTCATCAAACTCTTCCATTACACTTTTTATCAAATTGCTGCATAACCCTGTCATCAAAATGCTCCCTGCCCTGCTCATCACAATGCACCACACACTTGTCATCAAAATGCTTCATGACCTTTGTCATCACAAAGCTCCATGACCCTTGGCATCACAATGCTCCATGGCTTTGTCATCACAATGCTCCATGAACACTCTCATCACATTGCTCCATGCCCTTGTCATCACAAAACTCCATGACACTTGTCATCACAATGTTCAATGCGTTCTCATCACAGTGCTCCATGCCCCTGTCATTACAATCCTCCATGACACATGTATCACAGTCTTCCATGCCCTTGTCATCACAATGCTCCATGCCCACTCTCATCACAATAATCCATGAAATATTTCAGACCAATGCTCAATGTCCTTCTCATCAAAATGCTCCATTACTTCTGTCATAACAATGATCCATGCCCCCTGCCATCATGATGTTCCATGGGCTTTTCATCACAAGGCTCCATGACCCTTCTCATCACAATGCTCCAAGAACACTATAATCACAAAGCTCTATGCCCCTTTTCATCTCAATGATTCATGAACCCTGTCATCACAATGCACCATGCCCATCATCATAATGCTTCCTGCTATTGTCGTAACAATGAAATCAAAATGCTCCATGACCTCTGTCATAACAATGCTCCAAACCGTTGTGATCACAATATTCCATAACACTTGTCATCACAATGCCCCAAGACGCTCGTCATCAGAATTATCCATGGTCTTCTCATCACAATGCTCCATGACCTTTGTCATCACAATGCTCAATACACTTGTCATCCAAATGCTCCCTGACACTTGTTGTCTGTATGCTCCTTTTACCCTGTCATGACAGGGCTCCATGCCCTTTTCATCACAATGCTCCAAGACCCATGTAATCACGATGCTCCATGCCACTGTCATCACAAAGCTCAATGACACATGA
This sequence comes from Mesoplodon mirus, assembly GCF_964341445.2. Classification (NCBI taxonomy): domain Eukaryota; kingdom Metazoa; phylum Chordata; class Mammalia; order Artiodactyla; family Ziphiidae; genus Mesoplodon; species Mesoplodon mirus. The sequence goes on from NW_028295495.1 coordinate 290,027, forward strand.
CATCAGAATGCTCCTTGGTCTTCTCCTCACAATGCTCCATGCCCTTGTCATCACAAAGTTCCAAGACCACTGTAATCACAATGCTCCATGCCCTTTTTCATCAGTATGCTCCATGAGACTTGTCATCACATGACTCCATGGTTTTGTCATCATAATGCTCCAAGCTCTAGTCATCACAATGCTCCATTATATTTGTCATCATAATCCTCCATTACATTTGGCATCACAATGTTCCCTGCCATTGTCATCGCAATGGACCATGACATATTTCATCACAATGCTCCATGACACCTGTCTTCAAAATACTCCAAGACCTTCTCATCTCAATGCCCCATGCCCTTGTCATCACAATGCACCATGTCCACTGTCATCACAATAATCTATGAAACTTGTCAGACCTTTTCTCCATGCCCCTGTCATCACAATGCTCCATGCCCTTATCATCACAATGCACTATGCGCTTGTCATCACATTACTCCTTTACCATTCTCATCACAATCCTCCATGAAACTTGGGATCACATTGCTTCATGCCCTTGTCATCACAATGCTCCCTGCTCCTTGAAATCAAAATGATCCAAGACCTCTCTCATCACAATGCTCCAAAATCTTGTGATCACTATGTTCTATAACACTTGTCATCACAAAGCTCCATGATGCCTGTCATCACACATACTCCATGCCCTTTTTATAACAATGCTCCATGAATTTGTCATCACAATTCTCAGTACACTTGTCATCACAATGCTGCGTGACATTGTCGTCAGAATGCTCCTTGAACACTGTCACAAAAAGGCTCCATGCCTTTTTCATCAAAATGCTCCATGCAATTGTCATCAAAATACTCCACAAGCTTGTGATCAGAATGCTCCATGACCCTTGTCATCACAATTCTCCATGCACTTGTCAGCACAATGCTCCCTGAAACCTGTCATCAGAATGCTCCAAGCCCTTGTCATCACAATGCTCCATTACCTTTGTCATCAGAATCCTCCATGACACTTGGCATCACAATTCTCCATGCCATTGTCATTACAATGGGCCATTACTTATGTCATCACAATGCTCCCTGACACCTCTCTTCACAATACTGCATGACTTGGTCATCACAATGCTCCATGCCCTTGTTATCACAATGTTCCAAGTCCCCTGTAATCAGAATGCTCTAGACCCCTTTTCATCAGTATGCTCCTTGAGACTTGTCATCACAAGCCTCCATGGTTTTCTCATCACAATGCTCCAGGACCTTGTCATCACAATGCTTCACGACATTGTCATGAAAATTCTCAATGGCCCTTGTCAACATAATGCTCCATGCCCTAGTCATCACAATGCTCTATTATATTTGTCATCACATCCTCCATTACAATTGGCATCACAATGCTCCATGCTATTGTCATCGCAATGGACCATGACATAGGTCATCACAATGCTCCCTGACACCTGTCTTCACAATACTCCATGCCCTTGTCTTCACAATGCTCCATCATCCCTGTCATCACAATAATCTATGAAACATGTCAGACCCATGCTCCATGCCCCTGTTATCACAATGCTCCATGCCCTTGTCATCACAATGCTCCATGATCCCTGTCATCACAATGCTCCGTGATTCCAGTCATCACTATGCTTCATAACGTTTGTCATCACAACGGTCCATGCCCGCATCATCACAAGGCTCTGTGACATTTGTAACCACAATGCTCCATGAACTTTTCATCACAATGCCCCGTGACACTTGTCATCACAATACTCCATGCCTTTGTAAGAACAATGCTCCATGACCCTTGTCATCACAATGTGCCATGCGATTTTCATCACAATGATCCACAACCTTGTCATCGCTATGCTCCATAAACCTTGTAATCACAATGCTCCATGCACTTCTCATCCAAATGCTCTCTCACATGAGATATCACAATGTTCCATCACTAGTCATCACAATCCTCCCTCACCCCTGTTATCACCATGTTCCATGAACCCTGTCATCACAATGCTACATCCCCTTATCAGCACAATGTTCCTTGACCCCTGACATCACAATGTTACATAACCCCTGTCATCAAAATGCTCCATGACCCTTTTCATCCCAAAGCTCCATGATCCCTGGCATCACAATGTTCTATAACCCCTGTCATCAAAATGTTCCATTACACTTTTCATCAAATTGCTGCATGACCCTGTCATCAAAATGCTCCCTGCCCTGCTCATCACAATGCACCACACACTTGTCATCAAAATGCTCCATGACCTTTGTCATCACAAAGCTCCATGACACTTGGCATCACAATGCTCCATGTCATTGTCATCGCAATGCTCCATGAACCCTCTCATCACATTGCTCCATACCTTTGTCATCACAAAGCTCCATGACACTTGTCATCACAGTGCTCGTTGCCATTCTCATCACAATGCTCCATGCCCTTGACATTACAATCCACCATGACCCATGTATCACAGTGTACAGTGCCCTTGTCATCACAATGCTCCATGCCCACTCTCATCACAATAATCCATGAAACATTTCTGACCAGTGCTCAATGCCCTTCTCATCACAATGCTCCATTACTTCTGTCATAACAATGCTCTATGACCCCTGCCATCACAATATTCCAGGGCCTTGTCATCAAAAGGCTCCATGACCCTTGTCATCACAATGCTCCAAGACCCCTGTAATCACAATGCTCCATGCCCTTGTCATCACAAATCTCCATGACGCATGCCATCAGAAAGTTCTATGGCTTTCTCCTCACAATGCCCCATGCCCGTGTCATCACAATGCTCCAAGACCCCTGTAATCACAATGTCCCATGCCCCTTTTCATCAGAATGCTCCATGAGACTTGTCATCACAAGTCTCCATCGTCATCTCATCACAATACTCCAGGACCTTGTCATCACAATGCTCGATGACACCTGTCATCACAATACTCCATGAATATTTTCAACCCAATGCTCCATTACCTTCTCATCACAATGCTCCATGACCAGTAGCATCACAATGCTCCATGACGACTGTCATCACAATGCGCCATTCCAACTGTCATCACAATAATCCATGAAACTTATTATACCAATGATCCATGCCCTTGTCATCACAATGCTCCATGCCCTTGCTATCACAATGTTCCAAGACCCCTGTAATCAGAATGCTCCATGCCCCTTTTCATCAGTATGCTCCATGAGACCTGTCATCACAAGTCTCCATGGTTTTCTCATCACAATGCTCGAGGACCTTGTCATCACAATGCTTCACGACATTGTCATGAAAATTCTCAAAGGCCCTTGTCATCATAATGCTCCAAGCCCTAGTCATCACAATGCTCCATCATATTTGTCATCACCATCCTCCATTACACTTGGCATCACAATGCACCATGCCATTGTCATCGAAATGAACCATGACATATGTCATCAAAATGCTCCCTGACACCTGTCTTCACAATACTGCATGACTTTGTCATCACAATGCTCCATGCCCTTGTCATCACAATGCTCCATGAACCCTGTCAACACAATGCTCCGTGACTCCAGTCATCACAATGCTTCATAACGTTTGTCATCACAACGGTCCATGCCTGCGTCATCACAAGTCTCTGTGACCTTTGTAACCACAATGCTCCATGAACATTTCAACACAGTGCTCCGTGACTCTTGTCATCAGAATGCTCCATGCCTTTGTCAGAAAAATGCTCAATGACCCTTGTCATCAAAACGTGCCACGGGCTTTCCATCACAATGATCCACAACCTTGTAATCGCTATGCTCCATAAAACTTGTAATCACAATGCTCCATGCTCTTCTCATCCAAATGCTCTCTCACCTGAGATATAACCATGTTTCCTCACGAGTCATCACAATCCTCCCTCAACCCTGTAATCAAAATGTTCCATGACCACTGTCATCACCATGATCCATTCCCTTGTCATCACAATGTTCCATGACCTCTGTCATGACAATACTCCATGAACATTTTCGGCCAAATACTCCATGACCTTCTCAGCACAATGCTCCATGACAAATATCATCACAATGCTCCATGACCACTGTCATCACAACACTCCATGACACCCGACAACACAATGGTCAGGGACTCTTGTCATTACCATGCTCCATTCCCTAGTCATCACAACGCTCCATGATGCCTGTCATCACAATACTCCATGCCCTTTTCATCACAATGCTCCATGAACTTTGTCATCACAATTCACAATACATTGTCATCACAATGCTCCCTGACATTTGTCGTCAGAATGCTCCTTGAACACTGACACGAAAAGTCTCCATGCCATTTTCATCACAATGCCCCATGCGGTTTTCATCACAATGCTCCATGCCATTGTCATCAAAATACTCCACAAGCTTGTCAGCAGAATGCTCAATGACCCTTGTCATCACAATTCTCCATGCACTTGTCAGCACAATGCTCCCTGACCCTTGTCATCACAATGCTCCAAGCCATTGTTATCACAATGCTCCATTACATTTGTCTTCTGAATCCTCCATGACACTTGGCATCACAATGCTCAATGCCATTGTCATCACAATGGGCCATTATATATGTCAGCACAATGCTCCCTGACAACTGTCTTCACAATAATGCGTCACATGGTCATCACAATGCTCCATGCCCTTGTCATCACAATGCTCCATGCCCTTGTTATCACAATGCTCCATGACCCCTGTCATCACAATGCTCCGTGACTCCAGTCATCACAATGCTTCATGACGTTTGTCATCACAATGGCCCATGCCCTCATCATCAAGAGTCTCTTTGACCTTTTTAACCACAATGCTCCATGAAATTTTCTTCACAATGCTCTTTATCCCCTGTCATCAGAATTCTCTATGCCTTTCTCAGCACAATGCTCCATGACGTATGTCATCAGAATGCTCCATGGCCTTCTCCTCACAGTGCTCCATGCCCTTGTCATCACAATGCTCCAAGACCCCTGTAATCACAATGCTCCATGCCCCTTTTCATCAGAATGGTCCATGAGACTTGTCATCAAAAGCCTCCATGGTCATCTCATCACAATGCTCCAGGACCTTGTCATCACAATGCTCCATGACACCTGTCATCACAATGCTCTGTGACTCCAGTCATCACAGTGCTTCATAATAATTGTCATCACAATGGTCCATGCCCACGTCATCACAAAGTTCTGTTACCTTTGTATCCACAATGCTCCATGAACATTTCATCAGAATGCTCCGTGAAACTTGTCATCACTATGCTCCATGCCTTTGTCATTAAAATGCTCCATGACCATTGTCATCACAAAGTGCCACGCGCTTTTCATCCCAACGGTCCAAAAATTTGTCATCACAATGCTCCATAAAAATTGTAATCACAATGCTGCATGCCCTTCTCATCACAATGCTCCATTACCCCTGTCATAACAATGCTCCATGACCACTGCCATCACAATGTTGCACGGCCTTGTCATCAAAAGGCTCCAAGACCCTTGTCATCACAATGCTCCAAGACCCCTTTAATCACAATGCTCCATGCCGTTGTCATCACAAAGCTCCATGACACATGTCATGAGAATATTCCATGGCCGTCTCATCAAAATGCTCCTTGCCCTTGTCATCACAATGCTCCAAAACCCCTGTAAACACAGTGCTCCATGCCCCTATTCATCTCAATGCTCCATGAACCGTGTCATCACAACACTCCATGACACGTGACAACACAATGATCCGGGACACTTGTCATCACAGTGCTCCAAGACCCCTGTAATCAAAATGCTCCATGACCCCTGGCATCACAATACTCCATGAATATTTTCAGCCCAATGCTCCATTACCCTTGTCATCACAATGATCCATGCACTTGTCATCCCAATGATCCACGACACCTGTATTCAAAATGCTCCGTGATAATTGTGTCACATTTCTCCATGACACCTGTCATCACAATGCTCCATGCCTTTGTCAGGAAAATTCTACATAACCTTGTCATTAAAATGCTCTATGTGTTTGTCACGACAATACTCCAAGACCACTGTAATCACAATGCTACATGCCCCTTTTCATCTCAATGCTCCATGAACTCTGTCATCACAATGCACCATGCCCATCATCATAATGCTTCAGGCTATTGTCATCACAATGAAATCAAAATTCTCCATGACCTCTGTCATCGTAATGCTCCAAAGCCTTGTGATCACAATGTTCCATAACACTTATAATCACAACACCCCATGACGATCATCATCACAATTATCCATGGCCTTCTCATCACCATGCTCCATGACTTTTGTCATCACAATTCTCAATACACTTGTCATCACAATGCTCCCTGACATTTGTCGTCAGAATGCTCCTTGAACCCTGTCACAAAAAGGCTGCATGCCTTTTTCATCACATTGCCCCATGCCGTTTTCATCACAATGCTCCATGCCATTGTCATCAAAATACTCCACAAGGTTGTCATCAGAATGCTCCATGACCCTTGTAATCACAATTCTCCATGCACTTGTCAGCACAATGCTCCCTGACCCTTGTCATCACAATGCTCCAAGCCATTGTCATAACAATGCTCCATTACCTTTGTCATCAGAATCTTTCATGAAACTTGGCATCACAATGCTCCATGCCATTTTCATCACAATGGGCCATTACATATGTCATCACAATGCTCTCTGACACTTCTCTTCACAATACTGCATGAGCTGGTCATCACAATGCTCCATGCCCTTGTCATCACAATGCGCCATTCCAAATGTCATCACAATAATCCATGAAACATATTAGAACGATGCTCCATGCCCTTGTCATCACAATGCTCCATGCCCTTGTTATCACAATGCTCCATGACCCCTGTCATCACCATGCTCCGTGACTCCAGTCATCACAATGCTTCATGACCTTTGTCATCACAATGGTCCATTACCTCATCATCAACAGTCTCTTTGACCTTTTTAACCACAATGTTCCATGAACTTTTCATCACAATGCTCTTTGACCCTTTTCATCACAATGATCTACGCCTTTCTCAGCACAATGCTCCATGCCCTTGTCATCACAATGCTCCATGTCCCTGTCATCACAATGCTCCGTGACTCCAGTCATCAAAATGCTTCATAACATTTGTCATCACAATGGTCCATGTCCCTGTCATCACAAGGCTTTGTGACATTTTTAACCTCAAAGCTTTATGAACTTTTCATCACAATGATCCGTGACCCTTGTCATCACAGTGCTCCATGCTTTTTTCAGAAAAATGCTCCATGACCCTTGTCATCACAATGTGCCAAGCGCTTTTTATCCCAATGGTCCACAGATTTGTCATCACAATGCTCCATAAAATTTGTAATCACAATGCTCCATGCCCTTCAAATCACAATGCTCCATTACCCCTGTCATAACAATGCTCCTTGACCCCTGCCATCACAATGTTCCACGGCCTTGTCATCACAAAGCTCCATGACCCATGTCATCACAATGCTCCAAGACCCCTTTAATCACAATGCTCCATGCCCTTGTCATCACAAAGCACTATGACACATGTCATCAGAATGTTCCATGTCCTTGTCATCCAAATGCTCCATGCCCTTGTCATCACAATGCTCCAAGACCCCTGTAATCAAAATGCTCCATGCGCCTTTTCATCTCAATGCTCCATGAACCCTGTCATCACAATGCATCATGCCCATCATCATAATGCTTCCGGCTATTGTCAGCACAATGAAATCAAAATTCTCCATGACCTCTGTCATCGCAATGCTCCATGACCCCTGTCATCACAATACTCCATGAACATTTTCAGCCCAATGCTCCATGACCCTTGTCATCACAATGATCCATGACCCCTGTATTCACAATGCTCCGTGACACATGTCATCACAGTGCTCCATGACACCTGTCATCACAGTGCTCCATGCCTTTGTCTGCAGAATTCTCCATGATCTTGTCAATAAAATGCTCTATGCGCTTGTCATCACAATGCTACAAGACCTCTGTAATCACAATGCTCCATGCCCCTTTTCATCTCAATGCTCCATGAACCCTGTCATCACAATGCACCATGCCCATCATCATAATGCTTCAGGTTATTGTTATTAAAATATAATCAAAAGTCTCCATGACCTCTGTCATCATAATGCTCCAAACCCTTCTGATCACAATGTTCCATAACATTTATCATCACAACACCCCATGACGATCATCATCACAATTATCCTTGGTCTTCTGATCACAATGCTCCCTGATCTTTGTCATCACAATTCTCAATACACTTGGCTTCACAATGCTCCCTGACACATGTCGTCAGTATGCTCCTTGAACCCTGTCATGCCAAGGATCCATGCCTTTTTCATCACAATGATCCATGCCCTTTTCATCACAATGCTCCAAGACCCCTGTAATCACAATGCTCCATGCCCTTGTCATCAAAAAGTTCCATGAGGCATGTCATCAGAATGCTCGATGGCCTTTTCCTCACAATGCTCCATGGCATTGTCATCACAATGCTCCATGTACCCTCTCATCACATTGCTCCATGCCCTTGTCATTACAATCCTCCTTGACCCATGTATCACATTGTTCCGTGCCCTTGTCATCACAATGCTCCAGCCCACTCTCATCACAATAATCTATGAAATATTTCAAACCAATGCTCAATGCCCTTCTCATCACTATGCTCCATTACCTCTGTCATAACAATGCACCATGACCACTGACATCACAATGTTCCACGGCCTAGTCATCACAAGGCTCCATGACCCTTGTCATCACAATGCTCCAAGAAACTTGTAATCAAAATTCTCCATGCCGTTGTAATAACAAAGCTCCATGACGCATTTATCAGAAGGTTCCATGGCCTTCTCATCACAATGCTCCATGCCCTTGCCATCACAATGCTCCAAGACCCCTGTAATCACTATGATCCATGCCCCTTTTCATCTCAATGCTCCATGAACCCTGTCATCACAAAGCACCATGCCCATCATCATAATGCTTCAGGCTATTGTCACTACAATGAAATCAAAATTCTCCATGACCTCTGTCATCATAATGCTCCAAACCCTTGTGATCACAATGTTCCATAACACTTATCATCACAACACCCCATGACGATCATCATCACAGTTATCCATGGTCTTCTCATCACAAAGTTCCATGATCATTGTCATCACAATGCTCAATACACTTGTAATCACAGTACTCCCTGACATCTGTCGTCAGTATGCTCCTTGAACCCTATGATGACAAGGCCCCATGCCTTTTACATCACAATGATCCATGCCTTTTAATCACAATGCTCCAAGACCCCTATAATCACAATGCTCCATGGCCTTGTCAGCACAAAGCTCCATGACGCATGTTATCAGAATTCTCCATGGCCTTCTCCTCAAAATGCTCCATGCCCTTGTCATCACAATGCTCCAAGTCCACTGTAATCACAATGCTCCATGCCCCTTTTCATTAGAATGCTCCATGAGACTTGTCATCACAAGTCTCCATGGTCATCTCATAAGAATGCTCCAGGACATTTTCATCACCATGCTATATTCCCTTCTCATCACAATGCTCCATGACCCCTCTCATTACAATAATCCATTAATATTTTCAGCCCAATGAACCATGACCTTCTCATCACAATGCTCCATGACCAATATCATCACAATGCTCCATGACCCCTGTCATCACAACCACCCATAACACCTAACAACACAATGACCCGGGACTCTTGTCATCAAAATGCTCCATGCCCTTGTCATCACAATGCACCATGTCAAGTGTCATCACAATAATCTATGAAACTTGTCAGACCAATGCTCCATGCCCCTGTCATCACAATGCTCCATGCCCTTGTTATCACAATGCTCCATGACCCCTGTCATCACAATGCTCCGTGACTCCAGTCATCACAATGTTCCATAACCCCTGTCATCAAAATGCTCCATTACCATTTTCATCCCAAAGCTCCATGATCCCTGGCATCACAATGTTCTATAACCCCTGTCATCAAAATGTTCCATTACAATTTTCATCAAATTGCTGCATGAGCCTGTCATCAAAATACTCCCTGCCCTTCTCATCACAATGCACCACACCCTTGTCATCAAAATGCTCCATGACATTTGACATCACAAAGCTCCATGACCCTTGGCATCACAATGCTCCATGTCATTGTCATCACAATGCTCCATGAACCCTCTCATCACATTGCTCCATGCCCTTGTCATCACAAAGCTCCATGACACTTGTCATCACAATGCTCGATGCCCTTCTCATCACAATGCTCCACGCCCTGGTCATTACAATCCATCATGACCCATGTATCACAGTGTACCGTGCCCTTGTCATCACAATGCTCCATGCCCACTCTCATCACAATAATCCATGAAACATTTCAGACCAATGCTCAATGCCATTCTGATTACAATGCTCCATTACTTCTGTCATAACTGTGCTCCATGACCGCTGCCATCACAATGTTCCACGGCCTTGTCATCAAAAGGCTACATGACCCTTGTCATCACAATGCTCCAAGACCCCTGTAATCACAATGCTCCATGCCCTTGTCATCACAAAGCTCCATGACGCATGGCATCAGAATGTTCCATGGCCTTCTCCTCACAATGCTCCATGCCCTTGTCATCACAGTGCTCCAAGACCCCTGTAATCACAAAGATCCTTGCCCCTTTTCGTCAGAATGCTCCATGAGAATTGTCATCACAAGTCTCCATCGTCATCTCATCACAATGCTCCAGGACCTTGTCATCACCATGCTCCATTCCCTTGTCATCACAATGCTCCTTGACACCTGTCATCACAATACTCTATGAACATTTTCAACCCAATGCTCCATGACGGTCTTATCACAATGCTCCATCAGCAGTATCATCACAATGCTCCATGACCACTGTCATCACAATGCGCCATTCCAACTGTCATCACAATAATCCATGAAACTTATTAGACCAATGCTCCATGCCCTTGTCATCACAGTGCTCCATGCCCTTGCTATCACAATGTTCCAAGACCTGTGTAATCAGAATGCTCCATGCCCCTTTTCATCAGTATGCTCCATGAGACCTGTCATCACAAGGCTCCCTGCCTTTTTCATCACAATGCCCCATGCCGTTTTCATCACAATGCTCCATGCCATTTTCATCAAACTACTCCACAAGCTTGTCACCAGAATGCTCCTTGACCCTTGTCATCGCAATGCTCTATGCAATTGTCATCACAATGCTCTATTAACTTTGTCATCAGAATCCTCCATGAAACTTGGTATCACAATGCTCCATGCCATCGTCATCACTTTGGGCCATTATATATGTCATCACAATGCTCCCTGACACCTGTCTTCACAATACTGCATGACCTGGTCATCACAATGCTCCATGCCCTTGTCATCACAATGCGCCATTCCAACTGTCATCGCAATAATCCATGAAACTTATTAGAACAATGTTACATGCCCTTGTCATCACAATGCTCCACGACCACTGTAAACACAATGTTCCATGCCCCTTTTCATCTCAATGCTCCATGATCCCTGTCATCACAATGCACCATGCCCATCATCATAATGCTTCAGGCTATTGTCATCACAATGAAATCAATATTCTCCAGGACCTCTGTCATCATAATGCTCCAAACCCTTGTGATCACAATGTTCCATAACACTTATCATCACAACACACCATGACGCTCATCATCACAATTATCCATGGTCTTCTCATCACAATGCTCCATGACCTTTGTCATCACAATGCTCAATACACTTGTTCTCACAATGCTCCCTGACCCTTGTCTTCAGTATGCTCCATTAACCCTGTCATGACAAGTCTCCATGACTTTTTCCTCACAATGATCCGTGCCCTTTTCATCACAATGCTCCAAGACACCTGTAATCAAAATGCTCCAAGCCCTTGTCATCACAAAGCTCCATGTCCCATATCATCAGAATGCTGCATGGCCGTCTCTGACAATGCTCCATGCCCTTGTCATCACAATGCTCCAAGACCAATGTATTCACAATGATCCATGCCACTTTTCATCAGAATGCTCCATGAAACTTGTCATCACAAGCCTCCAAGGACTTCTCATCACAATGCTACATGACCTTGTCATCACCATGTTCCATTCCCTTGTCATCACAATGCTCCATGTCCATTGTCATCACAATACTGCATGAATATTATGAGCACAATGCTCCATAACCTTCTCATCACAATGCTCCATGACCAATATCATCACAATGCACCATGACAACTGTCATTACAACACTCCATGACACCTGACAACACAATGATCCGGGACTCTTGTCATCACTATGCTCCATTCCCTAGTCATCACAATGCTGCATGAACCCTGTCATCACAATGCTCCATGACACCAGTCTGCACAATACAGCATGACCTCTTTATCAGAGTGCTCCATGCCCTTGTCAACACAATGCACCATTCCAACAGTCATCGCAATAATCCATGAAAATTATGAGACCAATGATACATGCCCTTGTCATCACAATGCTCCATGCCCCTTTTCATCACAATGCTCCATGACCCCTGTCATCACAGTGCTCCGTGACTCCAGTCATCACAATGCTTCATGACCTTTGTCATCACAGTGGTCCATGCCCTCATCATCAACAGTCTCTGTGACCTTTTTAACCACAATGCTCCATGAACTTTTCATCACAATTCTCTTTGACCCTTGTCATCACAATTCTCTATGCCTTTCTCAGCACAATGCTCCATGACACATGTCATCACAATGCTCCATGTGCTTGTCAGCACAATGCTCCATGACACATGTCATCACAATGCACCATGCACTTGTCATCACAGTGCTCCACAATCTTGTCATCACAATGCTCCATAAACCTTGTCATCACAATGCTCCATGCACTTCTCATCAAAATGCTTTCTCACCACTGATATCACAATGTTACTTCACTATTCGACACAATACTCCCTCACCTCTGTCATCACAATGTTCCATGACTCCTGTCATCACAATGCTACATGCACTTATCATCACAATGTTCGATGACCCATGACATCACAATGTTCCATAACCCCTATCATCAAAATGTTCCTTGACACTTTTCATCAAATTTCTCCGTGACCATGTCATCACAATGCTCCCTGCACTTCTCATTACAATGCACAACGCCCTTGTCATCAAAATGTTCCATGACCTTTGTCATCACAAATATCAATGACCCTTGGCATCACATTGCTCCATGCCCTTGTCATCACTAAGCTCCATGACACATGTCATCAGAATGCTCCATAGCCTTCTCAAGACAATGCTCCTTGACATTTGTCATCACAATGCTCAATACACTTGTCATCAATATGCTCCATGACACTTGTTGTCTGTATGCTCCTTGAACCCTGTCATGGCAAGGCTCCATGCATTTTTCATCACAATATTCCATGCCCTTTTCATCACAATGCTACAAGACCCCTGTAAACACAATGCTCCATGCGCTTGTCATCACAAAGCTCAATGACGCATGTCCTCAGAATGCTCCTTGGCCTTCTCTTCACAATGATCCATGCCCTTGTCATCACAATGTTCCAAGACCCCTGTAATCACAATGGTCCATGCCCCTTTTGATCAGTATGCTATATGAGATTGTCATCACAAGGCTCCATGGATTTCTCATCACAATGTTCCAGGACCTTGTCATCACAATGCTTCACGACCTTGTCATGAAAATTCTCAATGGCCCTTGTCATCATAGTGCTCCAAGCCCTAGTCATCACAATGCTCCATTTTATTTGTCATCCCAATCCTCCATTACATTTGGCATCACAATGCTCAATGCCATTATCATCGCAATGGACCATGACATATGTCATCACAATGCTCCCTGACACCTGTCTTCACAATACTCCATGACCTTCTCATCACCATGATCCATACCCTTGTCATCACAATGCACCATGTCCACTGTCATCACAATCATCTATGAAAATTGTCAGACCAATGCTCCATGCCCCTGTCATCACAATGCTCCATGACCCCTATCATCACAGTGCTCCATAACTCCAGTCATCACAATGCTTCATAATGTTTGTCATCAAAACGGTCCTTGCCCGTGTCATCACAAGGCTCTGTGACCTTTGTAACCAAAAGGCTCCATGAACTTTACATCACAATGCTCCGTGACACTTGTCATCACAATGCTCCATGCCTTTGTCAGAACAATGCTCCATGACACTTGTCATCACAATGTGCCACGTGCTTTTCATCACATCGGTCCACAACCTTGTCATCGCTATGCTTCATAAAACTTTTAATCCCAATGCTCCATGCACTTCTCATCCAAATGCTCTCTCACCAGAGATATCACAATGTTCCATCACTAGTCATCCCAATACTCCCTCACCACTGTAATCATAATGTTCGATGACCCCTGTCATCACAGTGCTACATAAACTTATCATCACAATGTTCCATGATCCCTGACATCACAATGTTCCATAACCCCTGTAATCAAAATGCTCCATGACCCTTTTCATCCCAAAGCTCAATGACCCCTGATATCACAATGTTCTATAACACCTGCCCTCAAAATATTCCATTATATTTTAATCAAATTGCTGCATGAACCTGTAATCAAAATGCTCCCTGCAGTTCTCTTCACAATGCACCACACCATAGTCATCGAAATGCTCCCTGTTATTTGTCATCACAAATCTCCATGACACTTGGCATCACAATGCTCCATGTCATTGTCATCACAATGCTCCATGAACACTCTCATCACATTGCTCCATGCCCTTGTCATCACAAAGCTCCATGACACTTGTCATCACAATGCTCGATGCCCTTCTCATCGCAATGCTCCATGTCCTGGTCATTACAATCCTCCATGAACCATGCATCACAGTGTTCCGTGCCCTTGTCATCCCAATGCTCCATGCCCACTCTCATTACAATAATCCATGAAATATTTTAGACCAAAGCTCAATGCCCTTCTCATCACAATGCTCCATTACCTCTGTCATAACGATGCTCCATGACACCTGCCATCACATTGTTCAACGGCATGTCATCACAAGGCTCCATGATCCTTGTCATCACAATCCCCAAGACCCCTGTAATCACAATGCTCCATGCCCTTGTCATCACAGTGCTCCATGATGCATGTCATCAGAATTTTCCATGGCCTTCTCATCACCATGCTCCATGCCCTCGTCATCACAATGCTCCAAGACCCCGGTAATCACAATGCTCCATGCCCCTTTTCATCTCAATGCTCCATGAACCCAGTCATCACAATGCACCATGCCCATCATCATAATGTTTCATGCTATTGTCATCACAATGAAATCTAAATTCTCCATGACATCTGTCATCATAATGCTCCAAACCCTTGTGATCACAATGTTCCATAAGACTTATCATCACAACACCCCATGACGCTCATCATCACAATTATCCATGGTCTTCTCATCACAATGCTCTATGACCTTTGTCATCAAATGCTCAATACACTTGTCATCACAATGCTACCTGACACTTGTCGTAAGTATGCTTCTTGAACACTGGCATGACAAGGCTCAATGCCTTTTTCTTCACAATGATACATGCCCTTTTCATCACAATGCATCAAGACACCTGTAATCACAATGCTCCACGACCTACTCATCACAATTCTCCATGGCCAATATCATCACAATGCACCATGACCACTGTCATCTCAACACTCCATGACACCTGACAACACAATGATCCGGAATTCTTGTCATCAAAATGCTCCATTCCCAAGTCATCACAATGCTCCATGACCCCTGTCATCACAATACTCCATGAACATTTTCAGCCCAATGCTCCATGACACTTGTCATCACATTGAACCATGCCCTTGTCATCCCAATGCTCCATGACCACTGTATTCACAATGCTCCGTGACGCTTGTCATCACAGTGCTCCATGACACCTGTCATCACAATGCTCCATGCCTTTGTCAGCAAATGCTACATGACCTTGCCATTACAATGCTCTATGCGCTTGTCATCACAATACTCCTTTACCATTGTCATCACAATCCTCCATGAACCTTGGGATCACATTGCTTCATACCCTTGTCATCACAATTCTCCATGCTCCTTGAAATCAAAATGATCCATGACTTCTGTCATCACAATGCTCCAAACCCTTGTCATCACAGTGTTCCATAACACTTGTCATCACAACGCTCCATGATGCCTGTCATCACAATACTCCACGGCCTTTTCATCACAATGCTCCATAACCTTTGTCATCACAATTCTAATACACTTGTCATTACATTGCTTCCTGAAACTTGCCGTCAGAATGCTCCTTGAAACCTGTCACGAAAAGGCTCCATGCTTTTCTCATCACAATGCCCCATGCCGTTTTCATCACAATGCTCCATGCCATTGTCATCAAAATACTCCACAAGCTTGTCATCAGAATGTTCCATGACATTTTTCATCACAATTATCCATGCACTTGTCAGCACAATGCTCCCTGAACCTTGTCATCACAATGCTCCAAGCCATTGTCATCACAATGCTAAATTACATTTGACATCACAATGCTCCGTGACTCCAGTCATCACAATGCTTCATAACGTTTGTCATCACAACGGTCCATGCCCGCGTCATCACAAGGCTCTGTGACTTTTGTAACCACAATGCTCCATGAACTTTTCATCACAATGCTCCGTGACACTTGTCATCACAATGCTCCATGCCTTTGTCAGAACAATGTTCCATGACCCTTGTCATCACAATGTGCCATGCGCTTTTCATCACAATGATCCACAACCTTGTCATCGATATGCTCCATAAACCTTGTAATCACAATGGTCCATGCACTTCTCATCCAAATGCTCTCTCACCTGAGATATCACAATGTTCCATCACTAGTCATCACAATCCTCCCTCAACCCTGTAATCACAATGTTCCATGACACGTGACATCACAATATTCCATAACCACTGTTATCACCATGCTCCATGACACATTTCATCCCAAAGCTCCATGACCCATGGCATCAGAATGTTCTGTAACTCCTGTCATCAAAATGTTACATGACATTTTTCATCAAATTGCAGCATGAAACTGTCATCAAAATGCTCCCTTTCCTTCTGATCACAATGCACCACACGCTTGTCATCAAAATGCTCCATGACCGTTGTCATCACAAAGCTCCATGACCCTTGGCATCACAATGCTCCATGTCATTGTCATCACAATGCTCCCTGAACGCTCTCATCCCATTGCTCCATGCCCTTGTCATCACAATGCTCCATGACACTTGTCATCACAATGCTCGATGCCCTTCTCATCAAAATGCTCCATGCCCTTTTCATCACAATCCTCCATGACCCATGTATCACAGTGTTCCGTGCCCTTTTCATCACAGTGCTCCATGCCCACTCTCATCACAATAATCCATGAAAACTTTCGGGCCAATGCTCAATGCACTTCTCATCACAATGCTCCATTACCTCTGTCATAAATATGCTCCATGACCCCTGCCATCACAATGTTCCACAGCCTTGTCATCACAAGGCTCCCTGACCCTTGACATCACAATGCTCCAAGACCACTGTAATCACAATGCTCCATGCCACATTGCATCTCAATGCTCCATGAACCCTGTCATCACAATGCTCCATGACCCCTGTCATCACAAAGTTCCATGACTCCAGTCATCACAATGCTTCATGACCTTTGTCATCACAATGGTCCATGCCCTCATCATCAACAGTCTGTGTGACATTTTTAACCACAATATTCCATGAACTTTTCATCACAATGATCTTTGACCCTTGTCATCGCAATTCTCTATGCCTTTCTCAGCACAATGCTCCATGACCATTTTCATAACAATGCTCCCTGCGCTTGTCAGCACCATGCTCCTCGACACATGTCATCACAATACACCATGCGTTTGTCATCACAGTGCTCCACAATCTTGTCATCACAATGCTCCATAAACATTGTCATCACAATGCTCCATGCGCTTCTCATCAAAATGCTCTCTCCCCAATGATATCACAATGTTACATCACTATTCGTCACAATACACCCTCACCCGTCATCACAATCTTCCATGACTCCTGTCATCAAAATGCTACATGCATTATGATCACAATGTTCGATGGCCACTGACATCACAATGTTAAATAACCCTTGTCATCAAAATGCTCCATGACCCTTTTCATCAAAATGCTCCATGACCGCTGACATCACAGTGTTCCATAACCCCTGTCATCAAAATGTTCCATGACACTTTTCATCAAATTGTTCCATGACCCTGTCATCACAATGCTCCCTGCCCTTCTCATCACAATGCAAAACGCCCTTGTCATCAAAATGCTCCATGACCTTTGTCATCACAAAGATCCATGACCGTTGGCATCACAATGTTCCATGTCATTGTCATCACGATGCTCCATGAACGCTCTCATCACATTGCTCCATGCCCTTGTCATCACAAAGCTCCATGACACGTCATCAAAATGCTCCATGGCCTTCTCATCACAATGCTCCATGCCCTTGCCATCACAATGATCCATTACCCCTGTCATAACAATGCTCCATGGCGCCTGCCAACACAATGTTCCATGGCCTTGTCATCACAAAGCTCCATGACCCTTCTCATCACAATGCTTCAAGACCCCTGTAATCACAATGCTCCATGCACTTCTCATCCAAATGCTCTCTCACCTGAGATATCACAATGTTCCATCACTAGTCATCACAATCGTCCCTCAACCCTGTAATCACAATGTTCCATGACCCCTGACATCACAATATTCCATAACCACTGTCATCACAATGCTCCATGACACATTTCATCCCAAAGCTCCATGACCCATGGCATCACAAAGTTCTGTAACCCCTGTCATCAAAATGTTACATTACACTTTTCATCAAATTGCAGCATGAACCTGTCATCAAAATGCTCCCTCTCCTTCTCATCACAGTGCACCACACGCTTGTCATCAAAATGCTCCATGACCGTTGTCATCACAAAGCTCCATGACCCTTGGCATCACAATGCTCCATGTCATTGTCATCACAATGCTCCCTGAACGCTCTCATCCCATTGCTCCATGCCCTTGTCATCACAATGCTCCATGACACTTGTCATCAAAATGCTCGATGCCCTTCTCATCAAAATGCTCCATGCCCTTTTCATCACAATCCTCCATGACCCATGTATCACAGTGTTCCGTGCCCTTTTCATCACAGTGCTCCATGCCCACTCTCATCACAATAATCCATGAAAACTTTCGGGCCAATGCTCAATGCACTTCTCATCACAATGCTCCATTACCTCTGTCATAAAAATGCTCCATGACCACTGCCATCACAATGTTCCACAGCCTTGTCATCACAAGGCTCCCTGACCCTTGACATCACAATGCTCCAAGACCACTGTAATCACAATGCTCCATGCCACATTGCATCTCAATGCTCCATGAACACTGTCATCACAATGCACCATGCCCATCATCATAATGCTTCAGGCTATTGTCATCACAATTAAATCAAAATTCTCCATGACCTCTGTCATCATAATGCTCCAAACCCTTGAGATCACAATGTCCCATAACACTTATCATCACAAATCCCCATAACGCTCATCATCACAATTATACTTGGTATTCTCATCACAATGCTCCATGACATTTGTCATCACAATGCTCAATACACTTGTCATCACAATGCTCCCTGACACTTGTCATCAGTATGCTCCTTGAACCCTGTCATGACAAGGCTCCATGACTTTTTCATCACAATGATCCGTGCCCTTTTCATCACAATGCTCCAAGATCACTGTCATCACAATACTCCATGTGCTTGTCATCACAAAACTCCATGAAGCATGACATCAGAATGCCCCATGGCCTTCTCATCACAATGCTCCATGCCCTAGTCATCAAAATGCTCCAAGACCCTGTAATCACAATGCTCCATGTCCCTTTTCATCAGAATGCTCCGTGAGACTTCTCATCACAAGTCTCCATGGTCATCTCATCAAAAAGA
This sequence comes from Mesoplodon mirus, assembly GCF_964341445.2. NCBI lineage: Eukaryota > Metazoa > Chordata > Mammalia > Artiodactyla > Ziphiidae > Mesoplodon > Mesoplodon mirus. The sequence goes on from NW_028295495.1 coordinate 310,041, forward strand.
TCCAGGATATTGTCATCACCATTCTCCATTCCCTTGTCACCACAATGCTCCATGACCCCTGTCATCACAATAATACATTAACATATTCAGCCCAATGCTCCACGACCTACACATCACAATACTCCATGGCCAATATCTTCACAATTCTCCATGACCACTGTCATCACAACACTCCATGACTCCTGACAACACAATGATCCAGGACTCTTGTCATCACAATGCTCCATTCCCTACTCATCACTATGCTCCATGACCTATGTCTTCACAACACTCCATTAACATTTTCAGCCCAGTGCTCCATGACACTTGTCATCACAATGATCCATGCCCTTGTCATCCCAATGCTCCATGACCCCTGTATTCACAATGTTCCATGACGCTTGTCATCACAGTGCTTCATGACACATGTCATCACAATGCTCCATGCCTTTGTCAGCAAAATGCTACATGACCTTGTCATTACAATGCTCTATGCGCTTGTCATCACAATACTCCATTTCCATTGTCATCACAATCCTTCATGAACCTTGGGATCACATTGCTTCATGCCCTTGTCATCACAATGCTCCATGCTCTTTGAAATCAAAATGATCCATGACCTATGTCATTGCAATGCTCCAAACACTTGTGATCACAATGTTCCATAACACTTGTCATCACAACGCTCCATGATGCCTGTCATCACAATACTCCATGCCCTTTTCATCACAATGCTCGATGACCTTGGTCATCACAATTCTCAATACACTTGTCATCACAATGCTCCCTGCCACTTGTCGTCAGAATGCTCCTTGAATTCTGTCATGAAAAGGCTCCATGCCTTTTTCATCACAATGCCCCATGCCGTTTTCATCACACTGCTCCATGCCATTGTCATCATAATACTCCACAAGTTTGTCATCAGATTGCTCCGTGACCCTTGTCATCACAATTCTCCATGCACTAGTCAGCACAATGCTCCCTGACCCTTGTCATCACAATGCTCCAAGCCATTGTCATCACAATGGGCCATTACATATGTCATCACAATGCTTCCTGACAGCTGTCTTCACAATACTGCATGACCTTCTCATCACAATGATCCATGCCCTTGTCATCACAATGCTCCATGTACACTGTCATCACAATGCTCCATGACTCCAGTCATCACAATGCTTCATAACATTTGTCATCACAATGGTCCATGACCGTGTTATCACAAGGCTCTGTGACCTTTATAACCACAATGCTCCATGAACTTTTCATCACAATGCTTCGTGACCATTGTCATCAAAATGCTCCATGCCTTTGTCAGTAAAATGCTCCATGACCCTTGTCATCACAATATGCTACGCGCTTTTCATCACAACGGTCCACAAATTTGTCATGGTAATGCTCCATAAAACTTGTATTCACAATGCTCCATGTCCTTCTCATCACAATGCTCCATTATCCCTATCATAACAATGTTCTATGACCCCTGCCATCACAATATTCCACGGCCTTGTCATCACAAGGCTCCATGACACTTGTCATCACAATGCTCCAAGACCCCTGTAATCACAATGCTCCATGCCCTTGTCATCACAAAGCTCCATGACACATGCCATCAGAATGTTCCATGTCCTTCTCATCAAAATGCTCCATGCCCTTGACATCACAATGCTCCAAGATCCCTGTAATCACAATGCTCCATGCCACTTTTCATCTCAATGCTCCATGAACACTGTCATCACAATGCATCAGGCCCATCATGATAATGCTTCAGGCTATTGTCATCACAATGAAATCTATATGCTACATGACCTCTGTCATCACAATGCTCCAATCCCTTGTGATCACAATGTTCCATGACACTTATCATCACAAAACCCAATGACGCTCATCATCACAATTATCCATGGTCTTCTCATCACAATGCTCCATGACGTTTGTTATCACAATGCTCAATAAACTTGTCATCACAATGCTCCCTGACACTTGTCATCAGTATGCTCCATTAAACCTGTCATGACACGTCTCCATGACTTCTTCATCACAATGATCCATGCCCTTTTAATCACAATGCTCCAAGACCCCTGTAATCACAATGCTCCATGCCCTTGTCATCACAAAGCTCAATGACGCATGTCATCAGAATGCTCCATGGCCTTCTCCTCACAATGCTCCATGCCCTTGTCATCACAATGCTCCAAGACCCCTGTAATCACAATGCTACATGTCCCTTTTCATCAGAATGCTCCATGAGACTTGTCATCACAAGTCTCCATTGTCTTCTCATCAAAGTGCTCCAGGAACTTGTCATCAAAATGCTCCATGATCCCTGTCATCACAATACTTCATGAACATTTTCAGCCCAATGCTCCATGACACTTGTCATCACAAAGATCCATGCCCTTGTCATCCCAATGCTCCATGACCCTTGTATTCACAATGCTCCGTGACGCTTGTCATCACATTGCTACATGACACCTGTCATCACAATGCTCCATGCCTTTGTCGACAAAAAGCTACCTGACCTTGTCATTGCAATGCTCTATTCGCTTTTCATCACAATACTCCATTACCATTGTCATCACAGTCCTCCATGAACCTTGGGATCACATTGCTTCATGCCCTTGTCATCACAATGCTCCATGCTCCTTGAAATGAAAATGATCCATGACCGCTGTCATCACAATGCTCCAAACCCTTGTGATCACAATGTTTCATAACACTTGTCATCACAACGCTCCATGATGCCTGTCATCCCAATACTCCATGCCCTACTCATCACAATGCTCCATGACATTTGTCATCACAATTCTCAATACACTTTTCATCACAATGCCACATGCCTTTTTCATCACAATGTTCCATGCCATTGTCATCAAAATACTCCACAAGCTTGTCATTAGAATACTTCATGACCGTTTTCATCACAGTTCTCCCTGCACCTGTCAGCAAAATTCTCCCTGACCCTTGTCATCACAATGCTCCAAGCCATTGTCATCACAATGCTCCATTACCTTTGTCATCAGAATCCTCCATGACACTTGGCATCACAATGCTCCATGCCATTGTCATCACTATGGGCCATTACATATGTCATCACAATGCTCCCTGACACCTGTCTTCACAATATGGCATGATCTGGTCATCACAATGCGCCATTACAACAGTCATCACAATAATCCATGAAACTTATTAGACCAATGCTCCATTCCCTTGTCATCACAAAGCTCCATGTCCTTGTTATCACAATGCTCCATGATGCCTGTCATCACAATGCTCCATGCCTCCATTCATCACAATGATTCATGACCTTTTTCATCACAATGGTCCATGCCCTCGTCATCAACAGTCTCTGTGACATATTTAACCACAATGGTTCAATAACTTTTCATCACAATGCTCTTTGACCCTTATCATCACAATGTTCTATGCCTTTCTCAGCACAATGCTCCATGACCCTTGTCATCACAATGCTCCATGCGCTTGTCAGATCAATGCTCCATGACCCATGTCATCAAAATGCACCCTGTGCTTCTCATCACAGTGCTCCACAATCTTGTCACCACGATGCTCCATAAAACTTGTCATCACAATTCTCCATTCACTTCTCATCAAAATGCTTTCTCACCAATGATATCACAATGTTACAGCACTATTCATCACAATACTCCCTCACCCCTGTCATCACAATGTTCCATGACTTTTGTCTTTGCAATGCTACATGCACATATCATCACAAAGTTCGGTGACCCCTGACATCACAATGTTCCATAACCCCTGTCATCATAATGCTCCATAACACTTTTCCTCAAAATGCTCAATGACCCCTGACATCACAATGTTCCATAACCCCTGTCATCATAATTCTCCATGATCCTTTTCATCAAAATGCTCCATGATCCCTGACATCACAATGTTCCATAACCCCTGTCATTAAAATATTCCATGACACTTTTCATCAAATTGCTCTATGACCCTGTCATCACAATGCTCCCTGCCCTTCTCATCACAATGTACCACGCCCTTGTCATCAAAATGCTCCATGACCTTTGTCATCACAAAGCTCCATGACAATTGGCATCTCAATGCTCCATTCCATTGTCATCACAATGCTCCATGAACCCTCTAATCACAATGCTCCATGCCCCTTTGCATCTCAATGCTCCATGAACCCTGTCATCAAAATGCACCATGCCCATCATCATAATGCTTCAGGCTATTGTCATCACAATGAAATCAAAATATTCGATGATCTATCTCATCACAATGCTCCAAATCCTTGTGATCACAATGTTCCATAACACTTATCATCACAACGCCCCATGAAGCTCATCATCACAGTTATCCATGGTCTTCTCATCACAGTGCTCCATGACCTTTGTCATCACAATGCTCTATACATATGTCATCACAATGCTCCCTGACACTTCTCATCAGTATGCTCCTGGAACCCTGTCATGACAAGGCTCCATACCATTTTCATAACAATGATCCATGCCAATTTCATCACAATGCTCCAAGACACCAGTAATCACAATGCTCCATGCCCTTGTCATCACAATGCTCCAAGACCCCTGTAATCACAATACTCCATGCCCCTTTTCATCAGAATGCTCCATGAGACTTCTTATTACGAGGCTCCATGGTTTCCTCATCACAGTGCTCCAGGAACCTTTCATCACAGTGCTCCATTCCCTTGTCATCACAATGCTCCATGATCCCTGTCCTCACAATACTTCCTGAACATTTTCACGCCAATTCTCCAGGAACTTCTCATCACAATGCTTCATGATCCCTATCATCACAATGCTCCATGACCACTGTCATCACAGCGCTCCATGACCCCTGACAACACAGTGATCCGGGACTCTAGTCATCACAATGCTCCATTCCCTAGTCATCACAATGCTCCATTAATATTTTCCACCCAATGCTCCATGACACTTGTCATCACAATGATCTATGACCTTGCCATCCCAATGCTCCATGACCCCTGTAATCACAATGATCCATGATGCTTCTCATGAAAGTGCTCTATGACCCTTATCATCACAATGCTCCATACCTGTGTCAGCAAAATGCTACATGACCGTGCCATCAAAATGCTCCATTTGCTTGTCATCACAATACTCCCTTAGCATTGTCATCACAATCATCCATGAGCCTTGGGATCACATTGCTTCATGCCCTTGTCATCACAATGCTCCATGCTCCTTGAAAACAAAATGATCCATGACTTCTATCATCACAATGCTCCAAACCCTTGTGATCACAATGTTCCATAACACTTGTCATCACAACGCTCCATGATGCCTGTCATCACAATACTCTATGCCCTTTTCGTCAAAATGTTCCATGATCTTTTTCATCACAATTATCAATACACATGTCATCACAATGTTCCCTGACACTTGTCATCAGAATGCTCCTTGAAACCTGTCATGAAATGGCTTCATGACTTTTTCATCACAATGCTCCATGCCCTTTTCATCACAATGCTCCAAGTCATTGTCGTCACAATACTCCACAAGCTTGTCATCAGAATGCTCCATGACACTTGTCATCACATTTCTCCATGGCCACTGTCATCACAATGCTCCATAAACTTTGTCATTACTGTGCTCCATGACGCGTGTCATCACAATTATCCATGGCCTTCTCATCAAAATGCTCGACGCAATTGTCATCAAAATGCTCCATGACCCATGTAATCACAATGCTCCATGCACTTGTCATCACAAAGCTCCATTTCTTTGTCAGAACAATGCTCAATGAACATAGTTATCACAATGTGCCACACTTATTTCATCACAACGGTGAACAACCTTGTCATTGCTATGCTTCATAAACCTTGTAATCACAATGGTCCATGCACTTCTCATCAAAATGATCTCTCACCAGAGATATCACAATGTTCAATCTCTAGTCATCACAATACTCCCTCTTCCCTGTAATCACAATGTTCCAGGACCCTGTCATCACAATGCTACATCCCCTTATCATCACAATGTTCCATGACCCCTGACATCACAATGTTCCATAACCCCTGTCATCAAAATGCTCCATGACCCTTTTCATCCCAAAGCTCCAAGACCCCTGACATCACAATGTTATATAACCCATGCCATCAAAATGTTCCTTTACAATTTTTATCAAATTGCTGCATGACCTGGTCATCAAAATGCTCCCTGCATTTCTCATCACAGTGCACCATGCCCTTGTCATCAAAGCGCTTCATGACTTGTCATCACAAAGCTCCATGACCCTTGGCATCACAATGCTCCATGTCATTGTCATCACAATGCTCCATGAACCCTCTCATCACATTGCTCCATTCCCTTGTCATCACAAAGCTCCATGACACTTGTCATCACAATGCTCGATGCCCTTCTCATCACAATGCTCCATGCCCTTGTCATTACAATCCTCCATGACCCATGTATCACAGTGTTCCGTGCCCTTGTCATCACAATGCTCCATGCCCACACTCATCACAATAATCCATGAAACATTTCAGACCAAAGTTCCATGCTCTTCTCATCAAAATGCTCCATTACACCTGTCATAAAAATGCACCATGACCCTTGCCATCAAAATGTTCCACAGCCTAGTCATCACAAGGTTCCATGACACTTGTCATCACAATGCTCCAGACACCTGAAAGCACAATGCTCCATGCCCTTGTCATCACAAAGCTCCATGACGCATGTCATCAGAAATTTCCATGGCCTTCTCATCACAGTGCTCCATACCTTTGTCATCACAATGCTCCAAGACCCTTGTAATCACACTGCTCCATGCCCCTTTTCATCTCAATGCTCCATGAACACTGTCATCACAATGCACCATTCCCATCATCATAATGCTACAGGCTATTGTCATCACAATGAAATCTATATTCTCCATGACCTCTGTCATCATAATGTTCCAAAACCTTGTGATCACAAGGTTCCGTAACACTTATCATCACAACACCCCATGACGCTCATCATCACAATTATCCATGGTCTTCTCATCACAATGCTCCATGATCTTTGTCATCACAATGCTCAATACACTTGTCATCACAATGCTTCCTGACCCTTGTCGTCAGAATGCTCCATGAACCCTGTCATGACAAGGCTCCATGCCTTTTTCATAACAATGATCCATGCACTTTTCATCACAATGCTCCAAGATCCCTGTAATCACAAATGCTCCATGCTCTTGTCATCACAAAACTCCATGACGCATGTCATCAGAATGCTCCATGGCCTTCTCATCACAATGCTCCATGCCCTAGTCATCACAATGCTCCAAGACACCTGTAATCACAATGCTCCATGCCCCTTTTCATCAGAATGCTCCATGAGACTTATCATCACAAGTCTCCATGGTCTTCTCATCACAATGCTCTAGGACCTTGTCATCACCATGCTCCATTCCCTTGTCATCACAATGCTCCATGACCCCTGTCTTCACAATAATCCATGAACATTTTCAGCCCAATGCTCCACGACCTACTCATCACAATGCTCCATGGCCAATATCATCACAATGCTCCATGACCACTGTCATCACAACACTCCATGACACCCGACAACACAATGATCCGCGACTCTTGTCATCACAATGTTCCATTCCCTAGTCATCAAAATGCTCCATGACCCCTGTCATCACAACACTCCATGAACATTTTCAGCCCAGTGCTCCATGACACTTGTCATCACAATGATCGATGCCCTTGTCTTGCCAATGCTCCATGACCCCTGTATTCACAATGCTCCATGACGCTTGTCATCACAGTGCTCCATGACACATGTCATCACAATGTTGCATGCCTTTGTCAGCAAAATGCTAAATGACCTTGTCATCACAATGCTCTATGTGCTTGTCATCACAATACTCCATTTCCATTCTCATCACAATCCTCCATGAAACTCAGGATCACACTGCTTCATGCCCTTGTCATCACAATGCTCCATTTTCTTTGAAATCAAAATGATCCATGACTTCTGTCATCACAATGCTCCAAATCCTTGTGATCACAGTGTACCATAGCACTTGTCATCACAACGCTCCATGATGCTTGTCATCACAATACTCCATGCCCTTTTCATCACAATGCTCCATGACCTTTGTCATCACAATTCTCAATACATTGTAATCACAATGCTCCCTGACATTTGTCATCAGAATGCTCATTGAACCCTGTCACGAAAAGTCTCCATGCCTTTTTCATCACAAAGCCCCATGCGGTTTTCATCACAATGCTCCATGCCATTGTCATCAAAATACTTCACAAGCTTTTCAACAGAATGCTCCATGACCCTTGTCATCACAATTCTCCATGCACTTGTCAGCACAATGACCCCTGACCCTTGTCATCACAATGCTCCAAGCCATTGTCATCACAATGCTCCATTACCTTTGTCTTCAGAATCCTCCATGACACTTGGCATCACAATGCTCCATGCCATTGTCATCACAATGGGCCATTACATATGTCATCACAATGCTCCCTGACACCTGTCTTCACAATACTGCATGACCTGGTTATCACAATGCTCCATGCCCTTGTCATCACAATGCTCCATGCCCTTGTTATCACAATGCTTAATGACCCCTGTCATCACAGTGCTCCGTGACTCCAGTCATCACAATGCTTCATGACCTTTGTCATCACAATGGTCCATGCCCTCATCATCAACAGTCTCTGTGACCTTTTTAACCACAATGCTCCATGAACTTTTCTTCACAATGCTCTTTATCCCCTGTCATCACAAAGCTCTATGCCTTTCTCAGCACAATGCTGCATGACGTATGTCATTAGAATGCTCCAAGGCCTTCTCCTCACAATGCTCAATGCCCTTGTCATCACAATGCTCTAAGACCCCTGTAATCACAATGCTCCATGCCCCTTTTCCTCAGAATGCTCCATGAGACTTGTCATCACAAGTCTCCATGGTCATCTCATCACAATGCTCCAGGACCTTGTCATCACAATTCTCCATGACACCTGTCATCACAATGCTTTGTGACTCCAGTCATCACAGTGCTTCATAATATTTGTCATCACAGTGGTCCATGCCCAAGTCATCACAAGGCTCTGTTACCTTTGTATCCACAATGCTCCATGAACATTTCATCACATTGCTCCGTGACCCTTGTCATCACAATGCTCCATGCATTTGTCAGTAAAATGCTCCATGACCATTGTCATCACAATGTGCCACGCGCTTTTCATCCCAACGGTCCAAAAATTAGTCATCACAATGCTCCATAAAAATTGTAATCACAATGCTGCATGTCCTTCTCATCACAATGCTCCATTACCCCTGTCATAACAATGCTCCATGACCCCTGCCATCACAATGTTCCACGGCCTTGTCATCACAAGGCTCCATGACACTTGTCATCACAATGCTCCAAGACCCCTTTAATCACAATGCTCCATGCCGTTGTCATCACCAAGCTCCATGACACATGTCATCAGATTGTTCCTTGGCCTTCTCATCAAAATGCTCCATGCCCTTGTCATCACAATGCTCCAAAACCCCTGTAAACACAGTGATCCATGCCTTTTTTCATCTCAATGCTCCATGAACCCTGTCATCACAATGCATCATGCTGATCATCATAATGATTCAGGCTATTGTCATCACAATGAAATAAAAATTATCCATGACCTCTGTCATCACAATGCTCCATGACCCCTGTCATCACAACACTCCATGAACATTTTCAGCCCAATGCTCCATGACACTTGTCATCACAATGATCCATGCACTTGTCATCCCAATGCTTCATGACCCCTGTATTCACAATGCTCCGTGACACCTGTCATAACAGTTCTCCATGACACCTGTCATCACAATGCTCCATGCCTTTGTCAGGAAAATTCTACATGACCTTGTCATTACAATGCTCTATGTGCTTGTCATCACAATGCTCCAAGACCCCTGTAATCACAGTGCTCCATGCCCCTTTTCATCTCAATGCCCCATGAACTCTGTCATCACAATGCACCATGCCCATCATCATAATGTTTCAGGCTATTGTCATCACAATGAAATCAAAATTCTCCATGACCTCTGTCATCATAATGCTCCAAAACCTGGTGATCACAGTGTTCCATAACACTTATAATCACAACACCCCATGACGATCATCATCACTATTATCCATGGCCTTCTCATCACCATGCTCCATGACCTTTGTCATCACAATTCTCAATACTCTTGTCATCACAATGCTCCCTGACACTTGTCGTCAGAATGCTCCTTGAACCCTGCCAAGAAAAGGCTACATGCCTTTTTCATCACATTGCCCCATGCAGTTTTCATCACAATGCTCCATGCCTTTGTCATCAAAATACTCCACAAGCTTGTCATCAGAGTGCTCCATGACCCTTGTCATCACAATTCTCCATGCACTTGTCAGCACAGTGCTCCCTGACCCTTGTCTTCTCAATGCTCCAAGCCATTGTCATCACAATGCTCCATTACCTTTGTCATCAGAATCTTCCATGACACTTGGCATCACAATGCTCCATGCCATTGTCATCACAATGGGCCATTACATATGTCATCACAATGCTCCCTGACACTTCTCTTCACAATAATGCATGAGCTGGTCATCACAATGCTCCATGCCCTTGTCATCACAATGTGCCATACCAAATGTCATCGCAATAATCCATGAAACATATTAGACCAATGCTCCATGCCCTTGTCATCACAATGCTCCATGCCCTTGTTATCACAATGCTCCATGATCCCTGTCATCACCATGCTCCGTGACTCCACTCATCACAATGATTCATGACCTTTGTCATCACAATGGTCCATGCCCTCATCATCAACAGTCTCTGTGACCTTTTTAACCACAATGCTCCATGAACTTTTCATCACAATGCTCTTTGACCCTTGACATCACAGTGATCTACGCCTTTCTCAGCACAATGCTCCATGCCCTTGTCATCACAATGCTCCATGACCCTGTCATCACAATGCACCTTGACTCCAGTCATCACAATGCTTCATAATATTTGTCATAACAATGGTCCATTCCCGTGTCATCACAAGGCTTTGTGACCTTTTTAACCACAATGATTCATGAACTTTTCATCACAATGCTGTGTGACACTTGTCATCACAGTGCTCCATGCCTTTATCAGAAAAATGCTCCATGACCATTGTCATCACAATGTGCCACACGATTTTTATCCCAACGGTCAACAAATTTGTCATCGCAATGCGCCATAAAACTTGTAATCACAATGCTCCATGACCTTCTCATCACAGTGCTCCATTACACCTGTCATAACAATGCTCCTTGACCCCTGCCATCACAATGTTCCACGGCCTTGTCATCACAAGGCTCAATGACACTTGTCATCACAATGCTCCAAGACACCTGTAATCACAATGCTCCATGTCCTTGTCATCACAAAGCTCCATGACACAGGTCATCAGAATGTTCCATGGACTTCTCATCAAAATACTCCATGCACTTGTCATCACAATGCTCCAAGACCCCTGTAATCAAAATGCTCCATGCCATTTTTCATCTCAATGCTCCATGAACCCTGTCATCACAATGCATCATGCACATCATCATAATGCTTCCGGCTATTGTCAGCACAATGAAATCAAAATTCTCCATGACCTCTGTCATCACAATGCTCCATGACCCCTGTCATCACAATACTCCATGAACATTTTCCGCCCAATGCTCCATGACCCTTGTCATCACAATGATCCATGACCCCTGTATTCACAATGCTCCGTGACACATGTCATCACAGTGCTCCATGAAACCTGTCATCACAGTGCTCCATGCATTTGTCTGCAAAATTCTACATGATCTTGTCATTACAATGCTCTATGCGCTTCTCATCACAATGCTACAAGACCCCTGTAATCACAATGCTCCATGCCCCTTTTCATCTCAATGCTCCATGAACCCTGTCATCACAATGCACCATGCCCATCATCATAATGCTTCAGGCTATTGTCATTACAATGAAATCAAAAGTCTCCGTGACCTCTGTCATCATAATGCTCCAAACCCTTGTGATCACAATGTTCCATAACTTTTATCATCACCACACCCCATGACGATCATCATCACAATTATCCTTGGTCTTCTGATCCCAATGCTCCCTGATCTTTTTCATCAAAATGCTCAATACACTTGTCTTCACAATGCTCCCTGACACTTGTCGTCAGTATGCTCCTTGAACACTGCCATGACAAGGCACCATGCCTTTTTCATCACAATGATCCATGCCCTATTCATCACAATGCTCCAAGACACCTGTAATCACAATGCTCCATGCACTTGTCATCAAAAGCTCCATGACGCATGTCATCAGAATGCTCCATGGCCTTTTCCTCACTATGCTCCATGGCATTGTCATCACAATGCTCCATGTACCCTCTCATCACATTGCTCCATGAACTTGTCATTACAATCCTACATGACCCATGTATCACAGTGTTCCGTGCCCTTCTCATCACAATGCTCCAGTCCACTCTCATCACAATAAAATATGAAATATTTCAAACCAATGCTCAATGCCCTTCTCATCACAATGCTCCATTCCCTCTGTCATAACTATGCACCACGACCACTGCCATCACAATGTTCCACGGCCTTGTCATCACAGGGCTCCATGACCGTTGTCATCACAATGCTCCAAGAAACATGTAATCAGAATTCTCCATGCCCTTGTCATAAAAAAGCTCCATGACGCATGTCATTAGAAGGTTCCATCGCCTTCTCATCACAATGCTCCATGCCCTTGTCATCACAATGCTCCAAGACCACTGTAATCACAATGCTCCATGCCCCTTTTCATCACAATGCTCCAAGAACCCTATCATAACAATGCACCATGCCCATCTTCATAATGCTTCAGGCTATTGTCACTACAATGAAATCAAAATTCTCCATGACTTCTGTCATCATAATGCTCCAAACCCTTGTGATCACAATGTTCCATAACACTTATCCTCACAACACCCCATGACGATCATCATCACAGTTGTCCATGGAGTTCTCATCACAATGCTCCATGATCATTGTCATCACAATGCTCAATACACTTGTCATTACAATACTCCCTGATACCTGTCGTCAGTATGCTCCTTGAACCCTGTGATTACAAGGCTCCATGCCTTTTACATCACAATGATCCATGCCTTTTCATCAAAATGCTCCAAGGCCCATGTTATCACAATTCTCCATGGCCTTGTCAGCACAAAGCTCCATGACGCATGTCATCAGAATTCTCCATGGACTTCTCCTCACAATGCTCCATGCCCTTGTCAAAACAATGCTCCAAGACCCCTGTAATCACAATGCTCCATGCCCTTTTTCATCAGAATGCTCCATGAGACTTGTCATCACAAGTCTCCATGGTCATCTCATCACAATGCTCCAGGACCTTGTCATCACCATGCTCTATTCCCTTGTCATCACAATGCTCCATGACCCCTGTCATTACAATAATCCATTAATATTTCCAGCCGAATGCAACATGACATTCTCATCACAATGCTCCATGACAAATATCATCACAATGCTCCATGACCACTGTCATCACAACCATCCATAACACCTGACAACACAATGATCCGGGACTCTTGTCATCACAATGCTCCATTCCCTAGTCATCACGATTCTCCATGACCCCTGTCATCACAATAGTCCATGAACATTTTCAGCCCAATACTCCATGAACCTTGTCATCACAATGATCCATGCCCTTGTCATCCCAATGCTCCATGACCCCTGTATTCACAATGCTCCTTGACGCTTGTCATCACAGTGCTCCAAGACACCTGTCATCACAATGCTCCATGCCTTTGTCAGCAAAATGCTACATGACCTTGTCATTATAATGCTCTATGTGCTTGTCATCACAATACTCCATTACCATTGTCATCACAATCCTCCTTGAACCTTGGGATCACATTGCTTCATGCGCTTGTCATCACAGTGCTCCATGTGCCTTGAAATCAAAATGATCCATGACCTCTCTCATCACAATGCTCCAAACCCTTGTGATCACAATGTTCCATAACACTTGTCATCACAATGCTCCATGATGCCTGGCATCACAATACTCCATGCCCTTTTCATCACAATGCTCCATGACCATTTATCACCATGCTCCATGACACCTGTCATCACAATGCTCCGTGACTCCAGTCATCACAGTGCTTCATTACCTTTGTCATCACAATGGTCCATGCCCTCGTCATCAACAGTCTCTGTGACATTTTAACCACAATGCTCCATGAACTTTTCATCACAATGCTCTTTGACCCTTGTCATCACAATGCTCTATGCCCTTCTCAGCACAATGCTCCATGACCCTGGTCATCACAATGCTCCATGGCTTGTCAGAACAATGTTCCATGACACATGTCATCACAATTCACCATGCGCTTATCATCACAGTGCTCCAGAATCTTGTCATCACAATGCTCCATAAAATTTGTCATCACAATGCTCCATGCACTTCTCATCAAAATGCTCTCTAAACACTGATATCACAATGCTACATCACTATTTGTCACAATACTCCCTCACCCCTGTCATCACAATGTTCCATGACTCCTGTTATCACAATGCTACATTCACTTATCATCACAATGTTCGATGACCCATGACATCACAATGTTCCATAACACCTGTCATCAAAATAGTCCATGACACTTTTCATCAAATTTCTCCATGACCCTGTCATCACAATGCTCCCTGCCCTCCTCATCACAATGCACAACGCCCTTGCCATCAAAATGCTCCATGACCATTGTCATCACAAAGATCCATGACCCTTGGCATCACAATGTCCCATGTCATTGTCATCACAATGCTCCATGAACGCTCTCATCACATTGTTCCATGCCCTTGACTTCACATAGCTTCATGACACATGTCATCAGAATGCTCCATGATCTTCTCATCACAATGCTCCATGCCCTTGCCATCTCAATGCTCCATTATTCCTGTCATAACAATGCTCCATGACCCCTGCTATCACAATGTTCCATGGCCTATTCATCACAGGGCTCCATGACCCTTCTCATCAAAATGCTCCAAGAACACTGTAATCACAATGCTCTATGCCCCTTTTCATCTCAATGATCCATGAAACCTGTCATCACAATGCACCATGCCCATCATCATAATGCTTCATGCTATTGTCATCACAATGAAATCAAAATGCTCCATGACCTCTGTCATAACAGTGCTCCAAACCCTTGTGATCACAATATTCCATAACACTTGTCATCACAGTGCCCCATGACGCTCGTCATAACAATTATCCATGGTCTTCTCATCACAATGCTCCATGACCTTCGTCATCACAATGCTCAATACACTTGTCATCAAACTGCTCCCTGACACTTGTTGTCTGTATGCTCCTTTTACCCTGTCATGACAAGGCTCCATGCCTTTTTCATCACAATGAACCATGCCCTTTTCATCACAATGCTCCAAGACCCATGTAATCACGATGCTCCATGCCCTTGTCATCACAAAATTCCAAGACCCCTGTAATCACAATGCTGCATGCCCTTTTTCATCAGTATGCTCCATGAGACTTGTCATCACATGGCTCCATGGTTTTGTCATCATAATGCTCCAAGCACTAGTCATCACAATGCTCCATTATATTTGTCATCACAATCCTCCATTGCATTTGGCATCACAATGCTCCCTGCAATTGTCATCTCAACGGACCATGCCATATGTCATCCCAATCCTCCATGACCCCTGTATTCACAATGCTCTGTGAAAATTGTCATCACAGTGCTCCATGACACCTGTCATCACAATGATCCATGCCCTTGTCATCCCAATGCTCCATGACCACTGTATTCACAATGCTCCGTGATGCTTGTCATCACAGGGCTGCATGATACCAGTCATCACAATTCTCTATGCCTTTTTCAGCAAAATGCTACATGACCTTCTCATTACAATGCTCTATGCGCTTGTCATCACAATACTCCATTACCATTGTCATCACTATCCTCCATGAACCTTGGGATCACATTGCTTCATGCCCTTCTCATCACAATGCTCCATGCTCCTTGAAATCAAAATGATCCATGACGTCTGTCATCGCAATGCTCCAAACCCTTGTGATCACAATGTTCCATAACACTTGGCATCACAATGCTCCATGATGCCTATCATCACAAAAATCGATGGTCTTTTCATCACAATGCTCCATGACCTTTGTCATTTCAATTCTCAATACACTTGTCATCAGAATGCTCCATGACCCTTGTCATCACAATTCTCCTTGCACTTGTCAGCACAATGCTCCCTGACCCTTGTCATCACTATACTCCAATCCATAGTCATCACAATGCTCCATTACCTTTGTAATCAGAATCCTCCATGACACTTGGCATCACAATGCTCCATGCCATTGTCATCCCAATGGGCCATTACATATGTCATCACAATGCTCCCTGACACTTCTTTTCACAATACTGCATGACCTGGTCATCACAATGCTCCTTTCCGTTATCATCACAATGATCCATTACATCTGTCATAACAATGCTCCATGACCCCTGCCATCACAATGTTCCACGGGCTTGTCATGAAAAGGCTCTATGACCCTTGTCATCGCAATGGTCCAAGACCCCTGTAATCACAATGCTCCATGCCCTTTTTAATCAGAATTCTGCATGAGACTTGTCACCACAAGTCTCCATGGTCATCTCATCACAATGCTACAGGACCTTGTCATCACCATGCTTCATTCCCTTGTCATCACAATGCTCCATGACCCCTGTCATCACAATACTCCATGAATATTTTCAGCACAATGCTCCATGACCTTCTCATCACAATGCTCCATGACCAATATCATCACAGTACTCCATGACCACTGTCATCACAACACTCCATGACACATGACAACACAATGATCCGGGACTCTTCTCATCACAATGCTCCATTCCCTAGTCATCACAATGCACAATGACCCCTGTCATCACAATACTCCATGAAAATTTTCAGCCCAATGCTCCATGACACTTGTCATCACAATGATCCATGCCCTTGTCATCCCAATGCTCCATGACCCCTGTATTCACAGTGCTCCATTACGCTTGTCATCACACTGCTCCATGACACCTGTCATCACAATGCTCCATGCCTTTGTCAGCAAAATGATACATGACCTTTTCATTACAATGCTCTATGCGCTTGTCATCACAATACTCCATTACCATTGTCATCACAATCCTCCATGAAACTTGGGATCACATTGCTTCATGCCCTTGTCATCACAATGCACCATGCTCCTTGAAATCAAAATGATCCATGACATCTGTCATCGCAATGCTCCAAACACTTGTGATCCCAGTGTTCCATAACACTTGTCATCACAACGCTCCATGATGCCTGTCATCACAATACTCCATGCCATTTTCGTCACAATGCTCCATGCCCTTTGTCATCACAATTCTCTATACACTTGTCATCACAATGCCCCCTGACACTTTTCATCAGAATGCTTCTTGAACCCTGTCACGAAAAGGCTCCATGCTTTTTTCATCACAAAGCCCCATGCCATTTTCATCACAATGCACCATGCCATTGTCATCAAAATACTCCACAAGCCTTTTATCAGAATTCTCCATGACCCTTGTCATCACAATTCTCCATGCACTTGTCAGCACAATGCTCCCTGACCCTTGTCATCACAATGCTCCAAGCCATTGTCATCACAATACTCCATTACCTTTGTCCTCAGAATCCTCCTTGACAATTGGCATCACAATGCTCCTTGCCATTGTCATCATAATGGGCCTTTACATATGTCATCACAATGCTCCCTGACACCTCTCTTCACAATGCTGCATGACCTTGTCATCAAAATGCTCCATGCCCTTGTCATCACAATGCACCATTTCAACTGTCATCACAATAATCCATGAAATTTATTAGACCAATGCTCCATGCCATTGTCATCACAATGGACCATTACATATGTCATCACAATGCTCCCTGACACGTCTTCACAATACTCCATGCCCTTGTCATCACAATGCTCCATGTCCTTGTCATCACAATGCTACATGCCCACTGTCATCACAATAATCTATGAAACTTGTCAGACCAATTCTCCATGCCCCTTTCATCACAATGCTCCATGCCCTTTTCATCACAATGCTCCATGAGCCCTGTCATCACAATGCTCCGTGACTCAAGTCATCACAGTGCTTCATAAAGTTTGTCACCACAACGGTCTATGCCCGCGTCATCACAAGGCTCTGTGACCTTTGTAACCACAATGTTCCATGAAATTTTCATCACAATGCTCCGTGACACTTGTCATCACAATGCTCCATGCCTTTGTCAGAACAATGCTCCATGACCCTTGTCATCACATTGTGCCATGCGCATTTCATCACAGTGATACACAACATTTTCATTGCTATGCTCCGTAAACCTTGTAATCACAATTCTCCATGCACTTCTCATCCAAATGCTCTCTCACATGGGATATCACAATGTTCCATCACTAGTCATCACAATCCTCCCTTAACCCTGTTATCACAATGTTCCATGACCCCGTCATCACAATGCTACATCCACTTATCAGCACAATGCTCCATGACCCCTGTCATCAAAATACTCCATGAACATTTTCAGCCCAATCATCCATGACCTTGTCATCACAATAATCCATGCCCTTGTCATCCCAGTGCTCCATGAACCCTGTATTCACAATGTTCCGTGACGCTTGTCATCACAATGCTCCATTACCTCTGTCATAACAATGCTCCATGACCCCTTCCATCACAGTGTTCCACGGCCTTGTCATCACAAGGCTCCATGACCCCTGTCATCACAATACTTCATGCCCTTTTCATCACAATGCTCAATGACAAATGTCATCAGAATGCTCCATTGCCTTCTCCTCACAATGCTCTATGCCCTTGTCATCACAATGCTCCAAGACCCATGTAATCACAATGCTCCATGCCCCCTTTCATCAGAATGCTCCAAGAGACTTGTCATCACAAGTCTCCATGGTCTTATCATCACAATGCTCCAGGACCTTGTCATCACCATGCTCCATTCCCTTGTCATCACAATGCTCCATGACCCCTGTCATCACAATACTCCATGAATATTTTCAGCCCAATGCTCCATGAAATTCTCATCACAATGCTCCATGACCAATATCATCACAATGCTCCATGACCACTGTCATCACAACACTCCATGACACCTGACAACACAATGATCCGGGACTCTTGTCATCACAATGCTCCATTCCCTACTCATCACAATGCTCCATGACCCCAGTCATCACAATACTCCATGAACATTTTCACCCCAATGCTCCATGACTCTTGTCATCACAATGATCCATGCCCTTGTCATCCCAATGCTCCATGTCCCCTGTATTCACAGTGCTCCATGAAACCTGTCATCACAATGCTCCTTGCCTTTGTCAGCAAAATGCTACATGACCTTGTCATTACAATGCTCTATGCGCTTGTCATCACAATACTCCATTACCATTGTCATCACATTCCTCCATGAACCTTGGAATCACATTGCTTCATGCCCTTGGCATCACAATGCTCCATGCTCCTTGAAATAAACTGATCTATGACCTCTGTCATCACAATGCTCAAAACACTTGTGATCACAATGTTCCATAACACTTGTCATCACAACGCTCCATGATGCCTGCCAAGACAATAATCCATGCTCTTTTCATCACAATGCTCCATGACCTTTGTCATCACAATTCTCAATACACTTGTCATCACAATGCTCCCTGACACTTGTCATCAGAATGCTCCTTGAAACCTGTTATGAAAAGGCTCCATGCAATTTTCATCACAAAGCCCCATGCCATTTTCATCACAATGCTCCATGCCATTGTCATCAAAATACTCCACAAGCTTGTCATCAGAATGCTCCATGACCCTTGTCATCACAATTCTCCATGCATTTGTCAGCACAATGCACCCGGACCTTTGTCATCACAATGCTCCATGCCCTTGTCATCTCAATGCTCCATTACTTTTGTCATCAGAATACTCCATGACACTTGGAATCACAATGCTCCATGCCATTGTCATCTCAACGGGCCATTACATATGCCATCACAATGCTCCCTGACAGCTCTCTTCACAATACTGCATGACCTTGTCATCACAATGCTCCATGCCCTTGTCATCACAATGCGCCATTCCAAGTTTCATCACATTAATCCATGAAAATTATTAGACCAATGCTGCATGCCTTTGTCATCACAATGCTCCATGCCCTAGTTATCACAATGTTCCAAATCACCTGTAATGAGAATGCTCCATGCCCCTTTTCATCTGTATGCTCCATGAGATTTGTCATCACAAGTCTCCATGGTTTTCTCATCACAATGCTCCAGGACCTTGTCATCACAATGCTTCACGACATTTTCGTGAAAAATCCTCAATGGCCCTTGTCATCATAATGCTCCAAGCCCTAGTCATCACAATGCTCCATTATATTTGTCATCACAATCCTCCATTACATTTGGCATCACAATGCTCCATGCCATTGTCATCGCAAGGGACCATGACATACGTCATCACAATGCTCCCTGACAACAGTCTTCACAATATTCCATGCCCTTGTCATCACAATGCTCCATGCCCTTGTAATCAAAATGCACCATGTACACTGTCATCACAATAGTCTAGGAAACTTGTCAGACCAATGCTCCATGCCCCTGTCATCACAATGCTCCATGCCCTTTTCATCACAATGCTCCATGACACCTGTCATAACAAAGCTCCATGACACCTGCCATCACAATATTCCACGGCCTTGTCATCACAAGGCTCCATGACGCTTGTCATCACAATGCTGCAAGACCCCTGTAATCAAAATGCTCCATGCCCTTGTCATCACAAAGCTCCATGACACATGTCATCAGAATGTTCCATGGCCTTCAAATCAAAAGGCTCCATGCCCTTGTCATCACAATGCACCATGTCCAATGTCATCACAATAATCTATGAAACGTGTCAGACCAATGCTCCATGCCCCTGTCAACACAATGCTCCATGCCCTTGTCATCACAATGCTGCATGACCCTTGTCATCACAATGCTCCATGACTCCAGTCATCACAATGCTTCATAACGTTTGTCATCACAACGGTCCATGCCCACGTCATGACAAGGCTCTGTGACATTTGTAACCACAATGCTCCATGAACTTTTCATCACAATGCTGCGTGACCCTTGTCATTACAATGTTCCATGCCTTTGTCAGAAAAATGCTCCATGACAATTGTCATCACAGTGTGCCATGCGCTTTTCATCACAATGATCCACAACCTTGTCATCGTTATGCTCCATTAACCTTTTAAGCACAATGCTCCATGCACTTATCATCCAAATGCTCTCTCACATGAGATATCACAATGTTCCATCACTAGTCATCACAATCTTCCCTCACCCCTGTTATCACAATGTTCCATGAACCCTGTCATCACAATGCTACATCCCCTTATCAGCACAATGTTCTATGACCCCTGACATCACAATGTTCCATAACCACTGTCATCAAAATGCTCCATGACAGTTTTCATCCCAAAGCTCCATGACCCCTGGCATCACAATGTTCTATAACCCCTGTCATCAAAATGTTCCATTACATTTTTCATCAAATTGCTGCATGACCATGTCATCAAAATGCTCCCTGCCTTTCTCATCACAATGCACCACACCCTTGTCATCAAAATGCTCCATGACCTTTGTCATCACAAAGCTCCATGACCCTTGGCATCACAATGCTCCATGCAATTGTCATCACAATGCTCTATGAACATTCTCATCACATTGCTCCATGCCCTTGTCATCACAATGCTCAATGCCCTTCTCATCACAGTAATCCATGAAATATTCCAGACCAATGCTCAATGCCCTTCTCATCACAATGATCCATTACCTATGTCATAACAATGCTCCATGACCCCTGCCATCACAATGTTCCATGGCATTGTCATCACAAAGCTCCATGATCCTTGTCATCACAATGCTCCAAACCGCTGTAATCATAATGCTCCATGCCCTTGTCATCGCAAAGCTCCATGACGCCTGCCATCAGAATGTTCCATGGCCTTCTCATCACAATGCTACATGCCCTTGTCATGACAGTGCTCCAAGACACCTGTAATCACAATGCTCCATTCTCCTGTTCATCTCAATGCTCCATGAAGCCTGTCATCAAATTGCACCATGACCATCATCATAATGCTTCAGGCTATTGTCATCACAATGAAATCAAAATTATCCAAGACCACTGTCATCATAATGCTCCAAACCCTTGTGATCACAAAGTGCCATAACACTTATCATCACAACACCCTATGACGCTCATCATCACAATTATCCATGGTCTTCTCATCACAATGCTCCATGACCATTGTCATCACAATTCTCAGTACACTTGTCATCACAATGCTCCCTGACACATGTCATCAGTATGCTCCTTGAACCCTGTCATGACAAGGCTCCATGCCTCTTCATCACAATGATCCATGCCCTTTTCATCACAATGCTCCAAGACCACTGTAATCAAAGTGCTCCATGTCCTTGTCATCACAAAGCTCCATGACACATGTCATCAGAATGCTCCAAGAACCCTGTAATAACAATGCTCCATGCCCCTTTTCATTAGAATGCTCCATGAGACTTGTCATCACAAATCTCCATGCTCTTGCCATCACAGTGCTCCAGGACCTTGTCATCACCATGTTCCATTCCCTTGTCATCACAATGCTCCATGACCCCTGTCATCACAATACTCCATGAACATTTTCAGCCCAATGCTCCATGAAATTCTCATCACAGTGCTCCATGTCAAATATCATCAAAATGCTCCATGAACACAGTCATCACAACACTCCATGACACCTGACAACACAATCATCCGGGACTCTTGTCATCACAATGCTCCATTCCCTAGTCATCACAATGCTCCATGAAGATTTTCAGCCCAATGCTCCATGACCCTTTTCATCACAATCATCCATGCCCTTGTCATCCCAATGCTCCATGACCCCTGTATTCACAATGCTCCGTGACGCTTGTCATCACAATGCTCCATGACTTTGTCAGCAAAATGCTACATGACCTTGTCATTACTATGCTCTATGCGCTTGTCATCACAGTACTCCATTACCATTGTCATCACAATCCTCCATGAACCTAGGATCACATTGCTTCATGCCCTTGTCATCCGGAAGCTCCATGCTCCTTGAAATCAAAATGATCCATGACCTCTGTCATCACAATGCTACAAACACTTGTGATCACAATGTTCCATAACAGTTGTCATCACAACACTCCATGATGCCTGTCATCACAATAATCCATGCCCTTTTCATCACAGTGCTTCATGAGCTTTGTCATCACAATTCTCAATACACTTGTCATCACAATGTTCCCTGACACTTGTCGTCAGAATGCTCCTTGAAACCTGTCACAAAAAGGCTCCATGCATTTTTCATCACAAAACCCCATGCCATTTTCATCACAATGCTCCATGTCATTGTCATCAAAATACTCCACAAGTTTGTCATCAGAATGCTCCATGACAATTGTCGTCACAATTCTCCATGCACTTGTCAGAACAATGCTTCCTGACCCTTGTCATCACAATGCTTCAAGCCATTTTCATCACAAAGCTCCATTACCTTTGTCATCAGAATCCTCCATGACAGTTGGCATCACAATGCTCCATGACATTGTCATCACAATGAGCCATTACATATGTCATCACAATGCTCCATGACACCTCTCTTCACAATAAGGCATAACCTGGTCATCACAATGCTCCATGCCCTTGTCATCACAATGCACCATTCCAACTGTCATCACAATAATCCATGAAAATTATTAGACCAATGGTCCATGCCCTTGTCATCACAATGCTCCATGCCATAGTTATCACAATGTTCCAAAACGCCTGTAATCAGAATGCTCCATGCCCCTTTTCATCAGTATGCTCCATGAGATTTGTCACCACAAGGCTCCATGAATTTCTCATCACAGTGCTCCAGGACCTTATCATCACAATGCTTCACGACATTGTCATGAAAATTCTCAATGGCCCTTGTCAACATAATGCTCCAAGCCCTAGTCATCACAATGCTCCATTATATTTGTCATCACAATCTTCCATTACATTTGGCATCACAATGCTCCATGCCATTGTCATCGCAATGGACCATGACATATGTCATCACAATGCTCCCTGACACCTGTCTTCACAATACTCCATGCAATGTCATCACAATGCTCCATGCCCTTGTCATCACAATGAACCATGTCCACTGTCATCACAATAATCTAGGAAACTTGAAAGACCAATGTTCAATGACACGGTCATCACAATGCTCCATGCCCTTGTCATCACAATGATCCATGACCCCTGTCATAACAATGCTCCATGACCCCTGCCATCACAATGTTCCACGGCCTTGTCATCACAAGGCTCCATGACGCTTGTCATCACAATGCTCCAGGACCCCTGTAATCAAAATGCTGCATGCCCTTGTCATCACAAAGCTCCATGACACATGTCATCAGAATGTTCCATGGCCTTCTCATCAAAATGCTCCATGCCCTTGTCATCACAATGCATCATGTCCAATTTCATCACAATAATCTATGAAACTTGTCAGACCAATGCTCCATGACCCTGTCATCACAATGCTCCATACCCTTGTTATCACAATGCTCCATGACCCCTGTCATCACAATGCTCCGTGACTCCAGTCATCACAATGCTTCATAATGATTGTCATCACAACGGTCCATGCGTGCGTCATCACAAGGCTCTGTGACCTTTGTAAACACAATGCTCCATGAACCTTTCATCACAATTCTCCGTGACCCTTGTCATCACAATGCTCCAAGCCTTTGTCAGGACAATGCTCCATGACCGTTGTCATCACAAAGTGCCATGAGCTTTTCATCACAATGATCCACAACCTTGTCATCGCTATGCTCCATAAACCTTGTAATCACAATGCTCCATGCACTTCTCATCCAAATGCTGTCTCACATGAGATATCACAATGTTCCATCACTAGTCATCACAATCCTCACTCACCCGTTATCACAATGTTCCATGACCCCTGTCACCACAATGCTACATCCACTTATCATCACAATATTCCATGACCCATGACATCACAATGTTCCATAACCACTGTCATCAAAATGCTCCATGACCCTTTTCATCCCAAATCTCCATGACCCCTGGCATCACAATGTTCTATAATCCCAGTCATCAAAATGTTCCATTACACTTTTCATCAAATTGCTGCATGACCCTGTCATCAAAATGCTCCCTGCCTTTCTCATCACAATGCACCACACCCTTGTCATCAAAATGCTCAATGACTTTGTCATCACAATTCTCCATGACCCTTGGCATCACAATGCTACATGTCATTGTCATCACAATGCTCCATGAACCCTCTCATCACATTGCTCCATGCCCTTGTCATCACAAAGCTCCATGACACTTGTCATCACAATGCTCGATGCCCTTCTCATCACAATGCTCCATGCCCTTGTCATTACAATCCTCCATGACCCATGTATCACAGTGTTCCGTGCCCTTGTCATCACAGTGCTATATGCCCAATCTCATCACAAAAATCCATGAAACCTTTCAGACCAATGTTCAATGCCCTTCTCATCACAATGCTCCATTACCTCTGTCATAAATATGCTCCATGACAACTGCCCACACAATGTTCCACGGCCCTGTCATCACAGGGCTCCATGACCCTTGTCATCACAATGCTCCAAGAACCCTGTAATCACAATGCTTTATGCCTTTGTCAGAACAAAGCCCCATGACGCATGCCATCAGAAAGTTCCATGGCCTTCTCATCACAATCCTCCATGCCCTTGTCATGACAATGCTCCAAGACCCCTGTATACACAATGCTTCATACTACTTTTCATCTCAATGCTCCATGAAGCCTCTTATCAGAATGCTCCATGCACATCATCAAAATGCTTCAGGCTATTGTCATCACAATGAAATCCAAATTATCCATGACCACTGTCTCATAATGCTCCTAACCATTGTGATCACAATGTTCCATAACACTTAACATCACAACACCCTATGACGCTCATCATCACAATTATCCATGGTCTTCTCATCACAATGCTCCATGAACTTTGTCATCACAATTCTCAATACACTTGTCATCACAATGCTCCCTGACACTTGTCGTCAGTATGCTCCTTGAACCCTGTCATGACAAGGCTCCATGCCTTTTCATCACAATGATCCATGCATTTTCATCACAATGTTCCAAGACACATGGAATCACAGTGCTCCATGCCCTTGTCATCTCAAAGCTCAATGACAGATGTCATCAGAATGCTCCATGGAATTCTCCTCACAATGCTACAGGCCATTGTCATCACAATGCTGGAAGACCCCTGTAATCACAATGCTCCATGCCCATTTTCATCAGAATGCTCCATGAGACTTGTCATCACAAGTCTCCATGCTTTTATCATCACAATGCTCCAGGACCTTGTCATCACCATGCTGCATTCCCTTGTCATCACAATGCTCCATGACCCCTGTCATCACAATACTCCACGAATATTTTCAGCCCAATGCTCCATGAAATTCTCATCACAATGCTCCATGAAAAATATCATAAAATTGCTCCATGACCACTGTCATCACAACACTCCATGACACCTGACAACACAATGATCCGGGACACTTGTCATCACAATGCTCCATTCCCTACTCATCACAATGCTCCATGACCCCAGTCATCACAATACTCCATGAACATTTTCAGCCAAATGCTCCATGACACTTGGCATCACAATGCTCCATGCCTTTGTCAGCAAAATGCTACATGACATTGTCATTACAATGCTCTATGCGCTTGTCATCACAATACTCCATTACCATTGTCATCACAAACCTCCATGAACCTTGGGATCACATTGCTTCATGCCCTTGTCATCACAATGCTCCATGCACTTTGAAATCAAAATGATCCATGACCCCTGTCATCACAATGCTCCAAACACTTGGAATCACAATGTTCTATAACACTTGTCATCACAACGCTCCATGATGCCTGCCATCACAATACTCCATGCCCTTTTCATCACAATACTCCATGACCTTTGTCATCACAATTCTCAATACACTTGTCATCACAGTGCTCCCTGGCACTTGGCGTCAGAATTCTCCTTGAACCCTGTCACGAAAAGGCTCCATGACTTTTTCATCACAAAGCCCCATGCCATTTTCTTCACAATGCTCCATGATGTTGTCATCAAAATACTCCACAAGCTTGTCATCAAAATGCTCCATGACCCTGTCATCACAATGCTCCCTGCCCTTCTCATCACAATGCACAAACACTTGTCATCAAAATGCTACCTGTTATTTGTCATCACAAAGATCCATGACCCTTGGCATCACAATGTTCCATGTCATTGTCATCACAATGCTCCATGAACGCTCTGATCACATTGCTCCATGCCCTTGTCATCACAAAGCTCCATGACACATGTCATCATAATGCTCCATGGCCTTCTCATCACAATGCTCCATGTGCTTGCCATCACAATGCTCCATTACCCCTGTCATAACAATGCTCCATGATAGCTGCCATCACGATGTTCCGTGGCCTTGTCATCACAAGGCTCCATGACCTTTCTCATCACAATGCTCCAAGACCCCTGTAATCACAAAGCTCCATGCCCATTTTCTTCTCAATGATCCATGAACCGTGTCATCACAATGCACCATGCCCATCATCACAATGCTTCAGGCTATTGTCATCAAAATGAAATCAATATGCTCCATGACCTCTGTCATAACAATGCTCCAAACCCTTGTGATCACAATATTCCATAACTCTTGTCATCACAGTGCCCCATGACACTCGTCATCACAATTATCCATGGTCTTCTCATCAAAATGCTCCATGACCTTTGTCATCACAATGCTCATTACACTTGTCATCAAAATGCTCCCTGACACTTGTTGTCTGTATGCTCCGTGAAACCTGTCATGACAAGGCTCCATGCCTTTTTCATCACAATGATTCATGTCCTTCTCATCACAGTGCTCCATGACAGTTGTCATCACAATTCTCCATGCACTTGTCAGCACAATGCTCCCTGACCCTTGTCATCTCAATGCTCCAAGCTATTGTCATCACAATGCACCATTACCTTTGTCATCAGAATCCTCCATGACACTTGGCATCACAATGCTCCATGCCATTGTCATCACAATGGGCAATTACATATGTCAACACAGTGCTCCCTGACACCAGTCTTCACATTACTGCATGACCTGGTCATCACAATGCTCCATGCCCTTGTCACCACAATGCACCATTCCAACAGTCATCACAGTAATCCATGAAACTTATTAGACCAATGCTCCATGTCCTTGTCATCACAATGCTCCATGACCCTTGTCATCACAATCCTCCATGAACTTTTCATCACAATGCTCTTTGATCCTTGTCATCACAATTCTCTATGCCTTTCTCAGCACAATGCTCCATGACCCTTGTCATCACAATGCTCCATGTGCTTGTCAGCACGATGCTCCATGACACATGTCATCACAATGCACCATGCACTTTCCATCACAGTGCTCCACAATTTTGTCATCACAATGATCCATAAAACTTGTCATCACAATTCTCCATGCACTTCTCATCAAAATGCTCTCTCACCACAGATATCACAATGTTACATCACTATTTGTCACAATACTCCCTCACCCCTGTCATCACAATGATCCATGACTCCTGTCATCACAATTGTACATGCACATATCATCACAATGTTCGATGACCCCTGACATCACAATGTTCCATAACCCCTGTCATCAAAATGCTCCCAAAACCTTTTCATCAAAATGCTCCATGACCCCTGGCATCGCAATGTTCAATAACCCTTGTCATCAAAATGTTCCATGACACATTTCATCCAGTTGCTCCATGACCCTGTCATCACAATGCTCCCTGCCCTTCTCATCACAATGCACAACGCCCTTGTCATCAAAATCCTCCATGACCTTTGTCATCACAAAGTTCCATGACCCTTGGCATCACAATGCTCCATGTCATTTTCATCACAATGCTCCATGATCGCATTCATCACATTGCTCCATGCCGTTGTCATCACAAAGCTCCATGACACATGTCATCAGAATGCTCCATGGCTTTCTCATCACCATCCTCCATGCCATTGCCATCACAATGTTCCATTACCCCTGTCATAACTATGCTCCATGACCCCTGCCATGACGATGTTCCATGGCCTTGTCATCACAAGGCTCCATGACCCTTCTCATCACAATGCTCCAAGACCCCTGTAATCACAATGTTCCATGACCCCTGTCATCACAATGCTACATCCCCTTATCATCACAATGTTCCATGACACCTGACATCACAATGTTCCACAACCCCTGTCATAAAAATGCTCCATGACACTTTTTATCCCAAAGCTCCATGACCCCTGACATCCCAATGTTCTATAACTCCTGTCATCAAAATATTCCATTACAATTTTCATCAAATTGCTGCATGACACTGTCATCAAAATGCTCCCTGGCCTTCTCATCACAATGCACCACACCCTTGTCATCAAAATGCTCCGTGACATTTGTCATCACAAATCTCCTTGACCCTTGACATCACAATGCTCCATGTCATTGTCATCAGAATGCTCCATGAACCTTCTCATTACATTTCTCCATGCCCTTGTCATCACAAAGCTCCATGACACATGTCATCACAATGCTCGATGCCTTCTCTTCACTATGCTCCATGCCCTTGTCATTACAATCCTCTATGACCATTGTATCACAGTGTTCCGTTCTCTTGTCATCACAATGCTCCATGTCCACTTTCATCACAATAATCCATGAAACATTTCACACCAATGCTTCCTGTCCTTCTCATCACAATGCTCCATTACACCTGTCATAACAATGTTCCATGACCCCTGCCATCACAAAGTTCCACGGCATTGTCATTCACAAGGCACCATGACACTTGTCATCACAATGTTCCAAGACCCCTGTAATCACAATGCTCCATGCCCTTGTCATCACAAAGCTCCATGACGCATGTCATTAGAATGTTCCATGGACTTCTCATCACAATGCTCCAAGACACTTTTTATCACAATGCTCCATGCCCCTTTTCATCTCAAAGCTCCATGAATCCTATCATCACAATGCACCATGCCCATTATCATAATGCTTCAGGCTATTTTCCTCATAATGAAATCAAAATGCTCCATGACCTCTGTCATCACCATGCTCCAAACCGTTGGGATCACAATGTTCCATAACACTTCTCATCACAACACCCCATGATGCTCATAATCACAATTATCCATGGTCTTCTCATCACTATGCTCCATAACCTTTGTCATCACAATGCTCCCTGACACTTGTCGTCAGTATGCTCCTTGAACACTGTCATTACAGGGCTCCATGCCTTTTTCATCACAATGATCTATGCCCTTTTCATCACAATGCTCAAAGACACCTGTAATCACAATGCTACATGCACTTGTCATCACAGTGCTCCATGACGCATTCATCAGAATGCTCCATGACCTTCTCTTCACAATGCTCCATGGCCCTTGTCATCACAATGCTCCAAGCCCTTGTCATCACAATGCTCCATTACCTTTGTCATCACAGTCCTCCATAACACTCGGCATCACAATGCTCCATGCCATTGTCATCACAATGGAACATGAAATATCCCATCACAATGCTCCCTGACACCTGTCTTCCCAATAATCCATGACCTTGTCATCCCAATGCTCCATGCCCTTGTCATCACAATATGCCATGCGCACTGTCAACACAATTATCCATGAAACTTTTCAGACCAATGCTCCATGCTCCTGTCATCACAATGCTACATGACCACAGTCATCACAATGCTCCGTGTGTCCCGTCATCACAAGACTCCATGACGTGTGTCAACACAAAAGTCAATGCCCTCATCATCACAAGGCTCTGTGAAATTTGTCACCACAATGCTCCATGAACTTTTCATCAAAATGCTCAATGTCATTGTCATCACAATGCTCCATGAACGCTCTCATCATATTGCTCCAAGCCCTTGTCATCACAATGCTCCATTACCTTTGTCATCACATCCTCCATAACACTCGGCATCACAATGCTCCATGCCATTGTCATCACAATGGAACATGAAATATGCCATCACAATGCTCCCTGACACCTGTCTTCACAATAATCCATGACCTTGTAATCACAATGTTCCATGCCCTTGCCATCACAATTCTCCATTAACCCTGTCATAACAATGCTCCATGACCCCTGCCATCACGATGTTCCATGGTCTTGTCATCACAAGGCTCCATGACCCTTCTAACCACAATGCTCCAAGACCCCTGTAATCACAATGCTCCATGCCCCGTTTCATCTCAATGATCCATGAACCCGGTCATCACAATGCACCATGCCCATCATCAAAATGCTTCATGCTATTGTCATCACAATGAAATCAAAATTCTCCATGATCTCTGTCATCACAATGCTCCAAATCCGTGTGGTCAAAATGTTCCATAACACTTATCATCACAACGTCCCATGACGCTCGTCATCACAATTATACATGGTCTTCTCATCACAATGCTCCATGACCTTTTTCATCACAATGCTCAATACACTTGTCATCACAATGCTCCCTGACCCTTGTCCTCAGTATGCTCCTTGAACCATGTCATGACAAGGCTCCATGACTTTTTCATCACAATGCTCCATGCCCTTGTCATCACAAAGCTCCATGATGAATGTCATCAGAACGTTCCATGGCCATCTCATCCCAATGCTCCAAGCCCTTGTCATCACAGTGCTCCAAGACCCCTGTAATCACAATGCTCCATGCCCCTTTTCATCAGAATATTCCATGAGACTTGTCATCACAAGTCTCCATGGTCTTCTCATCACAATGCTCCAGTACCTTGTCATCACAAGCCTCCATGGCCCCTGTCATCACAATACTCGATGAACGTTTTCAGCTCAATGGTCCTTGACCTTCTAATCACAATGCTCCATGACCAATATCATCACAATGCTCCATGACCACTGTCATCACAACACTCCATGACACCTGACAACACAATGATCAGGGACTCCTGTCATCACAAAGCTCCAAGAACCCTGTAATCACAATACTCCATGAATATTTTCAGCCCAATGCTCCATGACACCTGTCATCACAATGCTCCATGACTTTGTCAGCAAAATGCTTCATGACCTTGTCATTACAATGCTCTATGCGCTTGTCATCACAATACTCCATTACCATTGTCATCACAATCCTCCATGAACCTTGGGTTCACATTGCTTCATGCCCTTGTAATCACAATTCTCCATGCTCCTTTAAATAAAAATGATCCATGACCCCTGTCATCACAATGCTCCAAAAACTTTTGATCAAAATGTTCCATAACAATTGTCATCACAACGCTCCATGATGCCTGTCATCACAATACTCCATGCACTTTTCATCACAATGCTCCATGACCTTTGTCATCACAATTCTCAATACACTTGTCATCACAATGCTCCCTGACACTTGTCGTCAGAATGCTCCTTGAACCCTGTCACGAAAAGGCTCCATGCCTTTTTCATCAAAATGTCCCATGCCGTTTTCATCACAATGCTCCACGCCACTGTCATCAAAATACTCCACAAGCTTGTCATCACAATGCTCCATGACCATTGTCATCACAATTCTCCATGCACTTGTCAGCACAATGCTCCCTGACCCTTGTTATCTCAATGATCCAAGCCATTGTCATCACAATGCACCATTACATTTGTCATCAGAATCCTCCATGACACTTGGCATCACAATGCTCCATGCCCTTGTCACCACAATGCACCATTCCAACAGTCATCACAATAATACATGAAATTTATGAGACCAATGATCCATGCCCTTGTCATCACAATGCTCCATGCCCCTTGTCATCACAATGCTCCATGACCCCTGTCATCACAGTGCTCCGTGACTCCAGTCATCACAGTGCTTCATGACCTTTGTCATCACAATGGTCCATGCCCTCGTCATAAAGAGACTCTGTGACCTTTTTAACCACAATGCTCCATGAACTTTTCATCACAATTCTCTTTGACCCTTGTCATCACAATGCTCTATGCCTTTCTCAGCACAATGCTCCATGACCCTTGTCATCACAATGCTCCATGCGCTTGTCAGCACAATGCTCCATGACACATGTCATCACAATGCACCATGTGCTTGTCATCACAGAGCTCTACAAACTTGTCATCACAATGCTCCATAAACATTGTCATCACAATGCTCCATGAACTTCTCATCAAAATGCTCTCTCACTACTGATATCACAATGTTACTTCACTACTCACCACAATACTCCCTCACCCCTGTCATCACAATGTTCCATGACTCCTGTCATCACAGTGCTACATGCACTTATCATCACACTGTTCGATGACCCCTGACATCACAATGTTCCGTAACCCCCGTCATCAAAATGCTCCCTGACCCTTGTCATCCCAATGCTCCAAGCCATTGTCATCACAATGCACCATTACATTTGTCATCAGAATCCTCCATGACCCTTGGCATCACATTGCTCCATGCCCTTGTCATCACTAAGCTCCATGACACATGTCATCAGAATGCTCCATGGCCTTCTCATCACAATGCCCCATGACTTATGTCATCACAATGCTCAATACACTTGTCATCAATATGCTCCATGGCATTTGTTGTCTGTATGATACTTGAACCCTGTCATGACAAGGCTCCATGCATTTTTCATCACAATGTTCCATGCCCTTTTCATCACACTGCTACAAGACCCATGTAATCAAAATGCTCCATGTGCTGGTCATCATAAAGCTCAATGAAGCATGTCCTCAGAATGCTCCTTGGCCTTCTCTTCACAATGCTCCATGCCCTTGTCATCACAATGTTCCAAGACCCCTGTAATCACAGTGGTCCATGCCCCTTTTCATCAGTATGCTATATAAGACTTGTCATCACAAGGCTCCATGGATTTCTCATCACAATGCTCCAGGACCTTGTCATCACAATGCTTCACAACTTTGTGAAGAAGATTCTCAATAGCCCTTGTGATCATATTGCTCCAAGCCCTAGTCATCACAAAGCTCCATTTAATTTGTCATCACAATCCTCCATTACATTTAGCATCACAATGCTCCATGCCATTATCACCGCAGTGGAACATGACATATGTCATCACAATGCTCCCTGACACCTGTCTTCACAATACTCCATGACCTTCTCATCACCATGATCCATACACTTGTCATTAAAATGCACCATGTCCACTGTCATCACAATAATCTATGAAACTTTTCAGACCAATGCTCCATGCCCCTGTCACCACAACGATCCATGCCCTTGTCCTCACAATGCTCCATGACCCCTATCACCACAATGCTCCATGAATCCAGTCATCACAATGCTTCATAACGTTTGTCATCAAAACGGTCCATGCCCGTGTCATCACAAGGCTCTGTGACCTTTGTAACCACAATGCTCCTTGAACTTTTCATCACAACGCTCTGTGACCCTTGTCATCACAATGCTCCATGCCTTTGTCAGAACAATGCTCCATGACCCTTGTCATCACAATGTGCCACGTGCTTTTCATCACATCGGTCCACAACCTTGTAATCACTATGCTCCATAAACCTTGTAATCACAATGCTCCATGCACTTCTCATCCAAATGCTCTCTATCCAGAGATATCACAATGTTCCATCACTAGTCATCACAATACCGCTCACCCCTGTAATCATAATGTTCCATGACCCCTGTCATCACAGTGCTACGTACCCTTATCATCACAATATTCCATGACCCCTGACATCACAATGTTCCATAACCCCTGTCATCAAAATGCACCATGACCCTTTTCATCCCAAAGCTCCATGACCCCTGACATCACAATGTTCTAAACCACCTGCCCTCAAAATATTCCATTACATTTTCATCAAATTGCTGCATGACCCTGTCATCAAAATGCTCCCTTCCCTTCTCATCACAATGCACCACACCATTGTCATCGAAATGCTCCCTGTTATTTGTCATCACAAATCACCATGACCATTGGCATCACAATGTTCCATGTCATTGTCATCACAATGCTCCATGAACACTCTCATCACATTGCTCCATGCCCTTGTCATCACAAAGCTCCATGACACTTGTCATCACAATGCTCGATGCCCTTCTCATCACAATGCTCCATGCCCTTGTCATTACAATCCTCAATGAAACATGCATCAGAGTGTTCTGTGCCCTTGTCATCCCAATGCTCCATGCCACTCTCATCACAATAATCCATGAAATATTTTAGACCAAAGCTCAATGCCCTTCTCATCACAATGCTCCATTACCTCTGTCATAACAATGCTCCATGAAACATGCCATCACATTGTTCAACGGCATGTCATCACAAGGCTCCATGACCCTTGTCATCACAATGCTCCAAGACCCCTGTAATCACAATGCTCCATGCCCTTGTCATCACAGTGCTCCATGACACATGACATCAGAATGTTCCATGGCCTTCTCATCACAATGCTCCATGCCCTTGTCATCACAATGCTCCAAGACCCCGGTAATCACAATGCTCCATGCCCCTTTTCATCTCAATGCTCCATGAACACTGATATCACAATGCACCATGCCCATCATCATAATGTTTCAGGCTATTGTCATCACAATGAAATCTAAATTCTCTATGACCTCTGTCATCATAATGCTCCAAACCTTTGTGATCACAATGTTCCATAAGACTTATCATCACAACACCCCATGACGCTCATCATCACAATTATCCATGGTCTTCTCATCACAATGCTCCATGACCTTTGTCATCAAATGCTCAATACACTTGTCATCACAATGCTCCAAGACACTTGTCGTCAGTATGCTTCTTGAACCCTGTCATGAGAAGGCTCAATGCCTTTTTCATCACAATGATACATGCCCATTACATCACAATGCATCAAGACACCTTTAATCACAATGCTCCACAACCTTCTCATCACAATGCTCCATGGCCAATATCATCACAGTGCTCCAAGACCACTGTCATCACAACACTCCATGACACCTGACAACACAATGATCCGGAACTCTTGTCATCAAAATGCTCCATTCCCTAGTCATCACAATGCTCCATGACCCCTGTCATCACAATACTCCATGAACATTTTCAGCCCAATGCTCCATGACCCTTGTCATCACATTGAACCATGCCCTTGTCATCCCAATGCTCCATGACCCCTGTATTCACATAGCTCCGTGACGATTCTCATCACAGTGCTCCATGACACCTGTCATCACAATGCTCCATGCCTTTGTCAGCAAATGC
The DNA here is from genome assembly GCF_964341445.2 of Mesoplodon mirus. Lineage (NCBI taxonomy): Eukaryota > Metazoa > Chordata > Mammalia > Artiodactyla > Ziphiidae > Mesoplodon > Mesoplodon mirus. Next base: position 346,537 of record NW_028295495.1, read on the forward strand.
TACATGACCTTGTCATTACAATGCTCTATGAGCTTGTCATCACAGTACTCCATTACCATTGTCATCACAATCCTCCATGAACCTTGGGATCACATTGCTTCATGCCCTTGTCATCAGAGTGCTCCATGCTCCTTGAAATCAAAATGATCCATGACCTCTCTCATCACAATGCTCCAAACACTTGTAATCACAATGTTCCATAAAATTTGTCATCACAACGCTCCATGATGCCTGTCATTACAATACTCCATGGCCTTTTCATCACAATGCTCCATGACCATTGTCATCACAATTCTAAATATACTTGTCATTACAATGCTTCCAGAATCTTGTCGTCAGAAAGCTCCTTGAAACCTGTCACGAAAAGGCTCCATGCCTTTTTCATCAGTATGCCCCATGCCGTTTTCATCACAATGCTCCATGCCATTGCCATCAAAATACTCCACAAGCTTGTCATCAGAATGCTCCATGACCCTTGTCATCACAATTCTCCATGCACTTGTCAGCACAATGCTCCCTGACCCTTGTCATCACAATGCTCCAAGCCATTGTCATCACAATGCTCCATTACCTTTGTCATCAGAATCCTCCATGACACTTGGCATCACAATGTGCTACGCCATTGTCATCACAATGGGCCATTACATATCTCATCACAATGCTCCCTGACACCTGTCTTCACAATACTGCATGACGTGGTCCTCACAATGCTCCATGCCCTTGTCATCACACTGCGCCATTCCAACTGATATCGCAATAATCCATGAAACTTATTAGACCAATGCTCCATGCCCTTGTCATCACAATGCTCCATGACTCCATTCATCACAGTGCTTCACGACCTTGTGATGGATATTCTCAATAGCCCTTGTCATCATATTGCTCCAAGTCCTATTCATCACAATGCTCCATTTTATTTGTCATCAAAATCCTCCATTACATTTAGCATCACAATGCTCCATGCCATTATCATCGCAATGGACCATGACATATGTCATCACAATGCTCCCTGACACCTGTCTTCACAATACACCATGACCTACTCATCACCATGATCCATACACTTGTCATTACAATGCACCATGTCCACTGTCATCACAATAATCTATGAAAATTGTCAGACCGATGTTCCAAGCCCCTGTCACCACAATGCTCCATGCCCTTGTCATCACAATGCTCCATGACCCCTATCATCACAATGCTCCGTGACTCCATTCATCACATTGCTTCATAAAGTTTGTCATCAAAACGGTCCTTGCCCGTGTCATCACAAGGCTCTGTGACCTTTGTAACCACAATGCTCCATGAACTTTTCATCACAATGCTCCGTGACCTTTGTCATCACAATGCTCCATGCCTTTGTCAGAACAATGCTCCATGACACTTGTCATCACAATGTGCCACGTGCTTTTCATCACATTGGTCCACAACCTTGTAATCGCTATGCTCCATAAAATTTGTAATCACAATGCTACATGCATTTCTCCTCCAAATGCTCTCTCACCAGAGATATCACAATGTTCCATCACTAGTCATCACAATACCCCTCACCCCTGTAATCATAATGTTCCATGACCCCTGTCATCACAGTGCTACATACCATTATCATCACAATGTTCCATGACCCCAGACATCACAATGTTCCATAACCCCTGTCATCAAAATGCACCATGACCCTTTCCATCCCAAAGGTAAATGATCCCTGGCAGCACAATGTTCTATAACCCCTGCCCTCAAAATATTCCATTACATTTTCATCAAATTGCTGCATGACCCTGCCATCAAAAGGCTCCCTGCCCTTCTCATCACAATGCACCACATCATTGTCATCGAAATGCTCCCTGTTATTTGTTATCACAAATCTCCATGATCATTGGCATCACAATGCTCCATGTCATTGTCATCACAAAGCTCCATGAACACTCTCATCTCATTTCTCCATGCCCTTGTCATCACAAAGCTCCATGACACTTGTCATCACAATGCTCGATGCCCTTCTCATCACAATGCTCCATGCCCTTATCATTACAATCCTCCATGAACCATGTATCACAGTGTTCCGTGCCCTTGTCATCCCAATGCTCCATGCCCACTCTCATCACAATAATCCATGAAACATTTTAGACCAAAGCTCAATGCCCTTCTCATCACAATGCTCCATTACCTCTGTCATAACAATGCTCCATGACACCTGCCATCACATTGTTCAACGGCATGTCATCACAAGGCTCCATGACACTTGTCATCACAATGCTCCAAGACCCCTGTAATCACAATGCTCCATGCCCTTGTCATCACAGTGCTCCATGACGCATGTCATCAGAATGTTCCATGGACTTCTCCTCACAATGCTCCATGCCCTTGTCATCACAATGCTCCAAGACCCCTGTAATCACAATGCTCCATGCCCTTGTCATCACAGTGCTCCATGACGCATGTCATCAGAATGTTCCATGGACTTCTCCTCACAATGCTCCATGCACTTGCCATCCCAATGCTCCATGACCCCTGTAATCACAATGATCCGTGATGCTTCTCATCACAGTGCTCTATGACCCTTATCATCACAATGCTCCATGCCTGTGTCAGCAATATGCTACATGACCTTGTCATCAAAATGCTCCATTTGCTTGTCATCACAATACTCCTTTACCATTTTCATCACAATCCTCCATGAACCTTGGGATCACATTGCTTCATGCCCTTGTCATCCCAATGCTCCATGCTCCTTGAAAACAAAATGATCCATGACTTCTATCATCACAATGCTCCAAACCCTTGTGATCACAATGTTCCATAACACTTGTCATCACAACGCTCTATGATGCCTGTCATCACAATACTCCATGTCCTTTTCGTCAAAATGCTCCATGATCTTTTTCATCACAATTCTCCAAACCCTTGTGATCACAATGTTCCATAACACTTGTCATCACAACGCTCCATGATGCCTGTCATCACAATACTCCATGTCCTTTTCGTCAAAATGCTCCATGATCTTTTTCATCACAATTCTCAAAACACTTGTCATCACAATGTTCCCTGACACTTGTCGTCAGAATGCTCCTTGAAACCTGTCATGAAATGGCTTCATGCCTTTTTCATCACAATGCTCCCTGCCCTTTTCTTCACAATGCTCCATGCCATTGTCGTCACAATACTCCACAAGCTTGTCATCAGAATGCTCCATGACACTTGTCATCACAATGCTCCTTGGCCACTGTCATCACAATGCTCCATACCCCTTGTCATTACTGTGCTCCATGACGCTCGTCATCACAATTATCCATGGTTTTCTCATCACAATGCTCTACGCACTTGTCATCAAAATGCTCCATGACCCTTGTCATCACAATGCTCCATGGCCACTGTCATCACAATGCTCCATTCCCCTTGTCATTACAGTGCTCCATGACGCTCGTCATCACAATGCTCCACGGTCTTGCCATCACAATGCTCCATTCCCTGGTCATCACAATGCTCCATGCCCTGGTCATCACAATGCTCCATGTCCCCTGTCATCACAGTTCTCCTCGTTCTTGGCATCACTATTCTCCATGACAGTTCTCATCACCGTGTTTCATGATTTGTCATCACAATTCTAGATGCACTTGTCATCGCAATGTTCCATGACCCCTGTCATAGGAAGCTCCATGTGCTTCTCATCACAATGCTTCATGAACTTGTCATCAAAATTCTCAATGGCCCTTGTCATCACAATGCTCCATGCCCTTTTCATCACAATGCTCCATTACATTTGTCATCACAATCCTCCATGACACTTGGCATCACAATGTTCCATTCCATTGTCATCACAATGGACCATGACATATGTCATCACAATGCTCCCTGAGACCTGTCTTCAAAATTCTCCATGACCTTCTCATCACAATGCTCCATGCCTTGGTCATCACATTGCACCATGCCCACTGTCATCACAATAATCCATGAAACATGTCAGGCCAATGCTCCATGCCCCTGTCATCACAATGATCATTGCCTTTCATCACAATGAACACAATGAACACAATGAACACTCTATGAACACTGTCATCACAATTCTCCATGACTCCAGTCAAAATAATTCTTCATGACCTTTGTCATCACAATGGTCCATGCCCTCGTCATCACAAGGCTCTGTGACCTTTGTCAACAAAATGCTCCATGAAATTTTCATCACAATGCTCGTTGACCCTTCTCATCACAATGCTCCATGCCGTTGTCAGCACAGGGCTCCATGACCCATGTCATCACAATGTGCCATGTGTTGTCATAACAATGCTCCACAACCTTGTCATCACAATGCTCCATAAAACTTGTCATCACAATGCTCCATGCACTTCTTATCAAAATGCTCTCTCACGAATGATATCAAAATGTTCCCTCACTAGTCATCACAATACACCCACTCCCCTGTCATCACAATGGTCCAAAACACCGTCATGAAAATGTTCCATGACTCCTGACATCACAATGTTCCATAACCCCTGTCATCAAAATGTTCCATGACACTTTTCATCAAATTGCTCCATGACCCTGTCATCACAATGCTCCCTGCCCTTCACAAGAGAATTCACCACACCCTTTTCATCAAAATGCTCCATGACCTTTGTCATCACAAAACTCCATGACCCTTGGCATCACAATGCTCCATGCCATTGTCATCACAATGCTCCAAAAACCTCTCATCACATCGTTCCAAGCCCTTGTCATCACAGTATCCATGATGCTTTTCATCACAATGCTCGATGCCATTCTTCTCACAATGCTACATGCGCTTGTCATTACAATCCTCCATGAACCATGTATCACAGTGTTCCGTGCCCTTGTTATCACAATGCTCCTTGCCCCCTCTCATCACAATAATCCATGAAACATCTCAGACCAATGTTCCATGCCCTTTTCATCACAATGATCCAAGACTCCTGTAATCATAATGCTCCATGCCCCTTTTCATCTCAATGCTCCATGAACGCTGTCATCACAGTGCACCAATGCGCATCATCATAATGCTTCATGCTATTGTCATCACAATGAAATCAAAATGCTCTATGACCTCTGTCATCACAATGCTCCAAATCCTTGTGATCACAATATTCCATAACACTTATCATCACAGCTCCCCATAACGCAAGTCATCACAATTATCCATGGTCTTCTAATCACAATGCTCCATGACATTTGTCATCACAATGCTCAATACCCTTGTCATCACAATGGTCCCTGACACTTGTCATCAGTATGCTCCTTGAACCCTGTCATGACAAGGCTCCATGCCTTTTTCATCACAATGTTACATGCCCTTTTCCTCACAGTGCTCCAAGACCACTGTAATCACAATGTTCCATGCCCTTGTCATCACAAAGCTCCATGATGCATGTCATCAGAACGCTCCATGACATTCTCATCCCAATGTTCAATGCCCTTGTCATCACAATGCTCCAAGACCCCTGTAATCACAATGCTCCATGAGCCTTTTCATCAGAATGCTCCATGAGACTTGTCATCACATGGCTCCATGGTCTTCTCATCACAGTGCTCCAGTACCTTGTCATCACAATGCTCCTTGACCCCTGTCCTCACAATGCTCCATGACCACTGTCATGACAATGCTCCATGAACCCTGACAACACAATTATCCGGGACGCTTGTCATCAAAATGCTCCATGCCCTTGTCATCCCAATGCTCCATGAACCCTTTAATCACAGTGCTCCATGACGCTTGTCATCACAGTGCTCCATGAACCTTGTCATCACAATGCCTTTGTCAGCAAAATGATACATAATCTTGTCATCACAATGCTCCATGTGCTTGTCATCACAATCCTCCATGACCCTTGGGATCATATTGCTTTATGCCCTTGTCATCTCTATCTTGCCTTTCTGGTTTTTACAGATTTTCGGATGCCCTTTTTGACTGGTGGGAAGCGACAATTCTTTGTAGTGTGGATTTGCATTGTGCGCTTGCTTGATTGGCCAAAAAGGGCCTATGCCTTTTCTCATGAATATATTCAGGAGAAAAGTCATACGCTGTTTTTGGCCAAGTGCATCATTCTCGAAGTTGTGATGCCTTTCCTGTGCTTTAAAGGCGATTCCAATTTACCTCTTGAAATATGTTTTGTGCAATTCTGCCTCATTTTCAAGTCTGCTTTGTTGCATTCCCTCAACAGATTTTTGGAAGAGAGTAGTCCTTTATAACTCTGCAGGTTTTTGATTTGCTTTGCCCCTGAGCTCCAATTTTCAAATCCCATTATTGGGAGCTGACCGCAAATCCACAATTTTGCTTCAGGAACTATACTGGTTCCAGGGGTGGCTATACTGGTTCCCTGTGGGTGGCTGAGGCTTTGGTTAATTCTTCTTCCTAATGGGAATTTAGAGTGACATGTGTCCGTCCAAATGCCTACATCTACTCTCTGATTTGTTCTCCCTCTTCCCTTTCATCCTCTGCACAATTAGCAAACTGTGCGAACCAGGAGGTTATAGGGGATGACTCTCCTAAGTTGGGAGATTGATAGTAAAGTTGTTGGAATGCCAAACTGTAGCACAAGGAGAGGAAAAAGTAGGAGACTTTCAGAAACCTTTCGCCATCACAGGGTGTCCATTCTCTAGGTTTCCCATACATGTTATAACTGTAGTGATATTCCCTGCTACCTGGAAATTTGGGACCCATGGAATGGTGGCATGCATTACTACTTTAAAGGGTCTGCATTTTCTCTCCCAATCTCACCAGTCCTCTCAGTCCCAAGTGTCCAGCCTTATGTCTCATCCAGCTGTCTTTGCAGATAGGGTCATTCTAGGTTTCATCAGAACCCCTGAAGGAATTGTGTAAGAATTTCGCTGTTTTTTTGTTTTGTTTTTGAAATTCATTTTTATAATGGGGTTGAGCTGATTTTCACTGACGTGTTTATGACGGTCTAGACACACTTGATTCCCTTACAGAGGCATATCAATACATAGGTTTTAAGATACTTACTAATCAGATATATTCGTCTGCGGGGAATAGGGGGTTTGAGTCCCGTTCACTGAGGAAGGTGTAGGTCTTGTCTATTCTGTATTTGGTTTATGGAATGGTACCTGTGCTAATATCAAACTCTGGTTTTATGCATCACCCCACCTCTCCTTTCCCCTTAAGGAGGCATAAGAGTGTTTTCTAAATGTGAGACGCTGCTCTCTTTCCTAATTCAGTTCATGTGTTGTGATGTTGACATTCCCTCTGTAAGTGATATCTTATGATAAGATTCTTTTTCTGTGTGACTAATTTCCCTTAGAATCATCATACCTAAATCCTCTCATTATGCTGCTACTGGCCTTATGACATTGATTTCACGTCTGAGTGATATTCCGTTGTACAAAATTACCACAAGTTCTTTATGCATTTCTCTTTTTCCTGGGATACTTTAGGTGTACCGAAGTTGAGGTTCTTGTATGCAGAGCAGCCCTAAATTTTGGGGTGCCTGTGTCTTGTTGATATTTAGTCTTCCCAAGTTATATGTCCATGAGTTGAAGTCCCCTTTGCTCGGGGGCTTTGTATTTTAGATGTTTTAGGAAACAGCATACACTTCTTCAGAGTAGCTCTTGGATATTTATACCCCACCCATCACCGTGACTAGTCTCCCTGTTTTCCATGGCCTCTCCTGCATTTTTGATTTGTACACATTTTTTGGATGGACTTTCTGAGCAGTGGAAATTGAGACTTCTTTATTGTGCGGATTTGCATTTCCCTCTTGCTTGGTTGGCCAAAAACTCTGTATGTGTTTTTTTTCCTGAAGATATTCACAAAAAAAACGCATACACCCTTTTGCGCAACTGCATCATTTTAGAAATTCTGCTGTTTTTCATATGCTTTAAATGTGAGTACAATCTACCTTTTGAAAAATGTTTCCTGCAATTCTGCCTCTCATTCAGAACCTCTTCGTTGCCTTACCTGAATATATTTTTGGACGTTGGTTATCATTTATATCTTTGCAGGTCTTTGAATTGTCTGCTCCTGAGCTCCATTTTGCAACTCGCTTTTTTTGTGAGCTGACCGCCAAACCATTGGATTGATTCCGGCCCTATTCTGGTTCTGGGGAGGCAGGCTGAGCCTTTGGTTAATTTTTCTTCCTAATGGGAAATTAGAGTGACATGTGCCTGTCAAAACTACTACAGCTAATCTCTCATTGGTTTCTCCTCTTCCCATTTATCCTCTGCAAAAATTGCAAACTGTGTGAAACAGGAGGTTAAAGGTGCTGATTCTCCAAATCGGGAGGTTGTTAGTAATGTGGCTGGAATGGCGAACCCCAGCACCAGGAGATCAAAAATGAGGTGCATTTTAGACACCTCTCCTGAGCACATGGTGTACATTCATCTCGGTTTCCCAGGCATGTTTTCCCTGTCAGAAGATTCCCTTGAAAGTGCAGATTTGGGACCCATGGAATGGGTACCAGGCAGTATTACTTTAAAAGGTCTGCATTTCCTCACCCAGCCTCTCTAACATCTCTTAGCGTTCATAGCTTCCAGCCTTATATATCATCCTGCTGTGGGTCTACATGTGTTCAATCCATGTTACATCCTAACCCTTCAACAAAAGTTGTGAGTATTTTTGTCTGTCTCACTGTTTTTATAAATATATTTAAATTTATTTTTATATTGGTTACAGCTGATTTTCAAAGCTCTGTTTTTTGCTGCTGTACATCCACTTGATTCATGTACTGTGAGACAACAATAAATTCTTTCTCAGATGCTTATGAGTCATATGTATTATTTTCCAGTGACTTGAGTGGACTGAGTGCATTTCTTTGAGGTACCGTGTAGGCCTTGCCAGTTATTCAATTCGGTATTTGGAATGGTATCTTTGCTAATTTCAACCTCCTGGATAATACCTCACCATTCCCCACCTTTCCCATTTAGCAGCCTTATGTCTATTTTCTACATATTTGACTATGTTTCTGTTTTGTAGTTTAATTCATGTGTACCCATTTTTGATTCCACCTTTAAGTGACATCTTTTGATATGTGTCTTTTTCTTTCTGACAGGTGTCACTTAGAATGATCATATGTAACTCCTCCAGAGTTGTTCCAACTGGCCTTATTTCATTGATTTCGGGATGAGTAATATTCCACTCTACATAAGTACCCCAACTCTTTTATCCATTTTATCATTCCAGGGACATTTAGGTTATATCCAAGTGGAGGCCCTTTTTAACAGAGAGGTGGTAAACGTTGGAGTGCCTGTTTTCTGTCATTTTTTGTTTTTCCCAAGGTATACGCCCATGAGTGCAAGTGCCCTATGCTCTGTAGCTCAGTTTTCAGATGTTTTAGCAAACACAATACACTTCTCCAGAGTGGCCGTTGGCAAATTACATTTCCACTATCAGCCTCACAGGGCTCCCTTTTCTCCTCACCCTGTCCTGCATTTCTCGTGTTTACACTTTATGTGGATGGCCCTTCTGACTGATGTGAAGTGATACATTTTGTAGTATTGATTTCCAGTGCCCACCTGTTTGGTTGGATAAAAAGTGTGAATGGCCTTTACATGAATATATTCAGAAAAAAATGCATACGCCCTTTTGTGCCAACTGCATCATTGGCGATGTTCAGCCCCTTTTCTTGTGCTTTAATGGGGAGACCTTTCTACCTCTTCAAATCTGATTCCTACCACTCTCCCTTGCTTACAAGTCCTTTTCTGTGACTTACCTCAAGACGTTTTTCAACAATAGATATTTTCAACTCTGCAGTTTCATGAATTTTAGAGCCCCTGAGTTCCATTTTTCAACTTGTGTTTTTGGAAACTCGACACAAAACAGCAGGATTTCCTCTAGCCCTATTCTCTTTCTGTGGGCAATTCTAGCCTTTGATGAATTTGTCTTCCGGATTGGAAATTAGAGTGGCATGTGCCTGTCCGAAAACCTAAGACTTGTCTCTAAATTTTTCTCATCCTTCCACTTCATCCTCTGGACAAATTCCAAACTGTGTGCAACAGGATGTTGACGGTGCTGATATCCCCAAGTGAGGAGATTGTTAGGAAAGGTGCTGGAGGGGTGAACCCGAGCACCAGGCGATGAGGAGATGAGGTGCCTTTTCCAAACTCTTTCTGATCAAACGGTGTACCATCCTCTAGGTGTGACAGGCATGTTTTAGCTGTAGGAAGGATCCCGTGCATGGAAGGAGAACACCAGGGATTTTTCCAAATCAGTGCCTCCCCGAACCCCAAACTGGGGAATTTTTAAGCTACGGCTACACGTATGTCCATTAAGGGCCTTGGGAAATAGGCAGAGCCCAAACTTTAGATGATTGAAATCTTCAGGTTCAGAAGAGCTCACCATCGGCCTTGCTTAGGTTACATTTTATCTGTCATTGATAGATGATGTCAATAAAAATATCGATTCTTTTTCAGATTATTTCCCCTTATAGGTTATTGCAAAATATTCAGTGTAGTTCCCTGTGCTATACAGTAGTTCCTTGTTGATGATCTATTTTATACATAGCAGTGTGTATGTGTTAATCCCAAACTGTTAATTTATCCCTTCTCCTACCTTTCCCATTTGGTAATAATAAATTATAAGATTTTATACTTCTCAGAAATGGGGGAGCTGAAAGAGAGGTATCCTTTTCAATGGAAAAGCATTCAAAACAAGATTGAAGCTTCAGCCAAGAGTATTCGATGTACATCCATGGAAATAAATCACTTCATTTCTCTAATGTTGACCTGACAAATAAGACAGACGTCTTCACTGAACTTGCTTATAGTAAAGTGATGGAAATATCAAATGTAAGTCTTAGAAACATCTTATTTTACCCGAGCATTATACACTGCTCTATGTTAACTACAGTTTGGCTCACACATCTGTTCAATGAAGTTACAAAGTTCTCAATTTCTGTTACTGATCATCCAGAGGGGACCCCAACAGGAGTCCCCGTGCCCAGTGTCATTGGAGCCAACAGATCAAGACTGAGTTTGGTTCAGAAGCAAAGGAAACATTATTTTGAAAACCGAATGGAGAGGTGAGAGTGTGCATTCCCCCACGGGCTGTGGGCTGGGATGCTGAGTAGGGATCCCGGCAGCGTCAGTGGGAGTTAGGGGATGGAGCTCTCGAGGGCTGGGTTGGCTGCAGCTCAGGCTCTATGCCGTGCAGTCTGCATGGGACTCCGCTAGCTGAGGTGTCGACCCAGCCATTCTGCACTAGGAAGTCGGGTCTGAAGTGCCGGTTGTGGGACCTCTGCATGCGGAACTCTAGGAGCATGTGAAATTAGACAAAGCACCAAGGAAAAACAGGTTAGACTTTATTTTATTGCCCAGATTCTCTTTTTATCTCCCAGGAATTTTTAATGAACGTTGCCAGAGATGAACACCTCCTCTGCTTTTTGTTCCATTACTCATTCTTCGGGTGTTGAGGCTGCAGACCCCTATTTTGTAACTGCTTCATGCTGTGGTGGCTGCCCTGACACCTGGGGGGAGGGGCAAAACGTCTCCCCACCAGCCTCCAGGTGAGGTTGATTGTCCCAAAGCCTCCTACCTCACTTCTCGTCCGCCTGAGCACCAGCATTGGAAGTGTTATAGATTCTAATGACCTTTAAGGGTCCAGGAAAGAGATGCACAGAGATGCTGTGGTGGCAGGTTTCACCCCACCCCACATTTGTTCGGTGACATTAGGCTGACGTTTTTTGCCAGCCTAGATGCTCTGAACAGTAGTCTGTGCTTTCTTTAATTAGGTCCCTGAATTAATGTACAAACAGCACCATGTGTCAGAACCCTGCCTATGCAACACCCAGACAGTCCAGGGTCAGTGGTGATCCAGGACCATGACGTCCACTGAGTCAACGGCCTTTAGAAGTAGCCAGCAGTCCAGCCAGTCATATTGGCCACCATCACCGCGGTGTCTGTAGGGTTTTCTATGGTGAAAGCGTGATATATGTTTCCCCCGCCAAGCTTATTAGCTCCCCTCTGGGTGCAGTAAGTCCTGCAAGCAGTAGTCTGCTCTTTCGGGGCACAGTCTTGTTGTATTCTGAGAGAAACTCCAGGTCAAGTGATGGTCACATGAGTCATCTTGGGGGCCTGTTGCCCCCATTTGTCTCTCTGGAGGTTGGATTTGGAGGGCCTTCTCACTCGAGGTCAGTGTGTCCACAGAGCGACCTCTGCAACTTCAGGACATGATGGGTGGTTAGGATCACCACGTGGGGTCCTATTCCCTTAGGAGGGATCTGGCCTTGTGGGCTGCTGATTTCCAGCTTTTTAGATACCCAAGTATCCTGGCCTGATGAGTCGGTGGGCAAAGCCCTTGGTGACCATAGTTTATCATACCTGAAGGGCATTCTTTTGTTGCTCCATTTCAAGTGGTCCCAGTTTTTGCACTAAGGCTCCAAGGGCGATTAACCTTTGACCGTGTATGTAAAGGTCAAAGGGTTTAGCTAAATTAGCGAGTTCCTGGGCAAGGGTCTGAATTGACTGCTCTTTCCATTCTTGAAAGGCTGCTTCTGGATTCTATACAAAAGGATCATCATCTTTTCGTGTCAGTGTTTCATGTAGAGGCCCAGCTATTAGACTGTAGTTAGGGATCCAGATGCAGAAAACCTTGGCCTCCCCAGGAACCCTTAAGCTGTCTTCTAGTTTTAGAAGAGGTAAGGCTGCAAATGGCTTCTTTCCTATCCTGGGATGTGTTTCTCCAAATATCTGTGAGAATGAAGCCCAGGCAAGTCACCTGAGCCTGTGATATTTGAGCCTTTTTCTTGGACACCTTCTATCCTTTCTTGGCTAGGTAGTTCCGAGGCGTCTTAGTAGGCCTGGCAATCAGAATGTCATCTGCATATTGAAGGAGGGTTCCCTTTTACAGAGGTAGAACGTTTAGGTTTTTAGAGGACATTTCCCCAATGATGGTGTGGGGAATTTTGAACCATTGGGGCAGGACGGCCCAGCATTATTGCTTGTGTTGCATGTTGTGTCCTTCCACACACAAGCCAAAAATTCTTGTGACTCTGAGATGAATGGAATACAGAAGAAGGCATCATTGAAGTGTAATACAGAATGCCATGGCCTGGTGGATGTTAGAATGAGCAGCAGGGTGTAGGAAGTAGGAGATACTGGATGTATATCCTCGGTGGCTTCACTGACTGTCCTGATGTCCTTTACCAGGTCTCCAGCAGCCCATGGGGCTCTCGTGGTCAGGCCAATCCCAGGATATGGAGCTCACCTGGGCTGCATCCCGCACCCCACAGCCCACGGGGCTCTCGTGTTCAAGTCCCTCCCAGGGTATGGAGATCACCTGTGCAGCTACCCAGCAGCCCATGGGGCTCTCATAGTCAGGACCCTCCCAGGATATGGAGATCACCTGTGCAGCTACCCAGCAGCCCATGTGGCTCTCATAGTCAGGACCCTCCCAGGATACGGAGCTCCCCTGGGCAGGTACCCCAGCAGGGCTGGACACACAGGAACTGTGCACATAGCCCACCTTGCAGAGAACCCCCAGCTCACCTGTCACTCACAGCTGACACAGAACACCTCAGAGCAGGACTTGAACTAACAAACAGCAGCTCTGACAGGTCTGTGACCCTGGCTATCACTCTGTGCAGCCTCTCTCTGCCTGGTCTTCCAGACACTTCCACTGCAGCCAGGGCTCCAGGCCTCTGTCTCCACCCACCATCACTCCTCTCCCTGACTCCAGGGTTCCTCTCATTAGGATAGGGTCTTCTTGAAGTTGTTTTCCACTCATGGACCAGATAAAATGATAAGAAAACAAGCTGCAGCTGCAGCCCCTTGTCTATCCTGACTCTCAAGGCCCACACCTGTTCCCTGGGACTGACCCGTTTAGCAAGGTTCATTTTCTGCAACTGTTAGCCCCTGAGGGGTGAGGATTGGCTGATTTGGGCAGCCTGACACTGCCTGCCAGCCCCCCACCCACAAGTGTGCCTGGGTTGAGGTCAATATAAACACCTCTCCAGTCAGCAAGAGCCCCTGTAGCTGTGACTGACGCCATATTCTCTGCCCCGTCAGCAGTTTCGGGGCTGGGGTGGTGGGAGGGAGTGAGGGGCCGTGGCTTTGTGGGTGGCCCAGTGTGAGTGGGGCTCTGCTGGACTTTCTGCTGGAGTAGCCAGGCTGCCACCTGCTAAAGAAGAGGATGTGTCACCCATACCTGTCACTGGAATTTCTCCCCAGGCAGAGGTGAGGAAGTAAAAAAGCAGTGGGGGCTGTGGCAGGAGGGGTATCTCAGGCAGGGAAATGAAAAGCTTCCAGAAGAGCATCTGGGGCCAGGACCATCCTGGCTGGCCTGCAGGCACTAAGTCGGCCTGCGTGCTCTCGCTATTGTGGCTCCACAGCCCTTCCTCTAGGCTTGCAAGTGCTTGTACATATTCAGGTGTTTTACCTGGAAAGGGTGGGAAGAGTTCAGCTGCAGCAGGACTGGGGCTCAGCTCACATTTACTCACAGATGCCTCGACACAGTCCCCCAGCTTTGCAATGAGGATGCTCCTTGTGGGGGAGAGCGCTGCTGACGGCATGGGAGATGATTTCCCACCTCTGACCAACTTAAGAATTTTTTACCACTGGAGCAAGTGCCCTGATACGATTTTCCTCTGTATAACTGGTGAGTTCTGTTTTTTTTTCTTTCTTTTTTTTCTTTTTGGTTCAAGTTAGATTTTATTTATTCCTCTTTTTTTTAATTTGGAGATATAAACATGGAAATAATGCATTAATATAAAGACGTCTATGTGAAGGGAAAAACTTTTTTCTGTTTTATTTTATTAAATGTTATTTATTTATTTTTAATTTTTTTTAAATTTATTTCTTTTATACAGCAGGTTGTTATTGGATATGTATTTTATACATATAAGTGTGCACATGTGAATCCCAGTCTCCCAATTCATCCCACCACCACCCTCACATGGCGTTCCCTCCTTGGTGTCCATATGTTTGTTCTCTACATCTGTCTCTATCTCTGCCCTGCAAACTGGTTCATCTGTACCATTTTTCTAGGTTCCACATATATGCATTAATATACAATATTTGTTTTTCTCTTTCTGACTTACTTCACTCTGTATGACAGTCTCTAGATCCATCGAGGTCTCTACAAATGACCCAATTTCATTCCTATGTATGGCTGAGTAATATTCCATTGTATATATGTACCACGTCTTTATCCATTCGTCTGTCTGTGGGCACTTAGGTTGCTTTCATTACCTGGCTATTGTAAATAGTGCTGCAGTGAACATTGTGGTGAATGTGTCTTTTTGATTTATGGTTTTCTCTGGGTATATGCCCAGTAGTGGGATTGCTGGATTATATGGTAATTCTATTTTTAGTTTTTTAAGGAACCTCCATACTGTTCTCCATAGAGACTGTATCGATTTACATTCCCAACAATAGTGGAATAATGTTCCTTTTCTCCACACCCTCTCCAGCATTTGTTGTTTGTAGATTTTCTGATGATGCCCATTCTAACAGGTGTGACGTGATACCTCATTGTAGTTTCGATTTCCTTTTCTCTAATAATTAGTGATGTTCAGCAGATTTTCATGTGCGTACTGGCCATCTCTATGTCTTCTTAGAAGAAATGTCTATTTAGATCTTCCATTTTTGTATTGGGTTGTTTGTTTTATTAATATTGAGCTGCATGAGCTGTTTATATATATTGGAGATTAATCATTTGTCCATTGATTCGTTTGCAAATATTTTCTGCCATTCTGAGGGTTGTCTTTTCGTCTTGTTTGTAGTTTCCTTTGCTTTTCAAAAGCTTTTACGTTTCATTAGGTCCCATCTGTTTAGTTTTCTTTTTTATTTCATTACTATAGGAGGTGGATCAAAAAAGATCTTGCTGTGATTTACGTCAGAGTATCCTTCGTAAGTTTTCCTCTCAGAGTTTTATACTGTCTGGTCTTACATTAAGGTCTCTAATCCATTTTGAATATATTTTTATGTATGGTGTTGGGGAGTGTTCTAATTTCATTATTTTACATGTAGCTCTCCATATTTCCCAGCACCAATGATTGAAGAGACTGTCTTATCTCCATTGTATAGTCTTGCCTCCTTTGTCATAGATTAGTTGACCATAAGTGTGTAGGTTTATCCTTGGGCTATGTTTTGTTTTTTCCTTTTACACGTTTATTGGTGTATAATTGCTTTACAATGGAGTGTTCGTTTCTGCTGTATAACAAAGTGAATCAGCTATACATATAGAAATATCACCAGATCCCCTCCCTCTTGCATCTCCCTCCCACACTCCATATCCCACCCCTTTATGTGGTCACAAAGCACCGAGCTGATCTCCCTGTTCTATGTGGCTGATTCCCAGTAGCTATCGGTGTTACATTTGGTAATGTATTTATGTCCATGCCACTCTCTCACTTCTTCCCAGCTTACCCATCCCCCTTCCGGTGTCCTCAAGTCCTTTCTCTATGTCTGTGTCCTTACTCCTGTCCTGCCACTAGGTTCTTCAAAATCTTTTTTTTTTCTTCATTAGATTCCGTATATCTCTGTTAACATACAGTATTTGTTTTTCCCTTTCTGACTTACTTCACTGTGTAGGACAGATTCTAAGTCCATCCACCTCAGTACAAATAACTCAGTTTTGCTTCTTTTTATGGTTGAGTAATATTTGATTGTATATATGTGCCAGATCTTCTTTATCCATTCATTTGTCAATGGAAACTTAGGTTGCTTCCATGTCCTGGCTAATGCAAATAGAGCTGCAATGAACATTTTTGTACATAACTCTTTTTGAATTATGGTTTTCGCAAGGCAAATGCCCAGTAGTTGGATTGTTGTGTCGTATGGTACTTCTATTGTTAGTTATTTAAAGGAACCTCCGTACTCTTCTCCCTAGTGCCCATATCAATTTACATTCCCACCCACAGTGCAAGTGTGTTCCCTTTTCTCAAATAAAGGCCTCTCCAGCATTTATTGTTTTGTATATTTTTTTTGATGATTGCCACTCTGATTGCTGTGAGGTGATACCTCACGGTAGTTTTGATTTGCATTTCTCTAATGATTAGTGATATTCAGCATCCTTTCATGTGTTTCTTGGTAATCTGTATATCTTCTTTGGAGAAATGTCTATTTAGGTCTTCTGCCCGTTTTTGGATTGGGTTGTTTGTTTTTGTGATATTGAGCTACATGAGGTGCTTGTAAAGTTTGGAGATTAATCCTTTGTCAATTGCTTCATTTGAAAATATTTTCTCCCATTCTGAGGGTTGTTTTTGCATCTTGTTTATGTTTTCCTGTACTGTGTAAAAGCTTTTAAGTTTCATTAGGTCCCATTTGTTGATTTCTGTTTTTATTTCCATTTCTCTAGGAGGTGGGTCCAAAAGGATCTTGCTGTGATTTATGTCATAGAGTGTTCTGCCTATGGTTTCCTCTAAGTGTTTTATAGTGTCTGGTCTTATATTTAGATCTCTAATCAATTTAGAGTCTATTTTTGTGTATGGTGTTATGGAGTGTTCTAATTTCATTCTTTTATGTGTAGGGGTCCAGTTTTTCCAGCACCAATTACTGAAGAGACTGTCTTTTCTCCATTGTATATCCTTAGCTCCTTTGTCATAGATGAGATAGCCATAGGTATGTAGGTTTATCTCTGGGCTTTCTGTCCTGTTCCATTGATCTGTGTTTATGCCAATCTACATACACTTGATTCCATTATGGAGACATATAAATACATAGGTTTCAAGGTTATTACCAGTCAGATATATTCCTCTTCAGTGAATAGGGTGTTTTGTGTCCAGTTCATTGAGAAAGGAGTAGGTCTTTTCTATTAACTATTTTGTATATGGAATAGGATCTGTGCTAATTTCAAACTCTGCTTTTACACATCACCCCACGTCACCTTTCCCCTTAAGGAGGCATAAGTGTGTTTTCTAAATGTGTAACTCTGTTCTCTTTTGAAATTCAGTTCATGTGTAGCCATGTTTACATTTCCTCTATAAGTGATATATTACAATAAGTTTCTTTTTCTTTGTGGCTCATTTCACTTAGCATCATCGTACCTAAAGCCACTCATTATGCTGCTATGGGCCTTATGACATTGATTTTATGTCTGAGTGACTTTCCCTTGTATATAAGTACCACAACATCTATATCCATTTATTTTTCCTTTCCTGGGATATATAAAGTGTACCGAAGTCGAGGTTCTTGTAAACAGAGCCGCCCTAAATTTTGGGCTGGCTGTGTGTTGTGGATTTTTAGTTTTCCCAAAATACACGCCCATGAGTGGAAGTGTGCTATACTCTGTAGCTCTCTTTTAGAAAACAACATACAGTTCTCCAGAGAGGCTGTTGGAAATTTACATCATGTCCATCGGCGTAACCAGGCTCCCTTTTCTCCATGGCCTGTCCTGCATTTGTGGATTTTACACTATTTGTGGATGGCCCTTTTGACTGGAGGTAAGGGACACTTCTCTGTAGTGTGGATTTGCAATGCCTGATGGCTTGCTTAGCCAAAAAGGGCATATGCATTTTTCCCGAATATATTCAAGAAAATACACATAATCCCTTTTCAGCCAAGGGCAACATTGTCGAAATTCTGTCGCTTTTCATGTGCTTTAAAGATGACTCCAATCTACCTCTTGAAATCTGTTTCCTTCAATTCTGCCTTGCATTCAAATCCTCTTCACTGCCTTTCCTCAATATATTTCTGGATGATAGTTGTCCGTTATAATTCTGCAAGTTTGTGAATTGCTGTGCCGCTGATTTCCATTTTACAACTCGCCTCTTTGTGAGCTGGCTGCAATACTGCAGGATGGCTTTAGGCCCTAGTCCTGTTCCTTGGCTTCAGGCTGAGCCTTTGGTTAATTATTCTTCCTGATGGGAAACTAGAGTGACATGTACCCATCCAAACACCTACAGCTAATCTCTCATTTATTTCCCCTCTTCCTGTTCATCCTCTGCACAGTTTGCAAACTGTGCATAACGGGAGGGTAAAGGCCCTGACACTCCAAGTGTGGAGATTTTGAGTAATGCAGATGGAATGGCGAAGCCGAGCACGACAAAAGGAAAAATGAGGTACCTTTTAGAAAACTTTCCCAATTACACAGTGTACCATCCACTGGGTTTCCCATGCATGTTTTAACTGTAGGAAGATTCCCTTAAACCTGGAGAGTTGGGACCACTAGAATGGGTAGCACACAGTATTGCTGTAAGTGGTGTTCTTTTTTTCACACAACCTAAGCAATCTTGTCAGTCCCAAGAGTCCAGTCTTATGTCTCATCCAGCTGTGGGTGTAAAGGTGGTCAATGTAGCTTGCATCACAGGCCCTGAATGTAATTTTAAAGACTTTCTATATGTCTTTGCATTTTGCTTTTGAAATTTATTTTTATAAGTGGGTTTAACTGAATTTCAGTGCTGTGTTCATGCCGTTATACACACACATGATTCCTTTATGGAGATATGAGAATACATATGTTTTAAAATACTTAGAGTCAGACATATTCCTCTGCAATGAATAGGGGGTGTTGAGTCCAGTTCATTGTGCTGGGAGTAGGTGTTGTCTATTACATACATGGTTTATATAACGGTATGTGTACTAATTTAAAACTGTGGTTTTATGCATCACCCCACCTCGGCTTCCCCATTAAGCAGGCAGAAGATGTTTTCTAAATGTGTGACTCTGTTGTGTTTGTAATTCAGTTCATGTGTAGTCATGTGTACATTCGCGCTATGAGTGATAACTTATGATAAGATTAGTTACTCTGTAATCTTTCCTAACTCAGTTCATGTGTAGCCATGTTTACAGGACCTTCATAAGTGATATCTTATGATAAGTTTCTTTTTCTGTGTGACTTATTTCACTTAGAATCATCGTACCTGAATCCACTCTTTTTGCTGCTACTAGCCTTATGACATTGATTTCATGGCTGAGCGATATTCCATCGTATGTAAGTACCACAATATCTTGAACCATTTTTGTCTTTCCTGGGATACTTAAGGTTTTCCCAACTTGAGATTCTTGTAAGCAGTGCAGCGCTAAAATTTAGGGTGGCTCTGTCTTATTGATTTTCAGTTTTCCCAAGGTATATTCCCTAGACTGGAAGTGCCCTTGGCTCTGTAGCTCTGTTGTTTACTTGTTTTAGGGAACACAATGCACTCCTCCAGAGAGGCATTTGGCAACTTACATCCCGCCCATCAGCATAACAAGGCTCCCTGATCTCCAGGGCCTGTCTTGCCTTTCTGGTTTTTACACATTTTGTGGATGTCCCTTTTGACCGGTGGGAAGGGATACTTCTTTGTAGTGCAGATTTGCATTGCTGCTTACTTGCTTGGACAAAAATGGCGTATGCATTTTCTCCTGAATATACTCAGGAGAAAACGCATACGCCCTTTTTGGCCAAGTGCATCATTGTCAAAGTTGTGCCCCTCTTCCTGTGCTTGAAAGGTGATTCCAACGTACCTCTTGAAATCTGTTTCCTGCTATTCTGCCTCGTTTTAAAGTCCGCCTCTCTGCCTTCCCTCAAAAGATTTTTGGACGATAGTTGTCCTCTATTACTCTGCCAGTTTGTAAATTGCGGTGCCCCTGAGCTCCATTTTTCAACTCGTTTTTGTGAGCTGACAGCAAATCCAAAATTATGGTTCAAAGCGTATACTGGTTCCCGGCGGGTGGCTGAGACATTGGTTAATTCTACTTCCTGCCGGGCAATTAAAGTGACATGTACCTGTACAAATGCCTAACAGCTACTCTCTCACTGGTTCTCCCTCTTCCGTTTCATCCTCTGCTGAATTGGCAACCTGTGCGAACCAGGAGGTTTTACGGGCTATCGCTCCAAGTTGGGAGATTGATAGTAAAGCCGTTGGAAGGTCAAACTGGAGCACAAGGAGAGGGACTATAAGTTGACTTTTAGAAACCTTTCGTATTCACAGTGTGTCCATTCTCTAGGTTCCCCGTAAATGTTATGGCTGTAGTAATATTCCCTTACACAAGGAGAGTTGGGACACATGGAATGGGTGCCACATATTATTGCTTTAAAGGGTCTGCATTTGCTCACCCAGTCTCACCAAACCTCTCAGTCTCAAGTGTCCAGCTTTATGCCACATCCAGCTCTCGTTTTAGGTAGGGTCATTCCAGGTTTCATCAGAGCCCCTGAAGGAATTGCAACGATTATCCCTGTTTTTTTTTTGTTTTGTATTTGAAATTTCTTTTTTTACTGCGTTTGAGCTGATTCTCACTGCCTTGTTTATGCCAGTTTATACACACTTGATTCCCTTATGGTGACATATCAATACATAGGTTTTAAGATTCTTACTAGTCAGATATATACCTGTGCGCAGAATATTGGGTTTTGCGTCCCTTTCACTGATGAAGGTGTAGGTCTTGTCTATTCAGTATTTTGATTTTGGAATGGTACTTGTACTAATATCAAACTCTGGTTCTATGCATCACCCCACCTCTCCTTCCTCCTTGAGCAGGCATAAGAGTGTTTTCTAAATGTGAGACTCTGTTCTCTTTCCTAACTCAGTTCATGTGTAGCCATGTTTACAGGATCTTCATAAATGATATCTTATGATAAGTTTCTTTTTCTTTGTGACATATTTCACTTAGAATCATCGTACCTGAATCCACTCATTTTGCTGCTACTGGTTTTATGACATTGATTTCATGGCTGAGGGATATTCCATCGTACGTAAGTACCACAGTTTTTTGAACCATTTTTATATTTCCAGGGATATGTAAGGTGTACCCAAGTTGAGGTTCTTGTAAGCAGTGCAGGCCTAAATTTGAGGGTGGCTCTGTCTTATTGATTTTCAGTTTTCCCAAGGTATATTCCCTAGACTCGAAGTGCCCTTGGCTCTGTAGCTCTGTTGTTTATTTGTTTTAGGGAACTCAATGCACTCCTCCAGAGAGGCAGTTGGCAATTTACATCCCGCCCATCAGCATAAAAAGGCTCCCTGTTCTCCAGGGCCTGTCTTGCCTTTCTGGTTTTTACCCATTTTGTGGATGCCCCTAATGACCGGTGGGAAGTGATACTTCTTTGTAGTGCAGATTTGCATTGCCCGCTTGCTTGCTTGGCCAAAAAGGGCGTATGCGTTTTCTCCTGAATATATTCAGGAGAAAACGCATACGCCCTTTTTGGCCAAGTGCATCATGTCGAAGTAGTGCCCCTATTCCTGTGTGTTAAAGGTGATTCCAACGTACCTCTTGAAATCTGTTTCCTGCTATTCTGCCTCGCTTATAATCCGCCTCGTTGCCTTCCCTCAACAGATTTTTGGACGATAGTTGCCCTTTATTACTCTGCCAGTTTGTGAATTGCTGTGCCCCTGAGCTCCATTTTGTAACTCGTTTTTTGTGAGCTGAACGCAAGTTCAATATTTTTTTTCAGAACCTATACTGGTTTTCGGTGGGTGGCTGAGACTTTGGTTAATTCTTCTTCCTCACGGGAAATAAGAGTGACATGTGCCCGTCCAAATGCCTGACAGCTACTCTCTCATTGGTTCTCCCTCTTCCCTTTCATCCTTTGCCAAATTGGCAACCTGTGTGAACCAGGTGGTTAAAGGTTCTGTCTCTCCAAGTTGGGAGATTGATAGTAAAGCAGTTGGAAAGTCAAACTGGAGCACAAGGAGAGGGACTATTCGTTGAGTTTTAGAAACCTTTCATATTCACAGTGTGTCTATTCTCTAGGTTTCCCATACATGTTATAGCTATACTAATATTCCCTTCAACCTGGAGAGTTGGGACCCATGGAACGGGTGCCATGCATTACTGCTATAAAGGGTATGCTTTTGCTCATCCAATCTCACCAATCCTCTCAGTCCCATGTGTCCAGCCTTATGCCACATCCAGCTGTCATTGTAGATAGGGTCATTCCAGGTTTCATCAGAGACCCTGAAGGAATTGTAAAAAATTTCCCTGTTTTTTTGTTTTGTTTTGGAAATTCCTTTTTAGATTGGGTTTGAGCTGATTCTCGCTGCCATGTTTATGCCAGTCTAGACACACTTGATTCCCTTACGGAGACATAACAGTACATAGGTTTTAAGCTTCTTACTAGTCGGATATATTCCTCTGTGGGAAATATGGGATTTTGAGTCCCTTTCACTGAGGAAGGTGTAGGTCTTGTCTATTCCATAGCTGGTTTTTGGAAGAGTACCTGTGCTTATATCAAACTCTGGTTTTATGCATCACCCCACCTCTCCTTCCCCCTTAAGAAGGCATAAGAGTGTTTTCTAAATGTGAGACTCTGTTCTCTTTCCTAACTCAGTTCATGTGTAGCCATGTTTACAGGATCTTCATAAATGATATCTTATGATAAGTTTCTTTTTCTGTGTGACATATTTCACTTAGAATCATCGTACCTGAATCCACTCATTTTGCTGCTACTGGTCTTATGATATTGATTTCATGGCTGAGGGATATTCCATCGTACGTAAGTACCACAATTTTTTGAACCATTTTTATATTTCCAGGGATATGTAAGGTGTACCCAAGTTGAGGTTCTTGTAAGCAGTGCAGGCCTAAATTTTGGGGTGGCTCTGTCTTATTGATTTTCAGTTTTCCCAAGGTATATTCCCTAGACTCGAAGTGCCCTTGGCTCTGTAGCTCTATTGTTTATTTGTTTTAGGGAACACAATGCACTCCTCCAGAGAGGCAGTTGGCAATTTACATCCCGCCCATCAGCATAAAAAGGCTCCCTGTTCTCCAGGGCCTGTCTTGCCTTTTTGGTTTTTACCCATTTTGTGGATGCCCCTAATGACCGGTGGGAAGTGATACTTCTTTGTAGTGCAGATTTGCATTGCCCGCTTGCTTGCTTGGCCAAAAAGGGCGTATGCGTTTTCTCCTGAATATATTCAGGATAAAATGCATACGCTCTTTTTGGCCAAGTGCATCATTGTCGAAGTTGTGCCCCTATTCCTGTGCGTTAAAGGTGATTCCAACATATCTCTTGAAATCTGTTTCCTGCTATTCTGCTTCGCTTATAAGTCCGCCTCGTTGCCTTCCCTCAACAGATTTTTGGACGATAGTTGCCCTTTATTACTCTGCCAGTTTGTGAATTGCTGTGCCCCTGAGCTACATTTTGTAACTCGTTTTTTCTGAGCTGAACGCAAGTCCAATATATTGGTTCAGGACCTATACTGGTTCCCGGTGGGTGGCTGAGACTTCGGTCAATTCTTATTCCTCCTGGGAAATAAGAGTGACATATGCCCGTCCAAATACCTAACAGCTACTCTCTCATTGGTTCTCCCTCTTCCCATTAATCCTCTGTGAAATTGGCGACCTGTGCGAAACAGGAGGTTAAAGTGCTGTCTCTCCAGGTTGAGAGATTGATAGTAAAGCAGTTGGAAAGTCAAACCGGAGCGCCAGGAGAGGGAATAATCGTTGAATTTTAGAGATCTTTCATATTCACAGTGTGTCCATTCTCGAGGTTTCCCATACATGTTATAGCTGTAGTAATATTCCCTTCAACCTGGAGAGTTGGGACCCATGGATTGGTTGCCATGCATTATTGCTTTAAAGGGTCTGCCTTTGCTCACCCAATCTCACCAATCCTCTCAGTTCCATTTGTCCAGCCCTTTGCCACATCAAGCTGTCATTGTGCATAGGGTCATTCCAGGTTTCATCAGAGACCCTGAAGGAATTGTAAAGAATTTCCCTGTTTTTTTGGTTTGTTTTTGAAATTCCTTTTTATAGTGGGTTTGAGTTGATTCTCTGTGCCATGTTTATGCCAGTCTAGAAACAATTGTTTCCCTTACGGAGACATATCAATACATAGGTTTTAAGATTCTTAATAGTCAGATATATTCCTCTGCCGTAAATATGTATTTTTTTCTTTTATTTATTTATTTATTTATGTATTTTAAATTTTTTTGCCTTATAACAAATTTAATCAGTTATACATATACATATGTTTCAATATCCCCTCCCTTTTGCGTCTCCCTCCCACCATCCCTATCCCACCCCTCCAGGCGGTCACAAAGCACCGAGCTGATCTCCCTGTGCTATGAGGCTGCTTCCGACTAGCTATCTACCTTACGTTTGGTAGTGTATATATGTCCATGCCGCTCTTTCACTTTGTCACAGCTTACACTTCCCCCTCCCCATATCCTCAAGTCCATTCTCTAGTAGGTCTGTGTCTTTATTCCTGTCTTACCCCTATGTTCTTCATGACATTTTTTTTTCTTAAATTCCATATATATGTGTTAGCATACAGTATTTGTCTTTCTCTTTCTGACCTACTTCACTCTGTATGACAGACTCTAGGTCTATCCACCTCATTACAAATAGCTCAATTTCATTTCTTTTTATGGCTGAGTAATATTCCATTGTATATATGTGCCACATCTTCTTTATCCATTCATCCGATGATGGACACTTAGGTTGTTTCCATCTCCGGGCTATTGTAAATAGGGCTGCTATGAACATTTTGGTACATGTCTCTTTTTGAATTATGGTTTTCTCAGGGTATATGCCCAGTAGTGGGATTGCTGTGTCATATGGTATTTCTATTTGTAGTTTTTTAAGGAACCTCCATACCGTTCTCCATAGTGGCTGTACCAATTCACATTCCCACCCGAAGTGCAAGAGTGTTCCCTTTTTTCCACACCCTCTTCAGCATTTATTGTTTCTAGATCTTTTGATGATGGCCATTCTGACTGGTGTGAGATGATATCTCATTGTAGTTTTGATTTGCATTTCTCTAATGAGTAAAGATGTTGAGCATCCTTTCATGTGTTTGTTGGCAGTCTGTATATCTTCCGTGGAGAAATGTCTATTTAGGTCTTCTGCCCATTTTTGGATTGGGTTGTTTGTTTTTTTGTTATTGAGCTGCATGAGCTGCTTATAAATTATGGAGATTAATCCTTTGTCAGTTGCTTCATTTGCAAATATTTTCTCCCATTCTGAGGGTTGTCTTTTGGTCTTGTTTATGGTTTCCTTTGCTGTGCAAAAGCTTTTAAGTTTCATTAGGTCCCATGTGTTTATTTTTGTCTTTATTTCCATTTCTCTAGGAGGTGGGACAAAAAGGATCTTGCTGTGATTTATGTCATAGAGTGTTCTGCCTATGTTTTCCTCTAAGAGTTTGAGAGTGTCTGGCCTTACATTTAGGTCTTTAATCCATTTTGAGCTTATTTTTGTGTATGGTGTTAGGGAGTGATTTAATCTCATACTTTTACATGTCCCTGTCCAGTTTTCCCAGCACCACTTATTGAAGAGACTGTCCTTTCTCCACTGTACATTCCTGCCTCCTTTATCAAAGATAAGGTGACCATATGTCCGTGGGTTTAACTCTGGGCTTTCTATCCTGTTCCATTGATCTATCTTTCTGTTTTTGTGCCAATACCATACTGGCTTGATTACTGTAGCTTTGTAGTATAGTCTGAAGTCAGGGAGCCTGATTCCTCCAGCTCCATTTTTCGTTCTCAAGATTGCTTTGGCTATTCGGGGTCTTCTGTGTTTCCATACAAATTGTGAAATTTTTTGTTCTAGTTCTGTGAAAAATGCTAGTGGTAGTTTGGTAGGGATTGCATTGAATCTGTAGATTGCTTTGGGTAGTAGAGTCATTTTCACAATGTTGATTCTTCCAATCCAAGAACATGGTACATCTCTCCATCTATTTGTATCATCTTTAATTTCTTTCATCAGTGTCTTATAATTTTCTGCATACAGGTCTTTTGTCTCCTTAGGTAGGTTTATTCCTAGATATTTTATTCTTTTTGTTGCAATGGTAAATGGGAGTGTTTCCTTGATTTCACTTTCAGATTTTTCATCATTAGTATATAGGAATGCCAGAGATTTCTGTGCATTAATTTTGTATCCTGCAACTTGACCAAATTCATTGATTAACTCTAGTAGTTTTCTGGTAGCATCTTTAGGATTCTCTATGTATAGTATCATGTCATCTGCAAACAGTGACAGCTTTACTTCTTCTTTTCCGATTTGGATTCCTTTTATTTCCTTTTATTCTCTGATTGCTGTGGCTAAAACTTCCAAAACTAGGTTGAATAAGAGTGGTGAGAGTGGGCAACCTTGTCTTGTTCCTGATCTTAGTGGAAATGGTTTCAGTTTTTCACCATTGAGGACAATGCTGGCTGTGGGTTTGTCATATATGGCCTTTATTATGTTGAGGAAAGTTCCCTCTATGCCTACTTTCTGCAGGGTTTTTATCATAAATGGGTGTTGAATTTTGTCGAAAGCTTTCTCTGCATCTATTGAATGATCATATGGTTTTTCTCCTTCAATTTGTTAATATGGTGTATCACGTTGATTGATTTGCGTATATTGAAGAATCCTTGCATTCCTGGAATAAACCCCACTTGATCATGGTGTATGATCCTTTTAATGTGCTGTTGGATTCTGTTTGCTAGTATTTTGTTGAGGATTTTTGCATCTATGTTCATCAGTGATATTGGCCTGTAGTTTTCTTTCTTTGTGACATCCTTGTCTGGTTTTGGTATCAAGGTGATGGTGGCCTCGTAGAATGAGTTTGGGAGTGTTCCTCCCTCTGCTATATTTTGGAAGTGTTTCAGAAGGATAGGTGTTAGCTCTTCTCTAAATGCTTGATAGAATTCGCCTGTGAAGCCATCTGGTCCTGGGCTTTTGTTTGTTGGAAGATTTTTTATCACAGTTTCAATTTCAGTGCTTGTGATTGGTCTGTTCATATTTTCTATTTCTTCCTGATTCAGTCTTGGCAGCTTGTGCATTTCTAAGAATTTGTCCATTTCTTCCAGGTTGTCCATTTTATTGGCATAGAGTTGCTTATAGTAATCTCTCATGATCTTTTGTATTTCTGCAGTGTCAGTTGTTACTTCTCCTTTTTCATTTCTAATTCTATTGATTTGAGTCTTCTCCCTTTTTTTCTTGATGAGTCTGGCTAATGGTTTATCAATTTTGTTTATCTTCTCAAAGAACCAGCTTTTAGTTTTATTGATCTTTGCTATCGTTTCCTTCATTTATTTTTCATTTATTTCTGATCTGATTTTTATGATTTCTTTCCTTCTGCTAACTTTGGGATGTTTTTGTTCTTCTTTCTCTAATTGCTTTAGGTGCAAGGTTAGGTTGTTTATTCGAGATGTTTCCTGTTTCTTAAGGTGGGATTGTATTGCTATAAACTTCCCTCTTAGAACTGCTTTTGCTGCATCCCATAGGTTTTGGGTCGTCGTGTCTCCATTGTCATTTGTTTCTAGGTATTTTTTAATTTCCTCTTTGATTTCTTCAGTGATCACTTCGTTATTAAGTAGTGTATTGTTTAGCCTCCATGTGTTTGTATTTTTTACAGATCTTTTCCTGTAATTGATATCTAGTCTCATAGCATTGTGGTCGGAAAAGATACTTGATACAATTTCAATTTTCTTAAATTTACCAAGGCTTGATTTGTGACCCAAGATATGATCTATCCTGGAGAATGTTCCATGAGCACTTGAGAAAAATGTGTATTCTGTTGTTTT
The DNA here is from genome assembly GCF_964341445.2 of Mesoplodon mirus. Classification (NCBI taxonomy): domain Eukaryota; kingdom Metazoa; phylum Chordata; class Mammalia; order Artiodactyla; family Ziphiidae; genus Mesoplodon; species Mesoplodon mirus. The sequence goes on from NW_028295495.1 coordinate 374,859, forward strand.
TGGATGGAATGTCCTATAAATATCAATTAAGTCCATCTTGTTTAATGTATCATTTAAAGCTTGTGTTTCCTTATTTATTTTCATTTTGGATGATCTGTCCATTGGTGAAAGTGGGGTGTTAAAGTCCCCTACTATGAGTGTGTTACTGTCGATTTCCCCTTTTATGGCTGTTAGTATTTGCCTTATGTATTGAGGTGCTCCTATGTTGGGTGCATAAATATTTACAATAGTTATATCTTCTTCTTGGATCGATCCCTTGATCATTATGTAGTGTCCTTCTTTGTCTCTTCTAGTAGTCTTTACTTTAAAGTCTATTTTGTCTGATATGAGAATTGCTACTCCAGCTTTCTTTTGGTTTCCATTTGCATGGAATATCTTTTTCCATCCCCTTACTTTCAGTCTGTATGTGTCTCTAGGTCTGAAGTGGGTCTCTTGTAGACAGCATATATATGGGTCTTGTTTTTGTATCCATTCAGCCAATCTGTGTCTTTTGGTGGGAGCATTTAGTCCATTTACATTTAAGGTAATTATTCTTATGTATGTTCCTGTTCCCATTTTCTTAATTGTTTTGGGTTCGTTATTGTAGGTCTTTTACTTCTGTTGTGTTTCTTGCCTAGAGAAGTTCCTTTAGCATTTGTTGTAAAGCTGGTTTGGTGGTGCTGAACTCTCTCAGCTTTTGCTTGTCTGTAAACGTTTTAATTTCTCCATCAAATCTGAATGAGATCCTTGCTGGGTAGAGTAATCTTGGTTGCAGGTTTTTCTCCTTCATCACTTTAATTATGTCCTGCCACTCCCTTCTGACTTGTAGAGTTTCTGCTGAGAGATCAGCTGTTATCCAGATGGGGATTCCCTTGTGTGTTATTTGTTGTTTTTGCCTTGCTGCTTTTTAATATAATTTCTTTGTGTTTAATTTTTGACAGTTTGATTAATATGTGTCTTGGCGTATTTCTCCTTGGATTTATTCTGTATGGGACTCTCTGTGCCTCCTGGACTTGATTAACTATTTCCTTTCCCATATTAGGGAAGTTTTCAACTATAATCTCTTCAAATATTTTCTCAGTCCCTTTCTTTTTCTCTTCTTCTTCTGGAACCCCTATAATTCGAATGTTGGTGCGTTTAATGTTGTCCCAGAGGTCTCTGAGACTGTCCTCTGTTCTTTTCATTCTTTTTTCTTTATTTTGCTGTGCAGCAGTTATTTCCACTATTTTATCTTCCACCTCACTTATCCGTTCTTCTGCCTCAGTTATTCTGCTATTGATCCCATCTAGAGTATTTTTTATTTCATGTATTGTGTTTTTAATCGATGCTTGATTCATCTTTAGCTCTTCTAGGTCCTTGTTAACTGTTTCTTGCATTTTGTCTATTCTATTTCCAAGATTTTGGATCTGGGAAATAGAATCTTGGATCATCTTTACCATCATTATTCTGAATTCTTTTTCAGGTAGACTGCCTATTACCTCTTCATTTGTTAGATCTGGTGGGTTTTTATCTTGCTCCTTCTCCTGCTGTGTGTTTTTCTGTCTTCTCATTTTGCTTATGTTACTGTGTTTGGGGTCTCCTTTTTGCAGGATGCAGGTTCGTAGTTTCCGTTGTTTTTGTTGTCTGTCCCCAGTGGCTAAGGTTGGTTTAGTGGGTTGTGTAGGCTTCCTGGTGGAGGGGACTAGTGCCTGTGTTCTGGTGGATGAGGCTGGATCTTGTCTTTCTGGTGGGCAGGTCCACGTCTGGTGGTGTGTTTTGGGGTGTCTGTGGACTTTTTATGATTTTAGGCCACCTCTCTGCTAATGGGTGGCGTTGTGTTCCTGTCTTGCTAGTTGTTTGGCTCAGGGTGTCCAGCACTGTAGCCTGCTGGTCGTTGAGTGAAGCTGGGTGCTGGTGTTGAGATGGAGATCTCTGGAAGATTTTCGCCGTTTGATATTATGTGGAGCAGGGAGGTCTCTTGTGGACCAGTGTCCTGAAGTTGGCTCTCCCACCTCAGAGGCACAGCACTGACTCCGGGCTCCTCAATTTGGGATGATGTGTTGTCTATTCATGTATTCCACAGATGCAGGGTACATCAAGTTGATTGTGGAGCTTTAATCCGCTGCTTCTGAGGCTGCTGGGAGAGGTTTCCCTTTCTCTTCTTTATTCTCACAGCTCCTGGGTCTCAGCTTTGGATTTGGCCCCGCCTCTGCGTGTAGGTCCCCGGAGGGCATCTGTTCTTCGCTCAGGCAGGACAGGGTTAAAGGAGCAGCCTCTTCGGGGACTCTGGCTCCCTCAGGCCGGGCGGGAGGGAGGGGCACGGAGTGCGGGGCAAGCCTGCAGCAGCAAAGGTCGGCGTGACGTTGCACCAGCCCGAGGCGCGCCATGCGTTCTCCCAGGGAAGCAGCCCCTGGATCCCGGGACCCCGGCAGTGGTGGGCTGCACAGGCTCCCGGAAGGGCGGTGTGGGCAGTGACCTGCACTCGCACACAGGCTTCTTGGCAGCAGCAGCAGGATCCCCAGCGTCCCACGCCCGTCTCTGGGCTCCGTGCTTTCTGTCGCGACTCGCGCCCGTCCGTGGAGCCCCTTTAAGCAGCGCTCTTAATCCCCTCTCCTCGCGCACCAGGAAACCGAGAGGGAAGAAAAAGTCTCTTGCCTCTTCGGCAGCTCCAGAGTTTTCCCGGACTCCCTCCCGGCTAGCTGTGGCACATTAGCCCCCTTCAGGCTGAGTTCTCGCCGCCAGCCCCAGTCCTCTGCCTGCACTCTGACCGAAGCCCGAGCCTCAGCTTCCAGCGCTGTGCGCCCCGGCGGGCGAGCAGACAAGCCTCTCGGGCTGGTGAGTGCCGCTCGGCACTGATCCTCTGTGTGGGGATCTCTCCGCTTTGCCCTACCCAGGTATGTGGGGGGTTTCTTGCCTTTTGGGAGGTCTGGGGTCTTCTGCCAGCGTTCAGTAGGTGTTCTGTAGGAGTTGTTCCACGTGTAGCTGTATTTCTGGTGTATCTGTGGGGAGGAAGGTGATCTCCGCGTCTTACTCTTCCGCCATCTTACCCGGAAGTCAATATGGGGTTTTGAGTCCCTTTCACTGAGGAAGGTGTAGGTCTTGTCTATTCCATAGTTGGTTTAAGGAATGGTACCTGTGCTTATATCAAACTCTGGTTTTATGCATCACCCCACCTCCCCTTCCCCCTTAAGAAGGCATAAGAGTGTTTTCTAAATGTGAGACTCTGTTCTCTTTCCTAACTCAGTTCATGTGTAGCCATGTTTACAGGATCTTCATAAGTGATATCTTATGATACGTTTCTTTTTCTGTGTGACTTATTTCATTTAGAATCATCGTACCTGAATCCACTAATTTTGCTGCTTCTGGTCTTATGACACTGACTTCAAGGCTGAGGGATATTCCATCGTACGTAAGTCCCACAATTTTTTGAACCATTTTTATATTTCCTGGGATATTTAAGGTGTACCCAAGTTGAGGTTCTTGTAAGGAGTGTAGCCCTAAATTTGGGGTTGGCTCTGTCTTATTGATTTTCAGATTTCCCAATGTATATTCCCTAGACTGGAAGTGACCTTGGCTCTGTAGCTCTGTTGTTTACTTCTTTTAGGGAACACAATGCACTCCTCCATAAAGGCAGTTGGCAATTTACATCCCGCCCATCAGCATAACAAGGCTCCCTGTTCTCCAGGGCCTGTCTTGCCTTTCTGGTTTTTACCCTTTATGTGGATGTCCCTTAGGCCCGGTGGGAAGTGATACTTCTTTGTAGTGCAGACGTGCATTGCCCGCTTGCTTGCTTGGCCAAAATGGGCGTATGCGTTTTCTCCTGAATATACTCAGGAGAAAACGCATAAGCAATTTTTGGCCTAGTGCATCATTGTCGAAGTTGTGTCCCTCTTCCTGTGCTTTAAAAGCGATTCCAAAGTACCTCTTAATTCTGTTTCCTGCTGTTCTGCCTCGCTTATAAGTCCGCCTCATTGCCTTCCCTCAACAGATTTTTGGACGATAGTTGCCCTTTATTACTCTGCCAGTTTGTGAATTGCTGTGCCCCTGAGCTCCATTTTGTAACTCATTTTTTGTGAGCTGAACGCCAGTTCAATACTTTTTTTCAGAACCTATACTGGTTTTCGGTGGGTGGCTGAGACTTTGGTTAATTCGTCTTCCTCACGGGAAATAAGAGTGACATGTGCCCGTCAAAATGCCTGACAGCTACTCTCTCATTGGTTCTCCCTCTTCCTTTTCATCCTTTGCCAAATTGGCAACCTGTGCGAACCAGGAGGTTAAAGGTTCTGTCTCTCCAAGTTGGGAGATTGATAGTAAAGCAGTTGGAAAGTCAAACTGGAGCACAAGGAGAGGGACTAGTCGTTGAGTATTAGAAACCTTTCATATTCACAGTGTGTCCATTCTCTAGGTTTCCCATACATGTTATAGCTATACTAATATTCCCTTCAAACTGGAGAGTTGGGACCCAAGGAACGGGTGCCATACATTACTGCTATAAGGGTATGCTTTTGCTCACCCAATCTCTCCAATCCTCTCAGTCCCATGTGTCCAGCCTTATGCCACATCCAGCTATCATTGTAGATAAGGTCATTCCAGGTTTCATCAGAGACCCTGAAGGAATTGTAAAGAATTTCCCTTTTTTTTTGTTTTTCAAATTCCTTTTCATAGGGGGTTTGAGCTGATTCTCACTGCCATGTTTATGCCAGTCTAGACCGACTTGATTCCCTTGTGGAGACATATCAATACATAGGTTTTAAGATTCTTACTAGCCAAATATATACCTCTGCGGAAAATATGGGGTTTTGAGTCCCTTTCAGTGAGGAAGTTGTAGGTCTTCTGTATTCCATAGTTGGTTTTTGGAACGGTAACTGTGCTTATATCAAACTCTGTATTATGCCTCACCCCACCTCTCCTTCCCCCTTAAGCAGGCATAAGAGTGTTTTCTAAATGTGAGACTCTGTTCTATTTCCTAACTCAGTTCATGTGTAGCCATGTTTACAGGATTTTCATAAGTGATATCTTATGATAAGTTTCTTTTTCTGTGTGACTTATTTCACTTAGAATCATCGTACCTGAATCCACTCACTTTGCTGCTACTGGTTTTATGACATTGATTTCATGGCTGAGGGATATTCCATCATTCGTAATACCACAATTTTTTGAACCATTTTTATATTTCCTGGGATATTTAAGGTGTACCCAAGTTGAGGTTTTTGTAAGCAGTGCAGCACTAAATTTTGGGGTGGCTCTGTCTTATTGATTTTCAGTTTTCCCAAGGTATATTCCCTAGACTCGAAGTGTCCTTGGCTCTGTAGCTCTGTTGTTTACTTGTTTAAGGGAACACAATGCACTCCTCCAGAGAGGCAGTTGGCAATTTACATCCCGCCCATCAGCATAGCAAGGCTCCCAGTTCTCCAGTGCCTGTCTTGCCTTTCTGTTTTTTAAACATTTTGCCTATGTCCCTTTTGACTTGTGGGAAGTGATACTTCTTTATATACCAGATTTGCATTGCCCGCTTGCTTGCTTGGCCAAAAAGGGCGTATGCGTTTTCTCCTGAATATATTAAGGACAAAACGCATACGCCCTTTTTGGTCAAGTGCATCATTGTCGAAGTTGTGCCCCTCTTCCTGTGCTTTAAAGGTGATTCCAACGTACCTCTTGAAATGTGTTTCCTGCTATTCTCCCTCCCTTTCAAGTTCGCCTCACTGCCTTCCCTCAACCGATTTTTGGATGATAGTTGCCCTTTATTACTCTGCCTCTTTGTGAATTGCTGTGCCCTGGAGCTCCATTTTGTAACTCGTTTTTTTTTGAGCTGAACGCAAGTCCAATATTTTGGTTCAGGAACTATACTGGTTCCAGGTGGTTGCCTGAGACTTTGGTTAATTCTTCTTCCTCCGGGGAAATAAGAGTGACATGTGCCCATCCAAATGCCAACAGCTACTCTCTCATTGGTTCTCCCTCTTCCCTTTCATCCTATGCCAAATTGGCAACCTGTGCGAACCAGGAGGTTAAAGGAGCTGTCTCTCCAAGTTGGGAGTTTGATAGTAAAGCAGTTGGAAAGTCAAATTGGAGCACCAGGAGAGGGACTATTCACTGAGTTTTAGAAACCTTTTGTATTCACAGTGTGTCCATTCTCTAGGTTTCCCATACATGTTATAGCTGTAGTAATATTCCCTTCAACCTGGAGAGTTGGGACCCATGGAATGGGTGCCATGCATTATTGCTATAAAGGGTCTGCATTTGCTCACCCAATCTCACCAATCCTCTCAGTCCCATGTGTCTAGCCTTATGCCACATCCAGCTGTCGTTTTAGATAGGGTCATTCCAGGTTTCAACAGAGACACTGAAGGAATTGTAAAGAATTTCCCTGTTTTTTTGTTTTGTTTTTGAAATTCCTTTATAGATTGGGTTTGAGCTGATTCTCGCTGCCATGTTTATGCCAGTCTAGACACACTTGATTCCCTTACGGAGACATATCAGTACATAGGTTTTAAGTTTCTTACTAGTCGGATATATTCCTCTGTGGGAAATATGGAATTTTGAGTCCCTTTTACTGAGGAAGGTGTAGGTCTTGTCTATTCCATATTTGTTTTTTGGAACGGTACCTGTGCTTATATCAAACTCTGGTTTTATGCATCTCCCCACCTCTCCTTCCCCCTTAAGAAGGCATAAGAGTGTTTTCTAAATGTGAGACTCTGTTCTCTTTCCTAACTCAGTTCATGTGTAGCCATGTTTACAGGATCTTCATAAATGATATCTTATGATAAGTTTCTTTTTCTGTGTGACTTATTTCAGTTAGAATCATCGTACCTGAATCCACTCATTTTGCTGCTACTGGTTTTATGACATTGATTTCATGGCTGAGGGATATTCCATCGTACGTAAGTACCACAATTTTTTGAACCATTTTTATATTTCCAGGGATATGTAAGGTGTACCCAAGTTGAGGTTCTTGTAAGCAGTGCAGGCCTAAATATTGGGGTGGCTCTGTCTTATTGATTTTCAGTTTTCCCAAGGTATATTCCCTAGACTCGAAGTGCCCTTGGCTCTGTAGCTCTGTTGTTTACATGTTTTAGGGAACACAATGCACTCCTCTAGAGAGGCAGTTGGCAATTTACATCCCGCCCATCAACATAACAAGGCTCCCTGTTCTCCAGGGCCTGTCTTGCCTTTCTGGTTTTTACCCATTTTGTGGATGCCCCTAATTACCGGTGGGAAGTGATACTTCTTTGTAGTGCAGATTTGCATTGCCCGCTTGCTTGCTTGGCCAAAATGGGTGTATGCGTTTTCTCCTGGATATATTAAGGACAAAACGCATACGCCCTTTTTGGCCAAGTGCATCATTGTCGAAGTTGTGCCCCTATTCCTGTGCTTTAAAGGTGATTCCAACGTACCTCTTGAAATTTGTTTCCTGCTATTCTGCCTCCCATTCAAGTTTGCCTCACTGCCTTCCCTCAACCGATTTTTGGACGATAGTTGCCCTTTATTACTCTGCCTGTTTGTGAATTGCTGTGCCCCTGAGCTCCATTTGGTAACTCGTTTTTTGTGAGCTGAACGCAAGTCCAATGTTTTGGTTCAGGAACTATACTGGTTCCCGGTGGTTGGCTGAGACTTTGTTTAATTCTTCTTCCTCCCGAGAAATAAGAGTGACATGTGCCCATCCAAATGCCTAACAGCTACTCTCTCATTGGTTCTCCCTCTTCCCTTTAATCCTATGCCAAATTGGCAACCTGTGTGAACCAGGAGGTTAAACGTGCTGTCTCGCCAAGTTGGGAGATTGATAGTAAAGCAGTTGGAAAGTCAAACCGGAGCAACAGGAGAGGGACTATTCATTGAGTTTTACAAACCTTTTGTATTCACAGTGTGTCATTCTCTAGTTTCACATACATGTTATAGATGTAGTAATATTCCCTTCAACGTGCAGAGTTGGGACCCATGGAATGGGTGCCATGCATTATTGCTTTAAAGGGTCTGCATTTGCTCACCCAATCTCACCAATCCTCTCAGTCCCATGTGTCCAGCCTTATGCCATATCCAGCTGTCATTGTAGATAGTGTCATTCCAGGTTTCATCAGAGACCCTGAAGGAATTGTAAAGAATTTCCCTGTTTTTTTTGGTTTGTTTTTGAAATTCCTTTTTATAGTGGGTTTGAGCTAATTCTCGCTGCCATGATTATGCCAGTCTAGATACACTTGTTTGCCTTATGGAGACATATCAATACACAGGTTTTAAGATTTTTATTAGTCAGATATATTCCTCTGTGGGAAATATGGGATTTTGAGTCCCTTTCACTGAGGAAGGTGTAGGTCTTTTCTATTCCATAGTTGGTTTTTGGAACGGTACCTGTGCTTATATCAACCTCTGGTTTTATGCATCACCCCACCTCTCCTTCCCCCTTAAGAAGGCATAAGAGTGTTTTCTAAATGTGAGACTCTGTTCTCTTTCCTAACTCAGTTCATGTGTAGCCATGTTTACAGGATCTTCATAAGTGATATCTTATGATAACTTTCTTTTTCTGTGTGACTTATTTCACTTAGAATCATCGTACATGAATCCACTCATTTTGGTGCTACAGGTCTAATGACATTGATTTCATGGCTGAGGGATATTCCATCGTACGTAAGTACCACAATTTTTTGAACCATTTTTATATTTCCTGGGATATTTAAGGTGTACCCAAGTTGAGGTTGTTGTAAACAGTGCAGCCCTAAATTTGGGGGTGGCTCTGTCTTATTGATTTTCAGTTTCCCAAGGTATATTCCCAAGACTGGAAGTGTCCTTGGCTCTGTAGGTCTTTTGATTACTTGTTTTAGGGAACACAGTGCACTCCTCCAGAGAGGCTGTTGGCAATTCACATCCCTCCCATCAGCATAACAAGGCTCCCAGTTCTGCAGGGCCTGTCTTGAATTTCTGGTTTTTACCCTTTTTGTGGATGTCCATTTGGACCGGTGGGAAGTGATACTTCTTTGTAGTGCAGACTTACATTTTTTGCTTCCTTGCTTGGCCAAAAAGGGCGTATGCGTTTTCTCCTGAATATACTCAGGAGAAAACGCATACGCCCTTTTTGGCCACGTGCATCATTGTCGAATTTGTGCCCCTCTTCCTGTGCTTTAAAGACGATTCCAACGTACTTCTTGAAATCTGTTTCCTGCTATTCTGCCTCGCATTCAAGTCCGCCTTGTTGCCTTCCCTCAACAGATTTTTGGATGATAGTTGTCCTTTATTACTCTGCCAGTTTGTGAATTGCTCTGCGCTATAGCTCCATTTTTTAACTCATTTTTTGTGAGCTGAACGCAAGTCCCATATTTTGGTTTAGGACCTATACTGGTTCCCGGTGGGTGCCTGAGACTTTAGCTAATTCTTCTTCCTCCCGGGAAATAAGAGTGACACTTGCCCGTCCAAATTCCTAACAGCTACTCTCTCATTGTTTCTCCCTCTTCCCTTTCATCCTTTGCAAAATTGGCAACCTGTGCGAACCAGGAGGTTAAAGGTGCTGTCTCTCCAAATTTGGAGATTGATAGTAAAGCTGTTAGAAAGTCAAACTGGAGCACCTGGAGAGGGATTATTCGTTGAGATTTAGAAACCTTTCATATTCACAGTGTGTCCATTCTCTAGGTTCCCCATACATGTTATAGCTATAGTAATATTCCCTACAACCTGGAGAGTTGGGACCCATGGAATGGGTGCCATGCATTATTGCTTTCAAGGGTCTGAATTTGCTCACGAATCTCACCAATCCTCTCAGTCCCATGTGTCCAGCCTTATGCCACCTCCAGCTGTCGTTCTAGATAGGGTCATTCCAAATTTCATCAGAGACCCTGAATTAATTGTAAAGAATTCTGCTGTTTCTCTGTTTTGTTTTTGAAATTCCTTTTTATAGTGGGTTTGAGCTGATTCTCGCTGCCAACTTTATGCCAGTCTAGACACACTTGATACCCTTACGGAGACATATCAATACATAGGTTGTAAGATTCTTACTACTCAGATATATTCCTCTGCGGCAAATATGGGGTTTTGAGTGCCTTTCACTGAGGAAGGTGTAGGTCTTGTCTATTCCATACCTGGTTTTTGGAACGGTACCTGTGCTTATATCAAACTCTGGTTTTATGCATCACCCCACCTCTCCTTCCCCCTTAAGCAGGCATAAGAGTGTTTTCTAAATGTGAGACTCTTTTCTCTTTCCTAACTCAGTTCATGTGTAGCCATGTTTACAGGATCTTCATAAGTGATATCATATGATACGTTTCTTTTTCTGTGTGACTTATTTCACTTGGAATCATCATACCTGAATCCACTCATTTTGCTGCTACTGGTCTTATGACATTGATTTCATGGCTGAGGGATATTCCATCGTACGTAAGTACCTCAATTTTTTGAACCATTTTTATATTTCCTGCGATATTTAATGTGTACCCAAGTTGAGGTTCTTGTAAGCAGTGCAGCCCTAAATTTTGAGGTGGCTCTGTCTTATTGATTTTCAGTTTTCCCAAGGTATATTCCCTAGACTGGAAGTGTCCTTGGCTCTGTAGCTCTGTTGTTTACTTGTTTTAGGGAACACAATGCACTCCTCCTGAGAGGCAGTTGGCAATTTACATCCCGCCCATCAGCATAACAAGCCTCCCTGTTCTCCAGGGCCTGTCTTCAATTTCTGGTTTTTACCCTTTTTGTGGATGTCTCTTTGGACAGTTGGAAAGTGATACTTCTTTGTAGTGCAGACTTACATTGTCCGCTTGCTTGCTAGGCCAAAAAGAGCGTATGTGTTTTCTCCTGAATATACTCAGGAAAAAACGCATACACCCTTTTTGGCCAAGTGCATCATTGTCGAAGTTGTGCCCCTCTTCCTGTGCTTTAAAGGCGATTCCAACGTACCTCTTGAAATCCGTTTCCTGCTATTTTGCCTCACTTTCAAGTCCGCCTCGTTGCCTTCCCTCAACAGATTTTTGGATGACAGTTGTCATTTATTACTCTCCCTGTTGGTGAATTGCTCTGCCCTATAGCTCCTTTTTTTAACTCATTTTTTGTGAGCTTAACGCCAGTCCCATATTTTGGTACAGGACCTATACTGGTTCCCAGTGGTTGGCTGAGACTTTGGTTAATTCTTCTTCCTCCCGGGAAATAAGAGTGGCATGTGCCCGTCCAAATGCCTAACAGCTACTCTCTATATGGTTCTCCCTCTTCTGTTTCATCTTTTGACAAATTGGCAACCTGTGCGAAACAGGAGTTTAAAGGTGCTGTCTCTCCAGGTTGGGAGATTGATAGTAAAGCAGTTGGAAAGTCAAACCGGAGCACCAGGAGAGGGACTATTCGTTGAGCTTTAGAGACATTTCGTATTGACAGAGTGTCCATTCTCTAGGTTTCCCATACATGTTATAGCTGTAGTAATATTCCCTACAACATGGAGAGTTGGGACCCATGGAATGGGTGCCATGCATTATTGCTTTAAAGGGTCTGCATTTGCTCACGAATCTCACCAATTCTCTCAGTCCCATGTGTCCAGCCTTATGTCACCTCCAGCTCTCATTTTAGATAGGGTCATTCCAAGTTTCATCAGAGACCCTGAAGGAATTGTAAAGAATTTCTCTGTTTTTTTGTTTTGTTTTTTAAATTCCGTTTTATAGTGAGTTTGAGCTGATTCTCACTGCCATGATTATCCGAGGCTAGAAACAATTGATTCCCTTACGGAGACATATCAATACATAGGTTTTAAGATTCTTACTAGTCAGATATATTCCTCTGTGTGAAATATGGGATTTTGAATCCCTTTCACTGAGGAAGTTGTAAGTCTTCTCTATTCCATAGTTGGTTTTTGGAACAATACCTGTGCTTATATCAAACTCTGGTTTATGCCTCACCCCACCTCTCCTTCCCCCTTAAGCAGGCATAAGAGTTTTTTTTAATGTGAGACTCTGTTCTCTTTCCTAACTCAGTTCATGTGTAGCCATGTTTACAGGATCTTCATAAGTGATATCTTATGATACGTTTCTTTTTTTGTGTGACTTATTTCACTTAGAATCATCATACCTGAATCCACTGATTTTGCTGCTACTGGTCTTATGACATTGATATCTTGGCTGAGCGATATTCCATCGTACGAAAGTACCACAATTTTTTGAACCATTTTTATATTTCCTGGGATACTTAAGGTGTATCCAATTTGAGGTTCTTGTAAGCAGTGCAGCCCTTAATTTTGGGGTGGCTCTGTCTTATTGATTTTCAGTTTTCCCAAGGTATATTCCCTAGACTGGAAGTGCCCTTGGCTCTGTAGCTCTGTTGTTTACTTGTTTTAGGGAACACAATGCACTCCTCCAGAGAGGCAGTTGGCAATTTGCATCCCGCCCATCAGCATAACAAGGCTCCCTGTTCTCCAGGGCCTGTCTTGAATTTCTGGTTTCTACCCTTTTTGTGGATGTCCCTTTGGACCGGTGGGAAGTGATACTACTTTGTAGTGCAGACTTACATTGTCCGCTTGCTGGCTTGCCCAAAATGGGCGTATGCGTTTTCTCATGCATATACCCAGGAGAAAACGCATATGCCCTTTTTGGCCAAGTGCATCATTGTCGAAGTTGTGCCCCTCTTCCTGTGCTTTAAAGGCGATTCCAACGTACCACTTGAAAACTGTTTCCTGGTATTCTGCCTCATTTTCAAGTCCGCCTCATTGCTTTCCCTCAACAGATTTTTGGATGATAGTTGTCCTTTATTACTCTGCCAGTTTGTGAATTGCTCTGCCCTAAGCTCCATTTTCTAACTCATTTGTTGTGAGCTGAACGCAAGTCCCATATTTTGGTTTAGGACCTATACTGTTTCCCGGTGGGTGGCTGAGACTTTGGTCAATTCTTCTTCCTCCCGGGAAATAAGAGTGACATATGCCCGTCCAAATGCCTAACAGCTCTTCTGTCTTTGGTTCTCACTCTTCCCTTTCATCCTTTGCCAAATTGGCAACCTGTGCGAACCAGGATGTTAAAGGCGCTCTCTCTCCAAGTTGGGAGATTGAAAGTAAAGCAGTTAGAAAGTCAAACTGGAGCACCTGGAGAGGGATTATTCGTTGAGATTTAGAAACCTTTCGTATTCACAGTGTGTCCATTCTCTAGGTTTCCCATACATGTTATAGCTGTAGTAATATTCCCTACAACCTGGAGAGTTGGGACCCATGGAATGGGTGCCATGCATTATTGCTTTAAAGGGTCTGCATTTGCTCACGAATCTCACCTATCCTCTCAGTCCCATGTGTCCAGCCTTATGCCACATGCAGCTGTCGTTCTAGATAGGGTCATTCCAAGTTTCATCAGAGACCCTGAAGGAATTGTAAAGAATTTTCCTGTTTTTTTGTTTCGTTTTAGAAATTCATTTTTATAGTGTGTTTGAGCTGATTCTCGCTGCCATCTTTATGCCAGTCTACACACACTTGATTCCCTTATGGAGACATATCAATACATAGGTTTTAAGATTTTTACTAGTCAGATATATTCCTCTGCGGGAAATATGGGGTTTTGAGTCCCTTTCACTGAGGAAGGTTTAGGTCTTGTCTATTCCATAGTTGGTTTTTGGAACGGTACCTGTGCTTATATCAACCTCTGGTTTTATGCATCACCCCACCTCTCCTTCCGCCTTAAGCAGGCATAAGAGTTTTTTCTAAATGTGCGACTCTCTTCTCTTTCCTAACTCAGTTCATGTGTAGCCATGTTTACAGGATCTTCATAAGTGATATCTTATGATAAGTTTCTTTTTCTTTGTGACTTATTTCACTTAGAATCATCGTACCTGAATCCACTCATTTTGCTGCTACTGGTCTTATGACATGGATTTCATGGCTGAGGGATATTCCATCGTACGTAAGTACCACAATTTTTTGAACCATTTTTATATTTCCTTGGATATTTAAGGTGTACCCAAGTTGAGGTTCTTGTAAGCAGTACAGCCCTAAAATTTGGTGTGGTTCTGTCTTATTGATTTTCAGTTTTCCCAAGGTATATTCCCCAGACTGGTAGTTTCCTTGGCTCTGTAGCTCTGTTATTTACTTGTTTTAGGGAAAACAGTGCACTCCTCCAGAGAGGCAGTTGGCAATTTACATCCCGCCCATCAGCATAACAAGGCTCCCTGTTCTCCAGGGCCTGTCTTGAATGTCTGGTTTTTACCATTTTTGTGGATGTCCCTTTGGACCGGTGGGAAGTGATACTTCTTTGTAGTGCAGACTTACATTGTCCGCTTGCCTGCTTGGGCAAAAATGGTGTATGCGTTTTCTCCTGAATATACTCAGGTGAAAACGCATATGCCCTTTTTTGCCAAGTGCATCATTGTCGAAGTTGTTCGCCTCTTCCTGTGTTTTAAAGACGATTCCAACGTACCTCTTGAAGTCTGTTTCCTGCTATTCTGCCTCGCTTTCAAGTCCGCCTGGTTGCCTTCCCTCAACAGATTTTTGGATGATAGTTGTCCTTTATTACTCTGCCAGTTTGTGAATTGCTGTGCCCCTGAGCTCCATTTTTTAACTCTTTTTTTATGAGATGAACAAAAGTCCCATATTTTGGTTTAGGACCTATACTGGTTCCCGGTGGGTGGCTGAGACTTTGGTCAATTCTTCTTCCTCCCGGGAAATAAGAGTGACATATTCCCGTCCAAATGCCTGACAGCTACTCTCTCATTGGTTCTCCCTCTTCCCATTCATCCTCTGCGAAATTGGCAACCTGTGTGAAACAGGAGGTTAAAGGTGCGGTCTCTCCAGTTTGGGAGATTGATAGTAAAGCAGTTGGAAAGTCAAACAGGAGCACCAGGAGAGGGACTATACGTTGAGTTTTAGAGACTATTCGTGTTCACAGTGTGTCCATTATCTAGGTTTCCCATACATGTTATAGCTGTAGTAATATTCCCTTCAACCTGGAGAGTTGGGACCCATGGAATGGGTGCCATGCATTATTGCTTTAAAGGGTCTGCATTTGCTCACCCAATCTCACCAATCCTCTCAGTCCTATGTGTCCAGCCTTATGCCACATGCAGCTGTCATTGTAGTTAGGGTCATTCCAGGTTTCATCAGAGACCCTGAAGGAATTGTAAAGAATTTCCCTGTTTTTTGTTTTTCAAATTCCTTTTTATAGTGGCTTTGAGCTGATGCTCGCTGCCATGTTTATGCCAGTTTTGACGCACTTGATTCCCTGAAAGAGATATATCAATACATAGGTTTTAAGATTCTTACTAGTCAGATATATTCCTCTGCGGGAAATATGGGGTTTTGAGTCCCTTTCCCTGAGGAAGGTGTAGGTCTTGTCTATTCCATACTTGGTTTTTGGAATGCTACCTGTGCATATATCAAACTCTGGTTTTATGCATCACCTCACCTCTCCATCCCTCTTAAGCAGGCATAAGAGTGTTTTCTAAATGTGAGACTCTGTTCTCTTTCCTAACTCAGTTCATGTGTAGCCATGTTTACAGGATCTTCATAAGTGATATCTTATGATACGTTTCTTTTTCTGTGTGACTTATTTCACTTAGAATCATCGTACCTGTATCCACTCATTTTGCTGCTACTGGTCTTATGACATTGATTTCATGGCTGAGGGATATTCCATCATACGTAAGTACCACAATTTTTTGAACCATTTTTATATTTCCTGGGATATTTAAGGTGTACCGAAGTTGAGGTTCTTGTAAGCAGTGCAGCCCTAAATTTTGGGGTGGTTCTGTCTTATTGATTTTCAGTTTTCCCAATGTATATTCCCTTGACTGGAAGTGTCCTTGGCTCTGTAGCTCTGTTGCTTACTTGTTTTAGGGAACACAATGCTCTCCTCCAGAGAGGCAGTTGGCAATTTACATCCCGCCCATCAGCATAACAAGGCTCCGTGTTCTCCAGGGCCTATCTTGCCTTTCTGGTTTTTACACATTTTTTGGATGTCCCTTTTGACCTGTGGGAAGTGATACTTCTTTGTAGTGAAGATTTGCATTTCCCACTTGCTTGCTTGGCCAAAAAGGGCGTATGCGTTTTTCTCCTGAATATATTCAGGAGAAAATGCAAACGCCCTTTTTATCCAAGTGCATCATTGTCGAAGTTGTGCCCCTCTTCCTGTACTTTAAAGGCGATTCCAACGTACCTCTTGAAATCTGTTTCCTGCAATTCTGCCTCCCTTTCAATTTTGCCTCGTTGCCTACCCTCAACAGAATTTTGGACGATAGTTGCCCTTTATTACTCTGCCAATTTGTGAATTGCTGTGACCCTGAGCTCCATATTTCACTCTTTTTTTCTGAGCTGAACGCAAGTCAAATATTTTGGTTCAGAACATGTACTGGTTCCCGGTGTGTGGCTGAGACTTTCGTCAATTCTTCTTCCTCCCTGGAAATAAGAGTGACATATGCCCGTCCAAATGCCTAACAGCTACTCTCTCTTTGGTTCTCCCTCTTCCGTTTCATCCTCTGCCAAATTGGCAACCTGTGAGAACCAGGAGGTTAAAGGGGCTGTCTCTCCAAGTTGGGAGATTGATAGTAAAGTAGTTGGAAAGTCAAATCGGAGCACCAGGAGAGGTACTATTAGTTGAGTTTTAGAGACCTTTCGTATTCACAGTGTGTCCATTCTCTAGGTTTCCCGTACATGTAATAGCTCTAGTAATATTCCCTTCAACCTGGAGAGTTGGGAAACATGGAATGGGTGCCCCTCATTATTGCTTTAAAGGGTCTGCATTTGCTCACCCAATCTCACCAATCCTCTCAGTCCTAAGTGTCCAGCCTTATGCCACATCCAGTTGTCATTGTAGATAGGGTCATTCCAGGTTTCATCAGAGACCCTGAAAGAATTGAAAGAAATTTCCCTGTTTTTTTGTTTTCTTTTTGAAATTCCTTTTTATAGTGGGTTTGAGCTGATTCTCACTGTCATGTTTATGCCAGTCTAGACACACGTGATTCCCTTATGGAGACATATCAATACATAGGTTTTAAGATTCATACTTTTAAGATATATTACTCTGTGGTGAATATGGGGTGTTGAGTCCCTTTCACTGAGGAAGGTGTAGGTTTTGTCTATTTCGTATTTGGCTTTTGGAACGGTACCTGTACTAATATCAAACTCTGATTTTATGCATCACCCCACCTCTCCTTCCCCCTTAAGCAAGCATAAGCGTTTTTTTTTTAAATGTGAGTCTCTCTTTTCTTTCCTAACTCAGTTCATGTGTAGCCATGTTTACAGGATCTTCATAAGTGATATCTTATGATAAGTTTCTTGTTCTGTGTGACTTATTTGACTTAGAATCATCGTACCTGAATCCACTCATTTTACTGCTACTGGTCTTATGACATTGATTTCATGGCTGAGGGATATTCCATCATACGTAAGTACCACAATTTCTTGAACCATTTTTGTCTTTCCTGGGATATATAATGTGTACCCAAGTTGAGGTTTTTGTAAGCAGTGCAGCCCTGAATTTTGGTGTGGATCTGTCTTATTTATTTTCAGTTTTTCCAAGGTATATTCCCTAGACTTGAAGTGCCCTTGGCTCTGTAGCTCTGTTGTTTACTTGTTTTAGGGAACACAATGCACTCCTCCAGAGAGGCAGTTGGCAATTTACATCCCGCCCATCAGCATAACAAGGCTCCCTGTTCTCCAGGGCCTGTCTTGCCTTTCTGGTTTTTACCCATTTTGTGGATGTCCCTTTTGACCGGTGGGAAGTGATACTTCTTTGTAGTGCAGATTTGCATTGCCTGCTTGCTTGCTTGTCCAAAAAGGGCATATGCGTTTTCTCCTGCATATATGCACGTGAAAACCCATATGCCCTTTATGGCCATTTCCATAATTTTCGAAGTTGTGCCCCCCTTCCTGTGCTTTAAAGCCGATTCCAATGTACCTCTTGAAATCTATTTCATGCCATTCTGCCTCATTTTCCCTTCTGACTCATGCCTTTCCCTCAACAGATTTTTCGAAGAGAGTAGTCCTTTATAACTCTGCAGGTTAGTGAATTGCTGTGGCCCTGAGCTCCATTTTTCAACTCGCGTTTTCGTGATCTGACCGCAAATCAACAGTTTTGCTTCTGGACTTATACTGGTTCTGGGGGGCAGGCTGAGACTTTGGTTAATTCCTCTTTGTGACGGAAAATTAGAGAGACATGTGGCCGTCCAAATGCCTACAGCTACTCTCTCATTGGTTCTCTCTCTTCCCTTATATCCTCTGCACAATTTGCCAACTGTGCGTACCAGGAGGATATAGGGGCTGACTTTCCAAGTTGGGAGATTGATAGTAAAGCAGTTGGAATGTCAAACTGGAGCACAAGGAGAGAAAAAAGTAGTAGAGTTTTAGAAACCTTTCACCATCAGATGGTTTCCATTCTCTAGGTTCCCTTACACGTTATAACTGTAGTGATATTCCCATCTACATGGAGAGATGGGAACCATGGAATGGGTGGCAGGCATTATTGCTTTAAAGGGTCTGCATTTTTTCACCCAATCTCACCAAGCCTCTCAGTCCCAAGTGACCAGCCTTATGCCACATCCAGCTGTCATTGTAGATACGGTCATTCCAGGTTTCATCAGAACCCCTGAAGGTATTGTGTAAGAATTTTACTGTTTTTATGTTTTGTTTTGAAATTCATTTTTATAGTGGGTTTGAGCTGATTCTCACTGCCATGTTTATGTCGTTCTAGACACACTTGGTTCCCTTACGGAGACATATCAATACATAGGTTTTAAAATTCTTACTAGTCAGATATATTTCTCTGAGGGGAATAGGGATGTTGAGTTCCGTTCACTGAGGAAGGAGTAGGGCTTGTCTCTTCTGTTTTTGGATTATGGAACGGTACCTGTGCTAATATCAATCTTATGTTTTGTGCATCTCCCCACCTCTCTTTCCCCTTAAGCAAGTGTTAGATTGTTTTCTAAATCTGAGACTCTGTTCTCTTCCCTAAATCAGTTCATATGTAGCCATGTTTACATTCCCTTCATAAGTGATATCTTATGTCAGAATGCACCATGGCCGTTCTCATAATAATGCTCCATGACCACTGTCATCACAATGCACCATGCCCTGGTTATCAAAATGCTCCATGTCCCTTGTCATCACAATTCTCCACGTCCTTGTCATCACAATGCTACATGACACTTCTCATCAAAATGTTACATTCTCTTGTCATCACAATTCTCCATCCACTTGACATTGCAATGCTCCATGCACTTGTCATCACAATGCTCCATGCACATGTCATCACAAAGCTCCATGCCCTTGTCATCACAATGCTCCATGACCCCTGTCATCACAATGCTCCCTGACAACTGTCATCACAATGCTTCATGCCCCTTGTCATTACAGTGCACCATGATACTCGATATCACAATTACTCATGGTCTTCTCATCACAATGCTCCATGGCCAATATCATCACAATGCTCCATGACCACTGTCATCACAACACTCCATGACACCTGACAACACAATGATTCGGGACTCTTGTAATCACAATGTTCCATTCCCTAGTCATCACAGTGCTGCATGACACCTGTCATCACAATACTCCATGAATATTTTCAGCCCAATGTTCCATGACACTTGTCATCACAATGATCCATGCCCTTGTCATCCCAATGCTCCATGACCCCTGTATTCACAATGCTCCCTGACGCTTGTCATCACACTGCTCCATGACACCTGTCATCACAATGCTCCATGCCTTTGTCAGCAAAATGCTACAAGACCTTGTCATTACAATGCTCTATTTGATTCTCATCACAATCCTCCATGAAATTTGGGATCACATTGCTTCATGCCCATGTCATCACAATGCTCCATGCTCCTTGAAATCAAAATGATCCATGACCTCTGTCATCACAATGCTCCAAACCCTTGTGATCACAATGTTCCATAACACTTGTTATCACAACGCTCCATGAGGCCTGTCATCACAATAATCTATGCTCTTTTCATCACAATGCTCCATGACCTTTGTGATCACAATTCTCAATGCACTTGTCATCACAATGCTCCCTGACACTTCTCATCAGAATGTTCCTTGAAACATGTCAGGAAAAGGCTCCATGCCTCTTTCATAACAATGCCCCATGTCGTTTTCATCACAATGCTCCATGCCATTGTCATCAAAATACTCCACAAGATTGTCATCAGAATGCTCCATGACCCATGTCATCACAATTCTCCATGCGATTTTCAGCACAATGCTCCTTGACTCCTGTCATCACAATGCTCCAAGCCATTGTCATCAGACTGAGCCACTACATATGTCATCAGAATGCTCCCTGACACCTCTCTTCACAATACTGCATGACCTGGTCATCACAATGCTCCATGCCCTTGTCATCACAATGCGCCATTCCAACTGTTATCGCAATTATCCATGAAACATATTAGACCAATGTTCCATGCTCTTGTCATCACAATGCTCCATGCTCTTGTTATCACAATTCTTCATGACCCCTGTCATCACAATGCTCCATGACACTTGTCAGTATGTTCCTTGAACCCTGTCATGACAAGGCTCCATGCCTTTTTCATCACAATGTTCCATGTCCTTTCCATCACAGTGCTCCAAGACACATGTAATCACAATGCTCCATGCCCTTGTCATCACAAAACTCAAGGACGCATGCCATCAGAATGCTCCTTGGTCTTCTCCTCAAAATGTGCCATGCCCTTGTCATCACAATGTTCCAAGACCCCTGTAATCACAATGCTCCATGCCCCTTTTCATCAGTATGCTCCATGAGACTTGTCATCACAAGGCTCCATGGTTTTGTCATTACAATGCTCCAGGACCTTGTCATCACAATGCTTCTCGACCTTGTCATGAAAATTTTCAATGGCCATTGTCATCATAATGCTCCAAGCCCTAATCATCAAAACACTCAATTATATTTGTCCTCACATTTCTCCAGTACATTTGGCTTCACAATGCTCCATGCCATTGTCATCACAATGGACCATGACATATGTCATCTCAGTGCTCCCTGACACCTGTCTTCTCAATACACCTTGACCTTCTCATCACAATGCTCCATGCCCTTGTCATCACAATGCACAATGCCCAATGTCATCACAATAATCCATGAAAATTGTCAGACCAATGCTCCATGCCCCTGTCAACACAATGCTCCATGCCCTTGTCATCACAATGCTCCATGACCCCTGTCATCACAATGCTCAGTGACTCCAGTCATCACAATGATTCATAACGTTTGTCATCACAATTGTCCATGCCCGCATCATCACAAGGCTCTGTGACTTTTGTAACCACAATGTTCCATGAACTTTTCATCACAATTCTCTGTGACCCTTGTCATCACAATGCTCCATGTCTTTTTCTGAACAATGGTCTATGACCATTGTCATCACAATGTGCCACAGGCATTTCATCACAGAGGACCACAAACTTTTCATTTCAATGCTCCATAAACCTTGTAATCACAGTGGTCCAAGGTCTTCTCATCAAAATGCTCTCTCACCAGAGATATCACAATGTTCCATCACTAGTCATCACAATACTCCCTCACACCTGGAATCACAATGTTCCATGACCCTGTCATCACAGTGCTACATCCACTTATCTGCACAATGTTCCATGACCCCTGACATCACAATGTTCCATAACCCCTGTCAGCAAAATGCTCCATGACCCTTTTCATCCCAAAGCTCCAAGACCCCTGGCATCACAATGTTCTATAAACTCTGCCATCACAATATTCCATTACAATTCTTATCAAATTGCTCCATGACCCGTTCATCAAAATGCTCCCTGCCCTTCTCATCACAATGAACCATGCCCTTGTCATCAAAATGCTCCATGACTTGTCATCACAATGCTCCATGTCCCATGGCATCACAATGCTCCATGTCACTGTCATCACAATGCTCCCTGAACCCTCTCATCACATTGCTCCATGTCCTTGTCATCACAAAGCTCCATGACACTTGTCATCACAATGCTCGATGCCCTTCTCATGACAGTGCTCCATGCTCTTTTCATTACAATCCTGCATGACCCATGTATCACAGTGTTCCGTGCCCTTGTCATCCCAATGCTCCATGCCCACTCTCATCACAATAATCCATGAAACATTTCAGACCAATGTTCCATACCCTTCTCATCAAAATGCTCCATTACCCCTGTCATAACAATGCACCATGACTCTTGGCATCACAATGTTCCACTACCTAGTCATCACAAGGTTCCATGACACTTGTCATCACAATGCTCAAGACCCCTGAAATCAAAATGCTGCATGCTCTTGTCATCACAAAGCTCCATGACTCATGTTATCAGAAAGTTCCATGGCCTTCTCATCACAATGCTCCATTCCCATGTCATCAAAATGCTCCAAGACACTTGTAATCACATTGCTCCATGACCCTTTTCATCTCAATGCTCCATGAACCGTGTCATCACAATACACCATGCCCATCATCATAATGCTTCAGGCTATTGTCATCACAATGAAATCAATATTCTCCATGACCTCTGTCATCATAATGCTCCAAACCCTTGTGATCACAATGTTCAATAACACTTATCATCTCAACACCCCATGACACTCATCCTCACAATTATCCATGGTCTTCTCATCACAAAGCTCCATGATCGTTGTCATCACAATGCTCAATACACTTGTCATCACAATGCTCCCTGACACTTGTCGTCAGTATGCTCCTTGAACCCTGTCATGACAAGGTTCCATGCCGTTTTCATCACAGTGATCCATGCCCTATTCATCACAATGCTCCAAGATGCCTGTAATCACAATGCTCCATGCCCTTGTCATTAAAAAGCTCCATGACACATGTCATCAGCATGCTTCATGGCCTTCTCATCACAATGCTCCATGCCCTTCTCATCACAATGCTCCAAGACCCCTGTAATCACGATGCTCCATGCCCCTTTTCATCAGAATGTTCCATGAGACTTGTCATCACAATGCTTAATGCGCTAGTCAGCACAATGCTCAATGACACATGTCATCACAGTGCACCATGTGCTTGTCATCACAGTGCTCCACAATATTGTCATCACAATGCTCCTTAAAATTTGTCATCACAGTGCTCCCTGCCCTTCTCATCACATTGCACAACGCCCTTGCCATCAAAATGCTCCATGACCATTTTCATCACAAAGATCCATGACACTTAGCATCACAATGCTCCAGGCCATTGTCATCACAGTGCTCCACGAAAGCTCTCATCACATTGCTCCATGCCCTTGTCTTCACAAAGCTCCATGACACATGTCATCAGAATGCTCCATGGCCTTCTCATCACAATGCTGCATTCCCTTGCCATCTCTAGGCTCAATTACCACTGTGATAACAATGCTCCATGACCCCTGCCATCACGATGTTCCATGGTCCTGTCATCACAAAGCTCCATGACCCTTCTCATCACAATGCTCCAATAACCCTGTAATAACAATCCTCTATGCCACTTTTCATCTCAATGATCCATGAACCCTGTCATCACAATGCACCATGCCTATCATCATAATGCATCATGCTATTGTCATCACAATGAAATCAAAATGCTCCATGACCTCTGTCATAACAATGTTCCAAACACTTGTGATCACAATATACAATATCACTTTTCATCACAATGTCCCATGACTCTCGTCATCACAATTATCAATGGTCTTCTCATCACAATGCTCCATGACCTTTGTTATCACAATGCTCAATACACTTGTCATCAAAATGCCCCTTGACACTTGTTGTCTGTATCCTCCTTGAATCCTGTCATGACAAGGCTCCATGCCTTTTTCATCACAATGATCCATGTCCTTTTCATCACAATGCTCCAAGACCCATGTAATCTCAATGCTCCATGCCCTTGTCATCACAAAGCTCAATGACGCATGCAATCAGAATGCTCCTTGGTCTTCTCCTCACAATGCTCCATGCCCTTGTCCTCACAATGTTCAAAGACACCTGTAATCACAATGCTCCATGGTTGTCCTCAAAAAACTCCATGACGCATGTCATCAGAATGCTCCTTGGCATTCTCATCACAATGCTCCATGCCCTAGTCATCACAGTGCTCCAAGACCCCAGTAATCACAATGTTCCATGCCCCTTTTCATCAGAATGCTCTATGAGACTTGTCATCACAAGTCTCCATGGTCTTCTCATCACAATGTTCCAGGACCTTGTCATCACCATGCTCCATTCCCTTGTAATCACAATGCTCCATGACCCCTGTCATCACAATAATACATGAAAACTTTCAGTCCAATGCACCACGACCTAATCATCACAATGCTCCATGGCCAATATCATCACAATGCTCCATGACCACTGTCATCACAACACTCCATGTCACCTGAGAACACAATGATTCGGGACTCTTGTCATCACAATGCTCCATTCCCTAGTCATCACAATGCTCCATGACGCCTGTCCTCACAATGATCCGTGACTCCAGTCATCACAAAGTTTCATAACGTTTGTCATCACAATGGTCCATGCCCGCGTCATCACAAGACTCTGTGACCTTTGTAACCACAATGCTCCATGAACATTTCATCACAATTCTCTGTGATCCTTGTCATCACAATGCTCCATGTCTTTGTCAGAACAATGCTCCATGACCATTGTCTTCAAAATGTGCCACGCGCATTTCATCACAATGGTCCACAACTTTGTCACTGCAATGCTCCATAAACATTGTAATCACAATGGTCCATGCACTGCTCATCAAAATGCTCTCTCACAAGAGATATCACAGTGTTCTACCAGTAGTCATCACAATTCCCCCTCACCCCTGTAATCACAATGTTCCATGACTCTGTCATCACACTGCTACATTCCCTTATCATCACAATGTTCCATGACACCTGTCAGCAAAATGCTCCATGACCCTTTTCATCCCAAAGCTCCAAGACCCCTGACATCACAATGTTCTATAACCCCTGCAATCAAAATGTTCCATTACACTATTCATCAAATTGCTGCATGACCCGGTCATCAAAATGCTCCCTGCCATTCTCATCACAATGTACCATGCCCTTGTCATCAAAATGCTCCATGATTTGTCATCACAAAGCTCCATGACCCTTGGCATCACAATGCTCCATGTCATTGTCATCACAATGCTCCATGAACCCTCTCATCACATTGCTCAATGCCCTTGTCATCACAAAGCTCCATGACACTTGTCATCACAATGCTCGATGCCCGTCTCATCACAATGCTCCATGTCCTTGTCATTACAATCCCCCATGACCCATGTATCTCAGTGTACCGTGCCATTCTCATCACAATGCTCCATGCCCACCCTCATCACAATAATCCATGAAACATTTCAGACCAATGTTCCATGCCGTTCTCATCACCATGCTCCATTACCCCTGTCATAACAATGCACCATGACACCTGCCATCAAAAGGTTCCACGGCCTAGTCATCACAAGGTTCTATGACACTTGTCATCACAATGCTGAAGACCCCTGTAATCACAATGCTCCATGCCTTTGTCATCACAAAGCTCCATGACGCATGTCATCAGAATGTTCCATGGCCTTCTCATCACAATGCTCCATGCCCTTGTCATCACAATGCTCCAAGACCCCTGTAAACACAATGCTCCATGTCCATTTTCATCTCAATGCTCCATGAAACCTGTCATCACAATGCACCATGCCCATCATCATAATGCTTCAGGCTATTGTCATCACAATGAAATCAATATTCTCCATGACCTCTGTCATCATAATGCTCCAAACACTTGTGATCACAATGTTCCATAACACTTATCATGAGGCTCATCATCACAATTATCCATGGTCTTCTCATCACAATGCTCCATGATCTTTGTCATCACAATGCTCAATACACTTATCATCACAATGCTCCCTGACACTTGTCGTCAGTATGCTCCTTGAACCCTGTCATGACAAGGTTCCATGCCTTTTTCATCCCAATGATCCATGCCCTTTTCATCACAATGCTCCATGATCCCTGTAATCACAATGCTCCATGCCCTTGTCATCACAAAACTCCATGACACATATCATCAGAATGCTCCATGACCTTCTCATCACATTTCTCCATGCCCTAGTCATCACAATGCTCCAAGACCCCTGTAATCACAATGCTCCATGCCCCTTTTCATCAGAATGCTCCATGAGACTTGTCATCACAAGTCTCCATGGTCTTCTCATCACTATGCTCCAGGACCTTGTCATCACCATGCTCCATTCCCTTGTCATCACAATGCACCATGACCTCTGTCATCACAATTATCCATGAATATTTTCAGCCCAATGCTCCACGACCTACACATCACAATGCTCCATGGCCAATATCATCACAATGCTCCATGACAACTGACATCACAATGCTCCAAACTCTTGTGATCACAGTGTTCCATAACACTTGTCATCACAACGCTCCATGATGCCTGTCATCACAATACTCCATGCCCTTTTCATCACAATGCTCCATGACTTTTGTCATCACAATTCTCAATACACTTGTCATCACAATGCTCCGTGACACTTGTGATCAGTATGCTCCTTGAAACCTGTCACGAAAAGGCTTCATGCCTTTTTCATCGCAATGCCCCATGCCGTTTTCATCACAATGCTCCATGCCATTGTCATCAAAATACTCCAGGAACTTTTGATCACAATGCTCTTTGATCCTTGTCATCACAATTTTGTATGCCTTTCTCAGCACAATGCTCAATGACCATTGTCATCACAATGCTCCATGCGCTTGTCAGCACAATGCTCCATGACACATGTCATCACAATGCACCATGCGCTTATCATCACAGTGCTCCACAATCTTGTCATCACAATGCTCCATAAAATTTGTCATCACAATGCTCCATGCACTTCTCATCCAAATGCTCTCTCACAACTGATATCACAATGCTACATCACTCTTTGTCACAATACTCCCACACCCCTGTCATCCAAATGATCCATGACTCCTGTTTTCACAATGCTAAGTGCACTTATCATCACAAAGTTCGATGACCCATGACATCACAAAGTTCCATAACACCTGTCATCAAAATGCTCCATGACACTTCTCATCCTAAAGCTCCATGACCCTTGGCATCAAAATGTTCTATAACCCATGTCATCAAAATGTTCCATTACACTTTTCATCAAATTACTGCATGAACCTGTCACCAAAATGCTCCCTGCCCTTCTCATCACAATGCACCACACCCTTGTCATCAAAATGCTCCATGACTTTTGTCATCACAAAGCTCCATGACCCTTGGCATCACAATGCTCCATGAACCCTCTCATCACATTGCTCCATGCCCTTGTCATCACACATCTCCATGACACTTGTCATCACAATGCTCGATGCCCTTCTCATCACAATGCTCCATGCCCTTGTCATTACAATCCCCCATGACCCATGTATCACCGTGAACGGTGCCCGTGTCATCACAATGCTCCATGCCCACTCTCATCACAATAATCCATGAAACATTTCAGACCAATGCTCAATGCCCTTCTCATCACAATGCTCCATTACCTCTGTCATAAAAATGCTCCATGACCCCTGCCATCACAATGTTCCACGGGCTTGCCATCACAAGGCTCCATGACCCTTGTCATCACAATGCTCCAAGATAACTCTAATCACAATTCTACATGCCCTTGTCATCACAGAGCTCCATGACGCAAGTCATCAGAATGTTTCATGGCCTTCTCCTCACAGTGCTCAATGCCCTTGTCATCACAATGCTCCAAGACCCCTGTAATCACAATGCTCCATGCACCTTTTAATCAGAATGCTCCATGAGACATGTCATCAAAATCTCCATTGTCTTCTCATCACAATGCTCCAGGACCTTGTCATCACCATGCTCCATTCCCTTGTCATCACAATCCTCCATGACCCCTGTCATCACAATACTCCATGAATATTTTCAGCCCAATGCTCCATGACATTCTCATCACAATGCTCCATGACCAATATCATCACAATGCTCCATGACCCCTGTCATCACAACACTCCATGACACCTGACAACACAATGATCCGGGACTCTTGTCATCACAATTCCCCAAGACCCCTGTAATCACAATGCTCCATGAACCCTGTCATCACAATACTCCATGAATATTTTCAGCCCAATGATCTATGACACTTGTCATCACAGTGATCCATGCCCTTGTCATCCCAATGCTCCATGACCACTGTATTCATAATGCTCCGTGACGCTTGTCATAACAGTGCTCCATGACACCTGTTATCACAATGCTCCATGTCTTTGTCAGCAAAATGCTACATGACCTTGTCATTACAATGCTCTATGCGCTTGTCATCACAATACTCCATTACCATTGTCATCACAATCCTCCATGAACCTTGGGATCACTTTTCTTCATGCCCTTGTCATCACAATGCTCCATGCTCCTTGAAATCAAAAGGATCCAGGACCGCTGTCATCACAATGCTTCAAACCCATGTGATCACAATGTTCCATAACACTTGTCTTCACAACGCTCCATGATGCCTCTCATCACAATACTCCATGCCCTTTTCATCACAATGCTCCATGACTTTTGTCTTCACAACTCTCAATACACTTGTCATCACAATGCTCCCTGACACTTGTCATCAGAATGCTCCTTGAACCCTGTCACGAAAAGGCTCCATGTATTTTTCATCACAAAGCCCCATGCAATTTTCATCACAATGCTCCATGCCATTTTCATCAACATACTCCACAATCTTGTCATCAGAATGCTCCATGACCCTTGTCATCACAATTCTCCATGCACTTGTCAGCACAATGCTCCCTGACCCGTGTCATCACAATGCTCCAAGCCATTGTCATCACATTGCTCCATTACCTTTGTCATCAGAATCCTCCATGACACTTGGCATCACAGTGCTCCATGCCATTGTCATCACAATGGGCCATTACATATGTCATCACAATGCTCCCTGACACCTCTCTTCACAATACTGCATGACCTGGTCATCACAATGCTCCATGCCCTTGTCATCACAATGTGCCATTCCCACTGTCATCACAATAATCACTGAAACTTATTAGAGCAATGTTCCATGCGCTGTTCATCACAATGCCCCATGACCCCTGTCATCACAATGCTCCGTGACTCCAGTCATCACAATGTTTCATAACGTTTGTCATCAGAATGGTCCATGCCCGCGTCAACACAAGGCTCTGTGACATTTGTAACCACAATGCTCCATGAATATTTCATCACAAGTCTCCGTGAAACTTGTCATCACAATGCTCCATGTCTTTGTCAGAACAATGGTCCATGACCCTTGTCATCACAATGTGCCATGTCCTTTTCATCACAATGATCCACAACCTTGTCATCGCTATGCTCAATAAAACTTGTAATCAAATGCTCCATGCACTTCTCATCCAAGTGCTCTCTCACATGAGATATCACAATGTTCCATCACTAGTCATCACAATCCTCCCTCACCCCAGTTATCACAATGTTCCATGAAACCTGTCATCACAATGCTACATCCCCTTATCAGCAAAATGTTCCATGACCCCTGACATCACAATGTTCCATAACACCTGTCGTCCAAATGCTCCATCACCCTTTTCATCGCAAAGCTCCATGACCCCTGGCATCACAATGTTCTATAACCCCTGTCATCAAAATGTTCCATTAAAATTTTCATCAAATTGCTGCATGATCATGTCATCAAAATGCTCCCTGCCCTTCTCAACAAAATGCACCACAACCTTGTCATCAAAATGCTCCATGACATTTGTCATCACAAAGCTTCATGACCCTTGGCATCACAATGCTCCATGACATTGCCATCACAATGCTCCATGAACCCTCTCATCACATTGCTCCATGCCCTTGTCATCACAAAGATCCATGACACTTGTCATCACAATGCTCGATGCCCTTTTCATCACAATGCTCCATGCCCTTGTCATTACAATCCCCCATGACCCATGTATCACATTGTACCGTGCCCTTCTCATCACAATGCTCCATGCCCACTCTTATCACAATAATCCATGAAATATTTCAGACCAATGTTCAATGCCCTTCTCATCACAATGCTCCATTACCTCTGTCATAACAATGCTCCATGACACCTGCCATCACAATGCTCCACGGCATTGTCATCACAAGGCTCCATGACACTTGTCATCACAATGCTCCAAAACCACTGTAGTCAAAATGCTCCATGCCCTTGTCATCACAAAGCTCCATGACGCATGTCATCAGAATGTTCCATGGACTTCTCCTGAGCGTGCTCCATGCCCTTGCCATCACAATGCTCCAAGACCCCTGTAATCACAATCCTCCATGCCTCTTTTCATCAGAATGCTCCATGAGACTTGTCATCACAAGTCTCCATGGCCATCTCATCACAATGCTCCAGTACCTTGTCATCACCATGCTCCATTCCCTTGTCATCACAATGCTTCAGAACCCCTGTCATCACAATACTCCATGAACATATTCAGCCAAATGCTCCATGACCTTCTAATCACAATGCTCCATGGCAAATATCATCAAAATGCTCCATGACCACTGTCATCACAACACTCCATGACACCTGACAACACAATGATCCGGGACTCTTGTCATAACAATGCTCCAAGGCCCCTGTAATCACAATGATCCATGACCCCTGTCATCACAATACTCCATGAACATTATCAGCCCAATTCTCCATGACCCTTGTCATCACAATGATCCATGCCCTTGTCATCCCTATGCTCCATGACCCCTCTATTCACAATGCTCCGAGACGCTTGTCATCACAGTGCTCCATGACACCTGTTTTCACAATGCTCCATGTCTTTGTCAGCAAAATGCTACATGACCTTGTCATTACAATGCTCTATGCGCTTGTCATCACAATACTCCATTACCATTGTCATCACAATCCTCCATGAACCTTGGGATCACTTTTCTTCATGCCCTTGTCATCACAATGCTCCATGCTCCTTGAAATCAAAATGATCCATGACCGCTGTCATCACAATGCTTCAAACCCTTGTGATCACAATGTTCCATAACACTTTTCATCACAACGCTCCATGATGACTGTCATCACAATACTCCATGCACTTTTCATCACAATGCTCCATGACCTATGTCATCACAATTCTCAATACACTTGTCATCACAATGCTCCCTCACACTTGTCATCAGAATGCTCCTTGAAACCTGTCACGAAAAGGCTCCATGACTTTTTCATCACAAAGCCCCATGCAATTTTCATCACAATGCTCCATGCCATTGTCATCAAAATACTCCACAAGCTTGTCATCAGAGTGCACCATGACCCTTGTCATCACAATTCTCCATGCACTTGTCAGCACAATGCTCCCTGACCCTTGTCATCACAGTGCTCCAAGCCATTGTCATCACAATGCTCCATTACCTTTGTCATCAGAATCCTCCATGACACTTGGCATCACAGTGCTCCATGCCATTGTCATCACAATGGTCCATTACATATGTCATCACAATGCTCCCTGACACCTCTCTTCACAATACTGCATGACCTGGTCATCACAATGCTCCATGCCCTTGTCATCACAATGCGCCATTCCCACTGTCATCACAATAATCTCTGAAACTTATTAGAGCAATGCTCCATGCGCTTTTCATCACAATGCCCCATGACCCCTGTCATCACAATGCTCCGTGACTCCAGTCATCACAATGTTTCATAACGTTTGTCATCAGAATGGTCCATGCCCGCGTCAACACAAGGCTCTGTGACATTTGTAACCACAATGCTCCATGAATATTTCATCACAAGGCTCCGTGAAACTTGTCATCACAATGCTCCATGTCTTTGTCAGAACAATGGTCCATGACCCTTGTCATCACAATGTGCCATGTCCTTTTCATCACAATGATCCACAACCTTGTCATCGCTATGCTCCATAAACCTTGTAATCACAATGCTCCATGCACTTCTCATCCAAGTGCTCTCTCACATGAGATATCACAATGTTCCATCACTAGTCATCACAATCCTCCCTCACCCCAGTTATCACAATATTCCATGACCCCTGTCATCACAATGCTACATCCCCTTATCAGCAAAATGTTCCATGACCCCTGACATCACAATGTTCCATAACACCTGTCGTCAAAATGCTCCATCACCCTTTTCATCGCAAAGCTCCATGACCCCTGGCATCACAATGTTCTATAACCCTTGTCATCAAAATGTTCCATTAAAATTTTCATCAAATTGCTGCATGACCATGTCATCAAAATGCTCCCTGCCCTTCTCAACACAATGCACCACACCCTTATCATCAAAATGCTCCATGACCTTTGTCATCACAAAGCTTCATGACCCTTGGCATCACTATGCTCCATGACATTGCCATCACAATGCTCCATGAACCTTCTCATCACATTGCTCCATGCCCTTGTCATCACAAAGATCCATGACACTTGTCATCACAATGCTCGATGCCCTTTTCATCACAATGCTCCATGCCCTTGTCATTACAGTCCCCCATGACCCATGTATCACAGTGTACCGCGCCCTTCTCATCACAATGCTCCATGCCCACTCTCATCACAATAATCCATGAAACATTTCAGACCAATGTTCAATGCCCTTCTCATCACAATGCTCCATTACCTCTGTCATAACAAGGCTCCATGACCCCTGCCATCACAATATTCCACGAGCTAGCCATCACAAGGCTCCAAGACCCTTGTCATCACAATG
The DNA here is from genome assembly GCF_964341445.2 of Mesoplodon mirus. Lineage (NCBI taxonomy): Eukaryota > Metazoa > Chordata > Mammalia > Artiodactyla > Ziphiidae > Mesoplodon > Mesoplodon mirus. Next base: position 407,463 of record NW_028295495.1, read on the forward strand.
CTCCAAGATACCTCTAATCACAATTTTACATGCCCTTGTCATCACAGAGCTCCATGACGCATGTCATCAGAATGTTTCATGGCCTTCTCCTCACAGTGCTCAATGCCCTTGTCATCACAATGCTCCAAGACCCCTGTAATCACAATGCTCCATTCAACTTTAAATCAGAATGCTCCATGAGACATGTCATCAAAAGTCTCCATGGTCTTCTCATCACAATGCTCCAGGACCTTGTCATCACCATGCTCCATTCCCTTGTCATCACAATCGTCCATGACCCCTATCATCACAATACTCCATGAATATTTTCAGCCCAATGCTCCATGACATTCTCATCACAATGCTCCATGACCAATATCATCACAATGCTCCATGAAACCTATCATCACTACACTCCATGACACCTGACAACACAATGATCCGGGACTCTTGTCATCACAATTCTCCAAGACCCCTGTAATCACAATGCTCCATGAACCCTGTCATCACAATACTCCATGAACATTTTCAGTCCAATTCTCCATGAACCTTGTCATCAAAATGATCCATGCCCTTGTCATCCCTATGCTCCATGACCCCTGTATTCACAATGCTCCGTGACGCTTGTCATCACAGTGCCCCATGACACCTGTTATCACAATGCTCCATGTCTTTGTCAGCAAAATGCTACATGACCTTGTCATTACAATGCTCTATGCGCTTGTCATCACAGTACTCCATTACCATTGTCATCACAATCCTCCATGAAACTTGGGATCACTTTTTTCATGCCCTTGTCATCACAATGCTCCATGCTCCTTGAAATCAAAATGATCCATGACCGCTGTCATCACAATGCTTCAAACACTTGTGATCACAATATTCCATAACACTTGTCATCACAACGCTCCATGATGCCTATCATCACAATACTCCATGCCCTTTTCATCACAATGCTCCAAGACCCCTGTAATCACAATGCTCCATGCACCTTTTCATCAGAATGCTCCATGAGACTTGTCAACACAAGTCTCCATGGTCATCTCATCACAATGCTCCAGGACCTTGTCATCACCACGCTCCATTCCCTTGTCATCACAATGCTCCATGACACCTGTCATCACAATACTCCATGAACATTTTCAGCCCAATGCTCCATGACCTTCTAATCACAATGCTCCATGACCAATATCATCAAAATTCTCCATGACCACTGTCATCAAAACACTCCATGACACCTGACAACACAATGATCCGGGACTCTTTTCATCACAATGCTCCATGACCCCTGTAATCACAATGCTCCATGACCCCTGTCTTCACAATACTCCATGAACATTTTCATCCCAAAGATCCATGACCCTTGTCATCACAGTGATCCATGCCCTTGTCATCCCAATGCTCCATGACCCCTATATTCAAAATGCTCTGTGACGCTTGTCATCAAAGTGCACCTTGACACATGTCATCACAATGCTCCATGCCTTTGTCAGCAGAATGCTACATGACACTGTCCTTACAATGCTCTATGCGCTTGTCATCACAATACTCCATTACCATAGTCATCACTATCCTCCAAGAACCTTGGGATCCCATTGCTTCATGCCCTAGTCATCACAATGCTCCATGCTCCTTGAAATCAAAAGTATCCATGACCTCTGTCATCACAATGCTCCAAACCCTTGTGATCACAATGTTCCATAGCACTTGTCATCACAACGCTCCATGATGACTGTCATCACAATACTCCATGCCCTTTTCATCACAATGCTCCATGACCTTCGTCATCACAATTCTCAATACACTTGTCATCACAATGCTCCCTGACACTTGTCGTCAGAATGCTCCTTGAACCCTGTCACGAAAAGGCTCCATGCCTTTTTCATCACAAAGCCCCATGCCATTTTCATCACAATGCTCCATGCCATTGTCATCAAAATACTCCACAAGCTTGTCATCAGAATGCTCCATGACCCTTGTCATCACAATTCTCCATGCACTTGTCAGCACAATGCTCCCTGACCCTTGTCATCACAATGCTCCAAGCCATTGTCATCACAATGCTCCATTACCTTTGTCATCAGAATCCTCCATGACACTTGGCATAAGAATGCTCCATGCCATTGTCATCACAATGGGCCATTACATATGTCATCTCAATGCTCCCTGACACCTCTATTTACAATACTGCATGACCTGGTCATCACAATGCTCCATGCCCTTGTCATCACAATGCGCTGTTCCCACCCTCATCACAATAATCCAAGAAATTTATTAGACCAATGCTCCATGCCCTTGTCATCACAACGCTCCATGATGCCTGTCATCACAATACTCCATGCCCTTGTCATCACAATGCTCCATGCCCTTGTTATCACAATGTTCCAAGACCCAAGTAATCAGAATGCTCCATGCCCCTTTTGATCAGTATGCTCCATGAGACCTGTCATCACAAGGCTCCATGATTTTCTCATCACAATGCTCCAGGACCTTGGCATCACAATGCTTCATGACATTTTCATGAAAACTCTCAATGGCCCTTGTCATCATAATGCTCCAAGCCCTAGTCATCACAATGCTCCATTATATTTGTCATCACAATCCTCCATTATATTTGGCATCAAAATGCTCCATGCCATTGTCATCGCAATGGACCATGACATATGTCATCACAATGCTCCCTGACACATGTCTTCACAATATTCCATGCCCTTGTCATCACAATACTCCATGCACTTGTCATCAAAATGCACCATGTCCACTGTCATCACAATAATCTATGAAACTTGTCAGACCGATGCTCCATGCACCTGTCATCACAATGCTCCATGACCCCTGTCATCACAATGCTCCGTGACTCCAGTCATCACAATGCTTCATAACGTTTGTCATCACAACGGTCCATGCCCGCGCCATCACAAGACTCTGAGACCTTTGTAACCACAATGCTCCATGAACTTTTCATCACAATGCTGCGTGACCCTTGTCATCACGATGCTCCATGTCTTTGTCAGAACAATGCTCCATGACCCTTGTCATCACAATGTGCCATGCACTTTTCATCACAAAGAACCACAACTTTGACATCGCTATGCTCCATAAACCTTGTAATCACAATGTTCCATGCAATTCCCATTCAAATGCTCTCTCACAACGGATATCACAATGTTCCATCACTTGTCATCACAAACCTCCCTCACCCCTGTTATCACAAGTTTCCATGACCCCTGTCATCGCAATGCTACATCCCCTTATCAGCACAATGTTCCATGATCCCTGACATCACAATGTTCAATAACCCCTGTCATCAAAATACTCCATGACCCTTTTCATCCCAAAGCTCCATGATCCATGGCATCACAATGTTTTATAACCCCTGTCATCAAAATGTTCCATTACACTTTTCATCAAATTACTGCATGAACCTGTCATCAAAATGCTCCCTGCCCTGCTCATCACAATGCACCACACCCTTGTCATCAAAATGCTCCATGACTTTTGTCATCACAAAGCTCCATGACCCTTGGCATCACAATGCTCCATGTCATTGCCATCATAATGCTCCATGAACCCTCTCATCATATTGCTCAATGCCCTGGTCATCACAAAGCTCCATGACAATTGTCATCACAATGCTCGATGCCCTTCTCATCACAATGCTCCATGCCCTTGTCATTACAATCCCCCATGACCCATGTATCACAGTGTACGTGCCCTTGTCATCACAATGCTCCATGCCCACTCTCATCACAATAATTCAAGAAACATTTCAGACCAATGCTCTATGCCCTTCTCATCACAATGCTCCATTACATCTGTCATAACAATGCTCCATGACCCCTGCCATCACATTGTTCCACGGACTTGTAATCACAAGGCTCCATGACCCTTGTCATCACAATGCTCCAAGACCCCTGTAATCACAATGCTCCATGCCCTTGTCATCACAAAGCTCCATGACGCATGTTATCAGAATGTTCCATGGCCTTCTCCTCACAGTGCTCCATGCCCTTGTCATCACAATGCTCCAAGACCCCTGTAATCACAATGCTCCATGCACCTTTTCATCAGAATGCTCCATGAGACTTGTCAACACAAGTCTCCATGGTCATCTCATCACAATGCTCCAGGACCTTGTCATCACCACGCTCCATTCCCTTGTCATCACAATGCTCCATGACACCTGTCATCACAATACTCCATGAACATTTTCAGCCCAATGCTCCATGACCTTCTAATCACAATGCTCCATGACCAATATCATCAAAATTCTCCATGACCACTGTCATCAAAACACTCCATGACACCTGACAACACAATGATCCAGGACTCTTTTCATCACAATGCTCCATGACCCCTGTAATCACAATGCTCCATGACCCCTGTCATCACAATACTCCATGAACATTTTCATCCCAATGATCCATGACCCTTGTCATCACAGTGATCCATGCCCTTGTCATCCCAATGCTCCATGACCCTATATTCAAAATGCTCCGTGACGCTTGTCATCAAAGTGCACCATGACACATGTCATCACAATGCTCCATGCCTTTGTCAGCAGAATGCTACATGACACTGTCCTTACAATGCTCTATGCGCTTGTCATCACAATACTCCATTACCATAGTCATCACTATCCTCCAAGAACCTTGGGATCCCATTGCTTCATGCCCTAGTCATCACAATGCTCCATGCTCCTTGAAATCAAAAGTATCCATGACCTCTGTCATCGCAATGTTCCAAACCCTTGTGATCACAATGTTCCATAACACTTGTCATCACAACGCTCCATGATGACTGTCATCACAATACTCCATGCCCTTTTCATCACAATGCTCCATGACCATCGTCATCACAATTCTCAATACACTTGACATCACAATGCTCCATGACACTTGTCGTCAGAATGCTCCTTGAACCCTGTCATGAAAAGGCTCCATGCCTTTTTCATCACAAAGCCCCATGCCATTTTCATCACAATGCTCCATGCCATTGTCATCAAAATACTCCACAAGCTTGTCATCAGAATGCTCCATGACCCTTGTCATCACAATTCTCCATGCACTTGTCAGCACAATGCTCCCTGACCCTTGTCATCACAATGCTCGAAGCCATTGTCATCACAATGCTCCATTACCTTTGTCATCAGAATCCTCCATGACACTTGGTATCAGAATGCTCCATGCCATTGTCATCACAATGGGCCATTAGATATGTCATCACAATGCTCCCTGACACCTCTATTTACAATACTGCATGACCTGGTCATCACAATGCTCCATGCCCTTGTCATCACAATGCGCTGTTCCCACCCTCATCACAATAATCCAAGAAACTTATTAGACCAATGCTCCATGCCCTTGTCATCACAACGCTCCATGATGCCTGTCATCACAATACTCCATGCCCTTGTCATCACAATGCTCCATGCCCTTGTTATCACAATGTTCCAGGACCCAAGTAATCAGAATGCTCCATGCTCATTTTGATCAGTATGCTCCATGAGACCTGTCATCACAAGGCTCCATGATTTTCTCATCATAATGCTCCAGGACCTTGTCATCACAATGCTTCATGACATTTTCATGAAAACTCTCAATGGCCCTTGTCATAATGCTCCAAGCCCTAGTCATCACAATGCTCCATTATATTTGTCATCACAATCCTCCATTATATTTGGCATCACAATGCTCCATGCCATTGTCATCGCAATGGACCATGACATATGTCATCACAATGCTCCCTGACACCTGTCTTCACAATATTCCATGCCCTTGTCATCACAATACTCCATGCACTTGTCATGAAAATGCACCATGTCCACTGTCATCACAATAATCTTTGAAACTTGTCAGACTGATGCTCCATGCACCTGTCATCACAATGCTCCATGCCCTTGTCATCACAATGCTCCATGGCCCCTGTCATCACAATGCTCCGTGACTCCAGTCATCACAATGCTTCATAACGTTTGTCATCACAACGGTCCATGCCCGCGTCATCACAAGACTCTGTGACCTTTGTAACCACAACGCTCCATGAACTTTTCATCACAATGCTGCGTGACCCTTGTCATCACGATGCTCCATGTCTTTGTCAGAACAATGCTCCATGACCCTTGTCATCACAATGTGCCATGCACTTTTCATCACAAAGAACCACAACTTTGACATCGCTATGCTCCATAAACCTTTTAATCACAATGTTCCATGCAATTCTCATTCAAATGCTCTCTCACCATGGATATCACAATGTTCCATCACTTGTCATCACAATCCTCCCTCACCCCTGTTATCACAAATTTCAATGACCCCTGTCATCACAATGCTACATCCCATTATCAGCACAATATTCCATGATCCCTGACATCACAATGTTCAATAACCCCTGTCATCAAAATACTCCATGACCCTTTTCATCCCAAAGCTCCATGACCCATGGCATCACAATGTTTTATAACCCCTGTCATCAAAATGTTCCATTACACTTTTCATCAAATTACTGCATGAACCTGTCATCAAAATGCTCCCTTCCCTGCTCATCACAATGCACCACACCCTTGTCATCAAAATGCTCCATGACTTTTGTCATCACAAAGCTCCATGACCCTTGGCATCACAATGCTCCATGTCATTGTCATCATAATGCTCCATGAACCCTCTCATCATATTGCTCAATGCCCTGGTCATCACAAAGCTCCATGACAATTGTCATCACAATGCTCGATGCCCTTCTCATCACAATGCTCCATGCCCTTGTCATTACAATCCCCCATGACCCATGTATCACAGTGTACGTGCCCTTGTCATCACAATGCTCCATGCCCACTCTCATCACAATAATTCAAGAAACATTTCAGACCAATGCTCAATGCCCTTCTCATCACAATGCTCCATTACATCTGTCATAACAATGCTCCATGACACCTGCCATCACATTGTTCCACGGACTTGTCATCACAAGGCTCCATGACCCTTGTTATCACAATGTTCCAAGACCCCTGTAATCACAATGCTCCATGCCCTTGTCATCACAAAGCTCCATGACGCATGTTATCAGAATGTTCCATGGCCTTCTCCTCACAGTGCTCCATGCCCTTGTCATCACAATGCTCCAAGACCCCTGTAATCACAATGCTCCATGCACCTTTTCATCAGAATGCTCCATGAGACTTGTCAACACAAGTCTCCATGGTCATCTCATCACAATGCTCCAGGACCTTGTCATCACCACGCTCCATTCCCTTGTCATCACAATGCTCCATGACACCTGTCATCACAATACTCCATGAACATTTTCAGCCCAATGCTCCATGACCTTCTAATCACAATGCTCCATGACCAATATCATCAAAATTATCCATGACCACTGTCATCACAACACTCCATGACACCTGACAACACAATGATCCGGGACTCTTTTCATCACAATGCTCCATGACCCCTGTAATCACAATGCTCCATGACCCCTGTCTTCACAATACTCCATGAACATTTTCATCCCAATGATCCATGACCCTTGTCATCACAGTGATCCATGCCCTTGTCATCCCAATGCTCCATGACCCCTATATTCAAAATGCTCTGTGACGCTTGTCATCAAAGTGCACCATGACACATGTCATCACAATGCTCCATGCCTTTGTCAGCAAAATGCTACATGACACTGTCCTTACAATGCTCTATGCGCTGGTCATCACAATACTCCATTACCATAGTCATCACTATCCTCCAAGAAACTTGGGATCCCATTGCTTCATGCCCTAGTCATCACAATGCTCCATGCTCCTTGAAATCAAAAGTATCCATGACCTCTGTCATCGCAATGCTCCAAACCCTTGTGATCACAATGTTCCATAACACTTGTCATCACAACGCTCCATGATGACTGTCATCACAATACTCCATGCCCTTTTCATCACAATGCTCCATGACCTTTGTCATCACAATTCTCAATACTCTTGTCATCACAATGCTCCCTGACACTTGTCGTCAGAATGCTCCTTGAACCCTGTCACGAAAAGGCTCCGTGCCTTTTTCATCACAAAGCCCCATGCCATTTTCATCACAATGCTCCATGCCATTGTCATCAAAATACTCCACAAGCTTGTCATCAGAATGCTCCATGACCCTTGTCATCACAATTCTCCATGCACTTGTCAGCACAATGCTCCCTGACCCTTGTCATCACAGTGTTCCAAGCCATTGTCATCACAATGCTCCATTACCTTTGTCATCAGAATCCTCCATGACACTTGGCATCAGAATGCTCCATGCCATTGTCATCACAATGGGCCATTACATATGTCATCACAATGCTCCCTGACACGTCTATTTACAATACTGCATGACCTGGTCATCACAATGCTCCATGCCCTTGTCATCACAATGCGCTGTTCCCACTCTCATCACAATAATCCAAGAAACTTATTAGACCAATGCTCCATGCCCTTGTCATCACAACGCTCCATGATGCCTGTCATCACAATACTCCATGCCCTTGTCATCACAATGCTCCATGCCCTTGTTATCACAATGTTCCAAGACCCAAGTAATCAGAATGCTCCATGCCCCTTTTGATCAGTATGCTCCATGAGACCTGTCATCACAAGGCTCCATGATTTTCTCATCACAATGCTCCAGGACCTTGGCATCACAATGCTTCATGACATTTTCATGAAAACTCTCAATGGCCCTTGTCATCATAATGCTCCAAGCCCTAGTCATCACAATGCTCCATTATATTTGTCATCACAATCCTCCATTATATTTGGCATCACAATGCTCCATGCCATTGTCATCGCAATGGACCATGACATATGTCATCACAATGCTCCCTGACACCTGTCTTCACAATATTCCATGCCCTTGTCATCACAATACTCCATGCACTTGTCATCAAAATGCACCATGTCCACTGTCATCACAATAATCTATGAAACTTGTCAGACCGATGATCCATGCACCTGTCATCACAATGCTCCATGCCCTTGTCATCACAATGCTCCATGGCCCCTGTCATCACAATGCTCCGTGACTCCAGTCATCACAATGCTTCATAACGTTTGTCATCACAACGGTCCATGCCCGCGTCATCACAAGACTCTGTGACCTTTGTAATCACAATGCTCCATGAACTTTTCATCACAATGCTGCGTGACCCTTGTCATCACGATGCTCCATGTCTTTGTCAGAACAATGCTCCATGACCCTTGTCATCACAATGTGCCATGCACTTTTCATCACAAAGAACCACAACTTTGATATCGCTATGCTCCATAAACATTGTAATCACAATGTTCCATGCAATTCTCATTCAAATGCTCTCTCACCACGGATATCACAATGTTCCATCACTTGTCATCACAATCCTCCCTCACCCCTGTTATCACAAGTTTCCATGACCCCTGTCATCACAATGCTACATCCCCTTATCAGCACAATGTTCCATGATCCCTGACATCACAATGTTCAATAACCCCTGTCATCAAAATACTCCATGACCCATTTCATCCCAAAGCTCCATGACCCATGGCATCACAATGTTTTATAACCCCTGTCATCAAAATGTTCCATTACACTTTTCATCATATTACTGCATGAACCTGTCATCAAAATGCTCCCTTCCCTGCTCATCACAATGCACCACACCCTTGTCATCAAAATGCTCCATGACTTTTGTCATCACAAAGCTCCATGACCCTTGGCATCACAATGCTCCATGTCATTGTCATCATAATGCTCCATGAACCCTCTCATCATATTGCTCAATGCCCTGGTCATCACAAAGCTCCATGACAATTGTCATCATAATGCTCGATGCCCTTCTCATCACAATGCTCCATGCCCTTGTCATTACAATCCCCCATGACCCATGTATCACAGTGTACGTGCCCTTGTCATCACAATGCTCCATGCCCACTCTCATCACAATAATTCAAGAAACATTTCAGACCAATGCTCAATGCCCTTCTCATCACAATGCTCCATTACATCGGTCATAACAATGCTCCATGACCCCTGCCATCACATTGTTCCACGGACTTGTCATCACAAGGCTCCATGACCCTTGTCATCACAATGCTCCAAGACCCCTGTAATCACAATGCTCCATGCCCTTGTCATCACAAAGCTCCATGACGCATGTTATCAGAATGTTCCATGGCCTTCTCCTCACAGTGCTCCATGCCCTTGTCATCACAATGCTCCATGATGCCTGTCATCACAATACTCCATGCCCTTGTCATCACAATGCTCCATGCCCTTTTTATCACAATGTTCCAAGACCCAAGTAATCAGAATGCTCCATGCCCCTTTTGATCAGTATGCTCCATGAGACCTGTCATCACAAGGCTCCATGATTTTCTCATCACAATGCTCCAGGACCTTGGCATCACAATGCTTCATGACATTTTCATGAAAACTCTCAATGGCCTTTGTCATCATAATGCTCCAAGCCCTAGTCATCACAATGCTCCATGCCCTTGTCATCACAATGCGCTGTTCCCACTCTCATCACAATAATCCAAGAAACTTATTAGACCAATGCTCCATGCCCTTGTCATCACAACGCTCCATGATGCCTGTCATCACAATACTCCATGCCCTTGTCATCACAATGCTCCATGCCCTTGTTATCACAATGTTCCAAGACCCAAGTAATCAGAATGCTCCATGCCCCTTTTGATCAGTATGCTCCATGAGACCTGTCATCACAAGGCTCCATGATTTTCTCATCACAATGCTCCAGGACCTTGGCATCACAATGCTTCATGACATTTTCATTAAAACTCTCAATGGCCCTTGTCATCATAATGCTCCAAGCCCTAGTCATCACAATGCTCCATTATATTTGTCATCACAATCCTCCATTATATTTGGCATCACAATGCTCCATGCCATTGTCATCGCAATGGACCATGACATATGTCATCACAATGCTCCCTGACACCTGTCTTCACAATATTCCATGCCCTTGTCATCACAATACTCCATGCACTTGTCATCAAAATGCACCATGTCCACTGTCATCACAGTAATCTATGAAACTTGTCAGACCGATGCTCCATGCACCTGTCATCACAATGCTCCATGCCCTTGTCATCACAATGCTCCATGACCCCTGTCATCACAATGCTCCGTGACTCCAGTCATCACAATGCTTCATAACGTTTGTCATCACAACGGTCCATGCCCGCGTCATCACAAGACTCTGTGACCTTTGTAACCACAATGCTCCATGAACTTTTCATCACAATGCTGCGTGACCCTTGTCATCACGATGCTCCATGTCTTTGTCAGAACAATGCTCCATGACCCTTGTCATCACAATGTGCCATGCACTTTTCATCACAAAGAACCACAACTTTGACATCGCTATGCTCCATAAACCTTGTAATCCCAATGTTCCATGCAATTCTCATTCAAATGCTCTCTCACCACGGATATCACAATGTTCCATCACTTGTCATCACAATCCTCCCTCACCCCTGTTATCACAAGTTTCCATGACCCCTGTCATCACAATGCTACATCCCCTTATCAGCACAATGTTCCATGATCCCTGACATCACAATGTTCAATAACCCCTGTCATCAAGATACTCCATGACCCTTTTCATCCCAAAGCTCCATGACCCATGGCATCACAATGTATTATAACCCCTGTCATCAAAATGTTCCATTACACTTTTCATCAAATTACTGCATGAACCTGTCATCAAAATGCTCCCTGCCCTGCTCATCACAATGCACCACACCCTTGTCATCAAAATGCTCCATGACTTTTGTCATCACAAAGCTCCATGACCCTTGGCATCACAATGCTCCATGTCATTGTCATCATAATGCTCCATGAACCCTCTCATCATATTGCTCAATGCCCTTGCCATCACAAAGCTCCATGACAATTGTCATCACAATGCTCGATGCCCTTCTCATCACAATGCTCCATGCCCTTGTCATTACAATCCCCCATGACCCATGTATCACAGTGTACGTGCCCTTGTCATCACAATGCTCCATGCCCACTCTCATCACAATAATTCAAGAAACATTTCAGACCAATGCTCAATGCCCTTCTCATCACAATGCTCCATTACATCGGTCATAACAATGCTCCATGACCCCTGCCATCACATTGTTCCACGGACTTGTCATCACAAGGCTCCATGACCCTTGTCATCACAATGCTCCAAGACCCCTGTAATCACAATGCTCCATGCCCTTGTCATCACAAAGCTCCATGACGCATGTTATCAGAATGTTCCATGGCCTTCTCCTCACAGTGCTCCATGTCCTTGTCATCACAATGCTCCAAGACCCCTGTAATCACAATGCTCCATGCACCTTTTCATCAGAATGCTCCATGAGACTTGTCAACACAAGTCTCCATGGTCATCTCATCACAATGCTCCAGGACCTTGTCATCACCACGCTCCATTCCCTTGTCATCACAATGCTCCATGACACCTGTCATCACAATACTCCATGAATATTTTCAGCCCAATGCTCCATGACCTTCTAATCACAATGCTCCATGACCAATATCATCAAAATTCTCCATGACCACTGTCATCACAACACTCCATGCCACCTGACAACACAATGATCCGGGACACTTTTCATCACAATGCTCCATGACCCCTGTAATCACAATGCTCCATGACCCCTGTCATCACAATACTCCATGAACATTTTCATCCCAATGATCCATGACCCTTGTCATCACAGTGATCCATGCCCTTGTCATCCCAATGCTCCATGACCCCTATATTCAAAATGCTCTCTGACGCTTGTCATCAAAGTGCACCATGACACATGTCATCACAATGCTCCATGCCTTTGTCAGCAAAATGCTACATGACACTGTCCTTACAATGCTCTATGCGCTTGTCATCACAATACTCCATTACCATAGTCATCACTATCCTCCAAGAACCTTGGGATCCCATTGCTTCATGCCCTAGTCATCACAATGCTCCATGCTCCTTGAAATCAAAAGTATCCATGACCTCTGTCATCGCAATGCTCCAAACGCTTGTGATCACAATGTTCCATAACACTTGTCATCACAACGCTCCATGATGACTGTCATCACAATACTCCATGCCCTTTTCATCACAATGCTCCATGACCTTTGTCATCACAATTCTCAATACACTTGTCATCACAATGCTCCCTGACACTTGTCGTCAGAATGCTCCTTGAACCCTGTCACGAAAAGGCTCCATGCCTTTTTCATCACAAAGCCCCATGCCATTTGCATCACAATGCTCCATGCCATTGTCATCAAAATACTCCACAAGCTTGTCATCAGAATGCTCCATGACCCTTGTCATCACAATTCTCCATGCACTTGTCAGCACAATGCTCCCTGACCCTTGTCATCACAATGCTCCAAGCCATTGTCATCACAATGCTCCATTACCTTTGTCATCAGAATCCTCCATGACACTTGGCATCAGAATGCTCCATGCCATTGTCATCACAATGGGCCATTACATATGTCATCACAATGCTCCCTGACACCTCTATTTACAATACTGCATGACCTTGTCATCACAATGCTCCATGCACTTGTCATCACAATGCGCTGTTCCCACTCTCATCACAATAATCCAAGAAACTTATTAGACCAATGCTCCATGCCCTTGTCATCACAACGCTCCATGATGCCTGTCATCACAATACTCCATGCCCTTGTCATCACAATGCTCCATGCCCTTGTTATCACAATGTTCCAAGACCCAAGTAATCAGAATGCTCCATGCCCCTTTTGATCAGTATGCTCCATGAGACCTGTCATCACAAGGCTCCATGATTTTCTCATCACAATGCTCCAGGACCTTGGCATCACAATGCTTCATGACATTTTCATGAAAACTCTCAATGGCCCTTGTCATCATAATGCTCCAAGCCCTAGTCATCACAATGCTCCATTATATTTGTCATCACAATCCTCCATTATATTTGGCATCACAATGCTCCATGCCATTGTCATCGCAATGGACCATGACATATGTCATCACAATGCTCCCTGACACCTGTCTTCACAATATTCCATGCCCTTGTCATCACAATACTCCATGCACTTGTCATCAAAATGCACCATGTCCACTGTCATCACAGTAATCTATGAAACTTGTCAGACCGATGCTCCATGCACCTGTCATCACAATGCTCCATGCCCTTGTCATCACAATGCTCCATGACCCCTGTCATCACAATGCTCCGTGACTCCAGTCATCACAATGCTTCATAACGTTTGTCATCACAACGGTCCATGCCCGCGTCATCACAAGACTCTGTGACCTTTGTAACCACAATGCTCCATGAACTTTTCATCACAATGCTGCGTGACCCTTGTCATCACGATGCTCCATGTCTTTGTCAGAACAATGCTCCATGACCCTTGTCATCACAATGTGCCATGCACTTTTCATCACAAAGAACCACAACTTTGACATCGCTATGCTCCATAAACCTTGTAATCACAATGTTCCATGCAATTCTCATTCAAATGCTCTCTCACCACGGATATCACAATGTTCCATCACTTGTCATCACAATCCTCCCTCACCCCTGTTATCACAAGTTTCCATGACCCCTGTCATCGCAATGCTACATCCCCTTATCAGCACAATGTTCCATGATCCCTGACATCACAATGTTCAATAACCCCTGTCATCAAAATACTCCATGACCCTTTTCATCCCAAAGCTCCATGACCCATGGCATCACAATGTTTTATAACCCCTGTCATCAAAATGTTCCATTACACTTTTCATCATATTACTGCATGAACCTGTCATCAAAATGCTCCCTTCCCTGCTCATCACAATGCACCACACCCTTGTCATCAAAATGCTCCATGACTTTTGTCATCACAAAGCTCCATGACCCTTGGCATCACAATGCTCCATGTCATTGTCATCATAATGCTCCATGAACCCTCTCATCATATTGCTCAATGCCCTGGTCATCACAAAGCTCCATGACAATTGTCATCATAATGCTCGATGCCCTTCTCATCACAATGCTCCATGCCCTTGTCATTACAATCCCCCATGACCCATGTATCACAGTGTACGTGCCCTTGTCATCACAATGCTCCATGCCCACTCTCATCACAATAATTCAAGAAACATTTCAGACCAATGCTCAATGCCCTTCTCATCACAATGCTCCATTACATCGGTCATAACAATGCTCCATGACCCCTGCCATCACATTGTTCCACGGACTTGTCATCACAAGGCTCCATGACCCTTGTCATCACAATGCTCCAAGACCCCTGTAATCACAATGCTCCATGCCCTTGTCATCACAAAGCTCCATGACGCATGTTATCAGAATGTTCCATGGCCTTCTCCTCACAGTGCTCCATGCCCTTGTCATCACAATGCTCCATGATGCCTGTCATCACAATACTCCATGCCCTTGTCATCACAATGCTCCATGCCCTTTTTATCACAATGTTCCAAGACCCAAGTAATCAGAATGCTCCATGCCCCTTTTGATCAGTATGCTCCATGAGACCTGTCATCACAAGGCTCCATGATTTTCTCATCACAATGCTCCAGGACCTTGGCATCACAATGCTTCATGACATTTTCATGAAAACTCTCAATGGCCTTTGTCATCATAATGCTCCAAGCCCTAGTCATCACAATGCTCCATGCCCTTGTCATCACAATGCGCTGTTCCCACTCTCATCACAATAATCCAAGAAACTTATTAGACCAATGCTCCATGCCCTTGTCATCACAACGCTCCATGATGCCTGTCATCACAATACTCCATGCCCTTGTCATCACAATGCTCCATGCCCTTGTTATCACAATGTTCCAAGACCCAAGTAATCAGAATGCTCCATGCCCCTTTTGATCAGTATGCTCCATGAGACCTGTCATCACAAGGCTCCATGATTTTCTCATCACAATGCTCCAGGACCTTGGCATCACAATGCTTCATGACATTTTCATTAAAACTCTCAATGGCCCTTGTCATCATAATGCTCCAAGCCCTAGTCATCACAATGCTCCATTATATTTGTCATCACAATCCTCCATTATATTTGGCATCACAATGCTCCATGCCATTGTCATCGCAATGGACCATGACATATGTCATCACAATGCTCCCTGACACCTGTCTTCACAATATTCCATGCCCTTGTCATCACAATACTCCATGCACTTGTCATCAAAATGCACCATGTCCACTGTCATCACAGTAATCTATGAAACTTGTCAGACCGATGCTCCATGCACCTGTCATCACAATGCTCCATGCCCTTGTCATCACAATGCTCCATGACCCCTGTCATCACAATGCTCCGTGACTCCAGTCATCACAATGCTTCATAACGTTTGTCATCACAACGGTCCATGCCCGCGTCATCACAAGACTCTGTGACCTTTGTAACCACAATGCTCCATGAACTTTTCATCACAATGCTGCGTGACCCTTGTCATCACGATGCTCCATGTCTTTGTCAGAACAATGCTCCATGACCCTTGTCATCACAATGTGCCATGCACTTTTCATCACAAAGAACCACAACTTTGACATCGCTATGCTCCATAAACCTTGTAATCCCAATGTTCCATGCAATTCTCATTCAAATGCTCTCTCACCACGGATATCACAATGTTCCATCACTTGTCATCACAATCCTCCCTCACCCCTGTTATCACAAGTTTCCATGACCCCTGTCATCACAATGCTACATCCCCTTATCAGCACAATGTTCCATGATCCCTGACATCACAATGTTCAATAACCCCTGTCATCAAGATACTCCATGACCCTTTTCATCCCAAAGCTCCATGACCCATGGCATCACAATGTATTATAACCCCTGTCATCAAAATGTTCCATTACACTTTTCATCAAATTACTGCATGAACCTGTCATCAAAATGCTCCCTGCCCTGCTCATCACAATGCACCACACCCTTGTCATCAAAATGCTCCATGACTTTTGTCATCACAAAGCTCCATGACCCTTGGCATCACAATGCTCCATGTCATTGTCATCATAATGCTCCATGAACCCTCTCATCATATTGCTCAATGCCCTTGCCATCACAAAGCTCCATGACAATTGTCATCACAATGCTCGATGCCCTTCTCATCACAATGCTCCATGCCCTTGTCATTACAATCCCCCATGACCCATGTATCACAGTGTACGTGCCCTTGTCATCACAATGCTCCATGCCCACTCTCATCACAATAATTCAAGAAACATTTCAGACCAATGCTCAATGCCCTTCTCATCACAATGCTCCATTACATCGGTCATAACAATGCTCCATGACCCCTGCCATCACATTGTTCCACGGACTTGTCATCACAAGGCTCCATGACCCTTGTCATCACAATGCTCCAAGACCCCTGTAATCACAATGCTCCATGCCCTTGTCATCACAAAGCTCCATGACGCATGTTATCAGAATGTTCCATGGCCTTCTCCTCACAGTGCTCCATGTCCTTGTCATCACAATGCTCCAAGACCCCTGTAATCACAATGCTCCATGCACCTTTTCATCAGAATGCTCCATGAGACTTGTCAACACAAGTCTCCATGGTCATCTCATCACAATGCTCCAGGACCTTGTCATCACCACGCTCCATTCCCTTGTCATCACAATGCTCCATGACACCTGTCATCACAATACTCCATGAATATTTTCAGCCCAATGCTCCATGACCTTCTAATCACAATGCTCCATGACCAATATCATCAAAATTCTCCATGACCACTGTCATCACAACACTCCATGCCACCTGACAACACAATGATCCGGGACACTTTTCATCACAATGCTCCATGACCCCTGTAATCACAATGCTCCATGACCCCTGTCATCACAATACTCCATGAACATTTTCATCCCAATGATCCATGACCCTTGTCATCACAGTGATCCATGCCCTTGTCATCCCAATGCTCCATGACCCCTATATTCAAAATGCTCTCTGACGCTTGTCATCAAAGTGCACCATGACACATGTCATCACAATGCTCCATGCCTTTGTCAGCAAAATGCTACATGACACTGTCCTTACAATGCTCTATGCGCTTGTCATCACAATACTCCATTACCATAGTCATCACTATCCTCCAAGAACCTTGGGATCCCATTGCTTCATGCCCTAGTCATCACAATGCTCCATGCTCCTTGAAATCAAAAGTATCCATGACCTCTGTCATCGCAATGCTCCAAACGCTTGTGATCACAATGTTCCATAACACTTGTCATCACAACGCTCCATGATGACTGTCATCACAATACTCCATGCCCTTTTCATCACAATGCTCCATGACCTTTGTCATCACAATTCTCAATACACTTGTCATCACAATGCTCCCTGACACTTGTCGTCAGAATGCTCCTTGAACCCTGTCACGAAAAGGCTCCATGCCTTTTTCATCACAAAGCCCCATGCCATTTGCATCACAATGCTCCATGCCATTGTCATCAAAATACTCCACAAGCTTGTCATCAGAATGCTCCATGACCCTTGTCATCACAATTCTCCATGCACTTGTCAGCACAATGCTCCCTGACCCTTGTCATCACAATGCTCCAAGCCATTGTCATCACAATGCTCCATTACCTTTGTCATCAGAATCCTCCATGACACTTGGCATCAGAATGCTCCATGCCATTGTCATCACAATGGGCCATTACATATGTCATCACAATGCTCCCTGACACCTCTATTTACAATACTGCATGACCTTGTCATCACAATGCTCCATGCACTTGTCATCACAATGCGCTGTTCCCACTCTCATCACAATAATCCAAGAAACTTATTAGACCAATGCTCCATGCCCTTGTCATCACAACGCTCCATGATGCCTGTCATCACAATACTCCATGCCCTTGTCATCACAATGCTCCATGCCCTTGTTATCACAATGTTCCAAGACCCAAGTAATCAGAATGCTCCATGCCCCTTTTGATCAGTATGCTCCATGAGACCTGTCATCACAAGGCTCCATGATTTTCTCATCACAATGCTCCAGGACCTTGGCATCACAATGCTTCATGACATTTTCATTAAAACTCTCAATGGCCCTTGTCATCATAATGCTCCAAGCCCTAGTCATCACAATGCTCCATTATATTTGTCATCACAATCCTCCATTATATTTGGCATCACAATGCTCCATGCCATTGTCATCGCAATGGACCATGACATATGTCATCACAATGCTCCCTGACACCTGTCTTCACAATATTCCATGCCCTTGTCATCACAATACTCCATGCACTTGTCATCAAAATGCACCATGTCCACTGTCATCACAGTAATCTATGAAACTTGTCAGACCGATGCTCCATGCACCTGTCATCACAATGCTCCATGCCCTTGTCATCACAATGCTCCATGACCCCTGTCATCACAATGCTCCGTGACTCCAGTCATCACAATGCTTCATAACGTTTGTCATCACAACGGTCCATGCCCGCGTCATCACAAGACTCTGTGACCTTTGTAACCACAATGCTCCATGAACTTTTCATCACAATGCTGCGTGACCCTTGTCATCACGATGCTCCATGTCTTTGTCAGAACAATGCTCCATGACCCTTGTCATCACAATGTGCCATGCACTTTTCATCACAAAGAACCACAACTTTGACATCGCTATGCTCCATAAACCTTGTAATCCCAATGTTCCATGCAATTCTCATTCAAATGCTCTCTCACCACGGATATCACAATGTTCCATCACTTGTCATCACAATCCTCCCTCACCCCTGTTATCACAAGTTTCCATGACCCCTGTCATCACAATGCTACATCCCCTTATCAGCACAATGTTCCATGATCCCTGACATCACAATGTTCAATAACCCCTGTCATCAAGATACTCCATGACCCTTTTCATCCCAAAGCTCCATGACCCATGGCATCACAATGTATTATAACCCCTGTCATCAAAATGTTCCATTACACTTTTCATCAAATTACTGCATGAACCTGTCATCAAAATGCTCCCTGCCCTGCTCATCACAATGCACCACACCCTTGTCATCAAAATGCTCCATGACTTTTGTCATCACAAAGCTCCATGACCCTTGGCATCACAATGCTCCATGTCATTGTCATCATAATGCTCCATGAACCCTCTCATCATATTGCTCAATGCCCTTGCCATCACAAAGCTCCATGACAATTGTCATCACAATGCTCGATGCCCTTCTCATCACAATGCTCCATGCCCTTGTCATTACAATCCCCCATGACCCATGTATCACAGTGTACGTGCCCTTGTCATCACAATGCTCCATGCCCACTCTCATCACAATAATTCAAGAAACATTTCAGACCAATGCTCAATGCCCTTCTCATCACAATGCTCCATTACATCGGTCATAACAATGCTCCATGACCCCTGCCATCACATTGTTCCACGGACTTGTCATCACAAGGCTCCATGACCCTTGTCATCACAATGCTCCAAGACCCCTGTAATCACAATGCTCCATGCCCTTGTCATCACAAAGCTCCATGACGCATGTTATCAGAATGTTCCATGGCCTTCTCCTCACAGTGCTCCATGTCCTTGTCATCACAATGCTCCAAGACCCCTGTAATCACAATGCTCCATGCACCTTTTCATCAGAATGCTCCATGAGACTTGTCAACACAAGTCTCCATGGTCATCTCATCACAATGCTCCAGGACCTTGTCATCACCACGCTCCATTCCCTTGTCATCACAATGCTCCATGACACCTGTCATCACAATACTCCATGAATATTTTCAGCCCAATGCTCCATGACCTTCTAATCACAATGCTCCATGACCAATATCATCAAAATTCTCCATGACCACTGTCATCACAACACTCCATGCCACCTGACAACACAATGATCCGGGACACTTTTCATCACAATGCTCCATGACCCCTGTAATCACAATGCTCCATGACCCCTGTCATCACAATACTCCATGAACATTTTCATCCCAATGATCCATGACCCTTGTCATCACAGTGATCCATGCCCTTGTCATCCCAATGCTCCATGACCCCTATATTCAAAATGCTCTCTGACGCTTGTCATCAAAGTGCACCATGACACATGTCATCACAATGCTCCATGCCTTTGTCAGCAAAATGCTACATGACACTGTCCTTACAATGCTCTATGCGCTTGTCATCACAATACTCCATTACCATAGTCATCACTATCCTCCAAGAACCTTGGGATCCCATTGCTTCATGCCCTAGTCATCACAATGCTCCATGCTCCTTGAAATCAAAAGTATCCATGACCTCTGTCATCGCAATGCTCCAAACGCTTGTGATCACAATGTTCCATAACACTTGTCATCACAACGCTCCATGATGACTGTCATCACAATACTCCATGCCCTTTTCATCACAATGCTCCATGACCTTTGTCATCACAATTCTCAATACACTTGTCATCACAATGCTCCCTGACACTTGTCGTCAGAATGCTCCTTGAACCCTGTCACGAAAAGGCTCCATGCCTTTTTCATCACAAAGCCCCATGCCATTTGCATCACAATGCTCCATGCCATTGTCATCAAAATACTCCACAAGCTTGTCATCAGAATGCTCCATGACCCTTGTCATCACAATTCTCCATGCACTTGTCAGCACAATGCTCCCTGACCCTTGTCATCACAATGCTCCAAGCCATTGTCATCACAATGCTCCATTACCTTTGTCATCAGAATCCTCCATGACACTTGGCATCAGAATGCTCCATGCCATTGTCATCACAATGGGCCATTACATATGTCATCACAATGCTCCCTGACACCTCTATTTACAATACTGCATGACCTTGTCATCACAATGCTCCATGCACTTGTCATCACAATGCGCTGTTCCCACTCTCATCACAATAATCCAAGAAACTTATTAGACCAATGCTCCATGCCCTTGTCATCACAACGCTCCATGATGCCTGTCATCACAATACTCCATGCCCTTGTCATCACAATGCTCCATGCCCTTGTTATCACAATGTTCCAAGACCCAAGTAATCAGAATGCTCCATGCCCCTTTTGATCAGTATGCTCCATGAGACCTGTCATCACAAGGCTCCATGATTTTCTCATCACAATGCTCCAGGACCTTGGCATCACAATGCTTCATGACATTTTCATTAAAACTCTCAATGGCCCTTGTCATCATAATGCTCCAAGCCCTAGTCATCACAATGCTCCATTATATTTGTCATCACAATCCTCCATTATATTTGGCATCACAATGCTCCATGCCATTGTCATCGCAATGGACCATGACATATGTCATCACAATGCTCCCTGACACCTGTCTTCACAATATTCCATGCCCTTGTCATCACAATACTCCATGCACTTGTCATCAAAATGCACCATGTCCACTGTCATCACAGTAATCTATGAAACTTGTCAGACCGATGCTCCATGCACCTGTCATCACAATGCTCCATGCCCTTGTCATCACAATGCTCCATGACCCCTGTCATCACAATGCTCCGTGACTCCAGTCATCACAATGCTTCATAACGTTTGTCATCACAACGGTCCATGCCCGCGTCATCACAAGACTCTGTGACCTTTGTAACCACAATGCTCCATGAACTTTTCATCACAATGCTGCGTGACCCTTGTCATCACGATGCTCCATGTCTTTGTCAGAACAATGCTCCATGACCCTTGTCATCACAATGTGCCATGCACTTTTCATCACAAAGAACCACAACTTTGACATCGCTATGCTCCATAAACCTTGTAATCCCAATGTTCCATGCAATTCTCATTCAAATGCTCTCTCACCACGGATATCACAATGTTCCATCACTTGTCATCACAATCCTCCCTCACCCCTGTTATCACAAGTTTCCATGACCCCTGTCATCACAATGCTACATCCCCTTATCAGCACAATGTTCCATGATCCCTGACATCACAATGTTCAATAACCCCTGTCATCAAGATACTCCATGACCCTTTTCATCCCAAAGCTCCATGACCCATGGCATCACAATGTATTATAACCCCTGTCATCAAAATGTTCCATTACACTTTTCATCAAATTACTGCATGAACCTGTCATCAAAATGCTCCCTGCCCTGCTCATCACAATGCACCACACCCTTGTCATCAAAATGCTCCATGACTTTTGTCATCACAAAGCTCCATGACCCTTGGCATCACAATACTCCATGTCATTGTCATCATAATGCTCCATGAACCCTCTCATCATATTGCTCAATGCCCTTGCCATCACAAAGCTCCATGACAATTGTCATCACAATGCTCGATGCCCTTCTCATCACAATGCTCCATGCCCTTGTCATTACAATCCCCCATGACCCATGTATCACAGTGTACGTGCCCTTGTCATCACAATGCTCCATGCCCACTCTCATCACAATAATTCAAGAAACATTTCAGACCAATGCTCAATGCCCTTCTCATCACAATGCTCCATTACATCGGTCATAACAATGCTCCATGACCCCTGCCATCACATTGTTCCACGGACTTGTCATCACAAGGCTCCATGACCCTTGTCATCACAATGCTCCAAGACCCCTGTAATCACAATGCTCCATGCCCTTGTCATCACAAAGCTCCATGACGCATGTTATCAGAATGTTCCATGGCCTTCTCCTCACAGTGCTCCATGCCCTTGTCATCACAATGCTCCAAGACCCCTGTAATCACAATTCTCCATGCACCTTTTCATCAGAATGCTCCATGAGACTTGTCAACACAAGTCTCCATGGTCATCTCATCACAATGCTCCAGGACCTTGTCATCACCACGCTCCATTCCCTTGTCATCACAATGCTCCATGACACCTGTCATCACAATACTCCATGAACATTTTCAGCCCAATGCTCCATGACCTTCTAATCACAATGCTCCATGACCAATATCATCAAAATTCTCCATGACCACTGTCATCACAACACTCCATGACACCTGACAACACAATGATCCGGGACACTTTTCATCACAATGCTCCATGACCCCTGTAATCACAATGCTCCATGACCCCTGTCATCACAATACTCCATGAACATTTTCATCCCAATGATCCATGACCCTTGTCATCACAGTGATCCATGCCCTTGTCATCCCAATGCTCCATGACCCCTATATTCAAAATGCTCTCTGACGCTTGTCATCAAAGTGTACCATGTCACATGTCATCACAATGCTCCATGCCTTTGTCAGCAAAATGCTACATGACACTGTCCTTACAATGCTCTATGCGCTTGTCATCACAATACTCCATTACCATAGTCATCACTATCCTCCAAGAACCTTGGGATCCCATTGCTTCATGCCCTAGTCATCACAATGCTCCATGCTCCTTGAAATCAAAAGTATCCATGACCTCTGTCATCGCAATGCTCCAAACGCTTGTGATCACAATGTTCCATAACACTTGTCATCACAACGCTCCATGATGACTGTCATCACAATACTCCATGCCCTTTTCATCACAATGCTCCATGACCTTTGTCATCACAATTCTCAATACACTTGTCATCACAATGCTCCCTGACACTTGTCGTCAGAATGCTCCTTGAACCCTGTCACGAAAAGGCTCCATGCCTTTTTCATCACAAAGCCCCATGCCATTTGCATCACAATGCTCCATGCCATTGTCATCAAAATACTCCACAAGCTTGTCATCAGAATGCTCCATGACCCTTGTCATCACAATTCTCCATGCACTTGTCAGCACAATGCTCCCTGACCCTTGTCATCACAATGCTCCAAGCCATTGTCATCACAATGCTCCATTACCTTTGTCATCAGAATCCTCCATGACACTTGGCATCAGAATGCTCCATGCCATTGTCATCACAATGGGCCATTACATATGTCATCACAATGCTCCCTGACACCTCTATTTACAATACTGCATGACCTGGTCATCACAATGCTCCATGCCCTTGTCATCACAATGCGCTGTTCCCACTCTCATCACAATAATCCAAGAAACTTATTAGACCAATGCTCCATGCCCTTGTCATCACAACGCTCCATGATGCCTGTCATCACAATACTCCATGCCCTTGTCATCACAATGCTCCATGCCCTTGTTATCACAATGTTCCAAGACCCAAGTAATCAGAATGCTCCATGCCCCTTTTGATCAGTATGCTCCATGAGACCTGTCATCACAAGGCTCCATGATTTTCTCATCACAATGCTCCAGGACCTTGGCATCACAATGCTTCATGACATTTTCATGAAAACTCTCAATGGCCCTTGTCATCATAATGCTCCAAGCCCTAGTCATCACAATGCTCCATTATATTTGTCATCACAATCCTCCATTATATTTGGCATCACAATGCTCCATGCCATTGTCATCGCAATGGACCATGACATATGTCATCACAATGCTCCCTGACACCTGTCTTCACAATATTCCATGCCCTTGTCATCACAATACTCCATGCACTTGTCATCAAAATGCACCATGTCCACTGTCATCACAGTAATCTATGAAACTTGTCAGACCGATGCTCCATGCACCTGTCATCACAATGCTCCATGCCCTTGTCATCACAATGCTCCATGACCCCTGTCATCACAATGCTCCGTGACTCCAGTCATCACAATGCTTCATAACGTTTGTCATCACAACGGTCCATGCCCGCGTCATCACAAGACTCTGTGACCTTTGTAACCACAATGCTCCATGAACTTTTCATCACAATGCTGCGTGACCCTTGTCATCACGATGCTCCATGTCTTTGTCAGAACAATGCTCCATGACCCTTGTCATCACAATGTGCCATGCACTTTTCATCACAAAGAACCACAACTTTGACATCGCTATGCTCCATAAACCTTGTAATCACAATGTTCCATGCAATTCTCATTCAAATGCTCTCTCACCACGGATATCACAATGTTCCATCACTTGTCATCACAATCCTCCCTCACCCCTGTTATCACAAGTTTCCATGACCCCTGTCATCACAATGCTACATCCCCTTATCAGCACAATGTTCCATGATCCCTGACATCACAATGTTCAATAACCCCTGTCATCAAGATACTCCATGACCCTTTTCATCCCAAAGCTCCATGACCCATGGCATCACAATGTATTATAACCCCTGTCATCAAAATGTTCCATTACACTTTTCATCAAATTACTGCATGAACCTGTCATCAAAATGCACCCTGCCCTGCTCATCACAATGCACCACACCCTTGTCATCAAAATGCTCCATGACTTTTGTCATCACAAAGCTCCATGACCCTTGGCATCACAATGCTCCATGTCATTGTCATCATAATGCTCCATGAACCCTCTCATCATATTGCTCAATGCCCTTGCCATCACAAAGCTCCATGACAATTGTCATCACAATGCTCGATGCCCTTCTCATCACAATGCTCCATGCCCTTGTCATTACAATCCCCCATGACCCATGTATCACAGTGTACGTGCCCTTGTCATCACAATGCTCCATGCCCACTCTCATCACAATAATTCAAGAAACATTTCAGACCAATGCTCAATGCCCTTCTCATCACAATGCTCCATTACATCGGTCATAACAATGCTCCATGACCCCTGCCATCACATTGTTCCACGGACTTGTCATCACAAGGCTCCATGACCCTTGTCATCACAATGCTCCAAGACCCCTGTAATCACAATGCTCCATGCCCTTGTCATCACAAAGCTCCATGACGCATGTTATCAGAATGTTCCATGGCCTTCTCCTCACAGTGCTCCATGCCCTTGTCATCACAATGCTCCAAGACCCCTGTAATCACAATGCTCCATGCACCTTTTCATCAGAATGCTCCATGAGACTTGTCAACACAAGTCTCCATGGTCATCTCATCACAATGCTCCGGGACCTTGTCATCACCACGCTCCATTCCCTTGTCATCACAATGCTCCATGACACCTGTCATCACAATACTCCATGAACACTTTCAGCCCAATGCTCCATGACCTTCTAATCACAATGCTCCATGACCAATATCATCAAAATTCTCCATGACCACTGTCATCACAACACTCCATGACACCTGACAACACAATGATCCGGGACACTTTTCATCACAATGCTCCATGACCCCTGTAATCACAATGCTCCATGATCCCTGTCATCACAATACTCCATGAACATTTTCATCCCAATGATCCATGACCCTTGTCATCACAGTGATCCATGCCCTTGTCATCCCAATGCTCCATGACCCCTATATTCAAAATGCTCTCTGACGCTTGTCATCAAAGTGCACCATGACACATGTCATCACAATGCTCCATGCCTTTGTCAGCAAAATGCTACATGACACTGTCCTTACAATGCTCTATGCGCTTGTCATCACAATACTCCATTACCATAGTCATCACTATCCTCCAAGAACCTTGGGATCCCATTGCTTCATGCCCTAGTCATCACAATGCTCCATGCTCCTTGAAATCAAAAGTATCCATGACCTCTGTCATCGCAATGCTCCAAACCCTTGTGATCACAATGTTCCATAACACTTGTCATCACAACGCTCCATGATGACTGTCATCACAATACTCCATGCCCTTTTCATCACAATGCTCCATGACCTTTGTCATCACAATTCTCAATACACTTGTCATCACAATGCTCCCTGACACTTGTCGTCAGAATGCTCCTTGAACCCTGTCACGAAAAGGCTCCATGCCTTTTTCATCACAAAGCCCCATGCCATTTGCATCACAATGCGCCATGCCATTGTCATCAAAATACTCCACAAGCTTGTCATCAGAATGCTCCATGACCCTTGTCATCACAATTCTCCATGCACTTGTCAGCACAATGCTCCCTGACCCTTGTCATCACAATGTTCCAAGCCATTGTCATCACAATGCTCCATTACCTTTGTTATCAGAATCCTCTATGACATTTGGCATCAGAATGCTCCATGCCATTGTCATCACAATGGGCCATTACATATGTCATCACAATGCTCCCTGACACCTCTATTTACAATACTGAATGACCTGGTCATCACAATGCTCCATGCCCTTGTCATCACAATGCGCTGTTCCCACCCTCATCACAATAATCCAAGAAACTTATTAGAACAATGCTCCATGCCCTTGTCATGACAACGCTCCATGATGCCTGTCATCACAATACTCCATGCCCTTGTCATCACAATGCTCCATGCCCTTGTTATCACAATGTTCCAAGACCCAAGTAATCAGAATGCTCCATGCCCCTTTTGATCAGTATTCTCCATGAGACCTGTCATCACAAGGCTCCATGATTTTCTCATCACAATGCTCCAGGACCTTGTCATCACAATGCTTCATGACATTTTCATGAAAACTCTCAATGGCCCTTGTCATCATAATGCTCCAAGCCCTAGTCATCACAATGCTCCATTATATTTGTCATCACAATCCTCCATTATATTTGGCATCACAATGCTCCATGCCATTGTCATCGCAATGGACCATGACATATGTCATCACAATGCTCCCTGACACCTGTCTTCACAATATTCCATGCCCTTGTCATCACAATACTCCATGCACTTGTCATCAAAATGCACCATGTCCACTGTCATCACAATAATCTATGAAACTTGTCAGACCGATGATCCATGCACCTGTCATCACAATGCTCCATGCCCTTGTCATCACAATGCTCCAAGGCCCCTGTCATCACAATGCTCCGTGACTCCAGTCATCAAAATGCTTCATAACGTTTGTCATCACAATGGTCCATGCCCGCGTCATCACAAGACTCTGTGACCTTTGTAACCACAATGCTCCATGAACTTTTCATCACAATGCTGCATGACCCTTGTCATCACGATGCTCCATGTCTTTGTCAGAACAATGCTCCATGACCCTTGTCATCACAATGTGCCATGCACTTTTCATCACAAAGAACCACAACTTTGACATCGCTATGCTCCATAAACCTTGTAATCACAATGTTCCATGCAATTCTCATTCAAATGCTCTCTCACCACGGATATCACAATGTTCCATCACTTGTCATCACAATCCAACCTCACCCCTGTTATCACAAGTTTCCGTGACCCCTGTCATCACAATGCTACATCCCCTTATCAGCACAATGTTCCATGATCCCTGACATCACAATGTTCAATAACCCCTGTCATCAAAATACTCCATGACCCTTTTCATCCCAAAGCTCCATGACCCATGGCATCACAATGTTTTATAACCCCTGTCATCAAAATGTTCCATTACACTTTTCATCATATTACTGCATGAACCTGTCATCAAAATGCTCCCTTTCCTGCTCATCACAATGCACCACACCCTTGTCATCAAAATGCTCCATGACTTTTGTCATCACAAAGCTCCATGACCCTTGGCATCACAATGCTCCATGTCATTGTCATCATAATGCTCCATGAACCCTCTCATCATATTGCTCAATGCCCTTGTCATCACAAAGCTCCATGACAATTGTCATCACAATGCTCGATGCCCTTCTCATCACAATGCTCCATGCCCTTGTCATTACAATCCCCCATGACCCATGTATCACAGTGTACGTGCCCTTGTCATCACAATGCTCCATGCCCACTCTCATCACAA
This sequence comes from Mesoplodon mirus, assembly GCF_964341445.2. NCBI lineage: Eukaryota > Metazoa > Chordata > Mammalia > Artiodactyla > Ziphiidae > Mesoplodon > Mesoplodon mirus. The sequence goes on from NW_028295495.1 coordinate 437,056, forward strand.
TAATTCAAGAAACATTTCAGACCAATGCTCAATGCCCTTCTCATCACAATGCTCCGTTACATCTGTCATAACAATGCTCCATGACCCCTGCCATCACATTGTTCCACGGACTTGTCATCACAAGGCTCCATGACCCTTGTCATCACAATGCTCCAAGACCCCTGTAATCACAATGCTCCATGCCCTTGTCATCACAAAGCCCCATGATGCATGTTATCAGAATGTTCCATGGCCTTCTCCTCACAGTGCTCCATGCCCTTGTCATCACAATGCTCCAAGACCCCTGTAATCACAATGCTCCATGCACCTTTTCATCAGAATGCTCCATGAGACTTGTCAACACAAGTCTCCATGGTCATCTCATCACAATGCTCCGGGACCTTGTCATCACCACGCTCCATTCCCTTGTCATCACAATGCTCCATGACACCTGTCATCACAATACTCCATGAACACTTTCAGCCCAATGCTCCATGACCTTCTAATCACAATGCTCCATGACCAATATCATCAAAATTCTCCATGACCACTGTCATCACAACACTCCATGACACCTGACAACACAATGATCCGGGACTCTTTTCATTACAATGCTCCATGACCCCTATATTCAAAATGCTCTGTGACGCTTGTCATCAAAGTGCACCATGACACATGTCATCACAATGCTCCATGCCTTTGTCAGCAAAATGCTACATGACACTGTCCTTACAATGCTCTATGTGCTTGTCATCACAATACTCCATTACCATAGTCATCACTATCCTCCAAGAACCTCCAAGATCCCATTGGTTCATGCCCTAGTCATCACAATGCTCCATGCTCCTTGAAATCAAAAGTATCCATGACCTCTGTCATCGCAATGCTCCAAACCCTTGTGATCACAATGTTCCATAACACTTGTCATCACAACGCTCCATGATGACTGTCATCACAATACTCCATGCCCTTTTCATCACAATGCTCCATGACCTTTGTCATCACAATTCTCAATACACTTGTCATCACAATGCTCCCTGACACTTGTCGTCAGAATGCTCCTTGAACCCTGTCACGAAAAGGCTCCATGCCTTTTTCATCACAAAGCCCCATGCCATTTGCATCACAATGCTCCATGCCATTGTCATCAAAATACTCCACAAGCTTGTCATCAGAATGCTCCATGACCCTTGTCATCACAATTCTCCATGCACTTGTCAGCACAATGCTCCCTGACCCTTGTCATCACAATGCTCCAAGCCATTGTCATCACAATGCTCCATTACCTTTGTCATCAGAATCCTCCATGACACTTGGCATCAGAATGCTCCATGCCATTGTCATCACAATGGGCCATTACATATGTCATCACAATGCTCCCTGACACCTCTATTTACAATACTGCATGACCTGGTCATCACAATGCTCCATGCCCTTGTCATCACAATGCGCTGTTCCCACTCTCATCACAATAATCCAAGAAACTTATTAGACCAATGCTCCATGCCCTTGTCATCACTACGCTCCATGATGCCTGTCATCACAATACTCCATGCCCTTGTCATCACAATGCTCCATGCCCTTGTTATCACAATGTTCCAAGACCCAAGTAATCAGAATGCTCCATGCCCCTTTTGATCAGTATGCTCCATGAGACCTGTCATCACAAGGCTCCATGACCCCTGTCATCACAATACTCCATGAACATTTTCATCCCAATGATCCATGACCCTTGTCATCACAGTGATCCATGCCCTTGTCATCCCAATGCTCCATGACCCCTATATTCAAAATGCTCTCTGACGCTTGTCATCAAAGTGCACCATGACACATGTCATCACAATGCTCCATGCCTTTGTCAGCAAAATGCTACATGACACTGTCCTTACAATGCTCTATGCGCTTGTCATCACAATACTCCATTACCATAGTCATCACTATCCTCCAAGAACCTTGGGATCCCATTGCTTCATGCCCTAGTCATCACAATGCTCCATGCTCCTTGAAATCAAAAGTATCCATGACCTCTGTCATCGCAATGCTCCAAACCCTTGTGATCACAATGTTCCATAACACTTGTCATCACAACGCTCCATGATGACTGTCATCACAATACTCCATGCCCTTTTCATCACAATGCTCCATGACCTTTGTCATCACAATTCTCAATACACTTGTCATCACAATGCTCCCTGACACTTGTCGTCAGAATGCTCCTTGAACCCTGTCACGAAAAGGATCCATGCCTTTTTCATCACAAAGCCCCATGCCATTTGCATCACAATGCTCCATGCCATTGTCATCAAAATACTCCACAAGCTTGTCATCAGAATGCTCCATGACCCTTGTCATCACAATTCTCCATGCACTTGTCAGCACAATGCTCCCTGACCCTTGTCATCACAATGCTCCAAGCCATTGTCATCACAATGCTCCATTACCTTTGTCATCAGAATCCTCCATGACACTTGGCATCAGAATGCTCCATGCCATTGTCATCACAATGGGCCATTACATATGTCATCACAATGCTCCCTGACACCTCTATTTACAATACTGCATGACCTTGTCATCACAATGCTCCATGCACTTGTCATCACAATGCGCTGTTCCCACTCTCATCACAATAATCCAAGAAACTTATTAGACCAATGCTCCATGCCCTTGTCATCACAACGCTCCATGATGCCTGTCATCACAATACTCCATGCCCTTGTCATCACAATGCTCCATGCCCTTGTTATCACAATGTTCCAAGACCCAAGTAATCAGAATGCTCCATGCCCCTTTTGATCAGTATGCTCCATGAGACCTGTCATCACAAGGCTTCATGATTTTCTCATCACAATGCTCCAGGACCTTGGCATCACAATGCTTCATGACATTTTCATGAAAACTCTCAATGGCCCTTGTCATCATAATGCTCCAAGCCCTAGTCATCACAATGCTCCATTATATTTGTCATCACAATCCTCCATTATATTTGGCATCACAATGCTCCATGCCATTGTCATCGCAATGGACCATGACATATGTCATCACAATGCTCCCTGACACCTGTCTTCACAATATTCCATGCCCTTGTCATCACAATACTCCATGCACTTGTCATCAAAATGCACCATGTCCACTGTCATCACAGTAATCTATGAAACTTGTCAGACCGATGCTCCATGCACCTGTCATCACAATGCTCCATGCCCTTGTCATCACAATGCTCCATGACCCCTGTCATCACAATGCTCCGTGACTCCAGTCATCACAATGCTTCATAACGTTTGTCATCACAACGGTCCATGCCCGCGTCATCACAAGACTCTGTGACCTTTGTAACCACAATGCTCCATGAACTTTTCATCACAATGCTGCGTGACCCTTGTCATCACGATGCTCCATGTCTTTGTCAGAACAATGCTCCATGACCCTTGTCATCACAATGTGCCATGCACTTTTCATCACAAAGAACCACAACTTTGACATCGCTATGCTCCATAAACCTTGTAATCACAATGTTCCATGCAATTCTCATTCAAATGCTCTCTCACCACGGATATCACAATGTTCCATCACTTGTCATCACAATCCTCCCTCACCCCTGTTATCACAAGTTTCCATGACCCCTGTCATCACAATGCTACATCCCCTTATCAGCACAATGTTCCATGATCCCTGACATCACAATGTTCAATAACCCCTGTCATCAAGATACTCCATGACCCTTTTCATCCCAAAGCTCCATGACCCATGGCATCACAATGTATTATAACCCCTGTCATCAAAATGTTCCATTACACTTTTCATCAAATTACTGCATGAACCTGTCATCAAAATGCTCCCTGCCCTGCTCATCACAATGCACCACACCCTTGTCATCAAAATGCTCCATGACTTTTGTCATCACAAAGCTCCATGACCCTTGGCATCACAATACTCCATGTCATTGTCATCATAATGCTCCATGAACCCTCTCATCATATTGCTCAATGCCCTTGCCATCACAAAGCTCCATGACAATTGTCATCACAATGCTCGATGCCCTTCTCATCACAATGCTCCATGCCCTTGTCATTACAATCCCCCATGACCCATGTATCACAGTGTACGTGCCCTTGTCATCACAATGCTCCATGCCCACTCTCATCACAATAATTCAAGAAACATTTCAGACCAATGCTCAATGCCCTTCTCATCACAATGCTCCATTACATCTGTCATAACAATGCTCCATGACCCCTGCCATCACATTGTTCCACGGACTTGTCATCACAAGGCTCCATGACCCTTGTCATCACAATGCTCCAAGACCCCTGTAATCACAATGCTCCATGCCCTTGTCATCACAAAGCTCCATGACGCATGTTATCAGAATGTTCCATGGCCTTCTCCTCACAGTGCTCCATGCCCTTGTCATCACAATGCTCCAAGACCCCTGTAATCACAATGCTCCATGCACCTTTTCATCAGAATGCTCCATGAGACTTGTCAACACAAGTCTCCATGGTCATCTCATCACAATGCTCCAGGACCTTGTCATCACCACGCTCCATTCCCTTGTCATCACAATGCTCCATGACACCTGTCATCACAATACTCCATGAACATTTTCAGCCCAATGCTCCATGACCTTCTAATCACAATGCTCCATGACCAATATCATCAAAATTCTCCATGACCACTGTCATCACAACACTCCATGACACCTGACAACACAATGATCCGGGACACTTTTCATCACAATGCTCCATGACACCTGTAATCACAATGCTCCATGACCCCTGTCATCACAATACTCCATGAACATTTTCATCCCAATGATCCATGACCCTTGTCATCACAGTGATCCATGCCCTTGTCATCCCAATGCTCCATGACCCCTATATTCAAAATGCTCTCTGACGCTTGTCATCAAAGTGCACCATGACACATGTCATCACAATGCTCCATGCCTTTGTCAGCAAAATGCTACATGACACTGTCCTTACAATGCTCTATGCGCTTGTCATCACAATACTCCATTACCATAGTCATCACTATCCTCCAAGAACCTTGGGATCCCATTGCTTCATGCCCTAGTCATCACAATGCTCCATGCTCCTTGAAATCAAAAGTATCCATGACCTGTCATCGCAATGCTCCAAACCCTTGTGATCACAATGTTCCATAACACTTGTCATCACAACGCTCCATCATGACTGTCATCACAATACTCCATGCCCTTTTCATCACAATGCTCCATGACCTTTGTCATCACAATTCTCAATACACTTGTCATCACAATGCTCCCTGACACTTGTCGTCAGAATGCTCCTTGAACCCTGTCACGAAAAGGCTCCATGCCTTTTTCATCACAAAGCCCCATGCCATTTGCATCACAATGCTCCATGCCATTGTCATCAAAATACTCCACAAGGTTGTCATCAGAATGCTCCATGACACTTGTCATCACAATTCTCCATGCACTTGTCAGCACAATGCTCCCTGACTCTTGTCATCACAATGCCCCAAGCCATTGTCATCACAATGCTCCATTACCTTTGTCATCAGAATCCTCCATGACACTTGGCATCAGAATGCTCCATGCCATTGTCATCACAATGGGCCATTACATATGTCATCACAATGCTCCCTGACACATCTATTTACAATATTGCATGACCTGGTCATCACAATGCTCCATGCCCTTGTCATCACAATGTGCTGTTCCCACCCTCATCACAATAATCCAAGAAATTTATTAGACCAATGCTCCATGCCCTTGTCATCACAACACTCCATGATGCCTGTCATCACAATACTCCATGCCCTTGTCATCACAATGCTCCATGCCGTTGTTATCACAATGTTCCAACACCCAAGTAATCAGAATGCTCCATGCCCCTTTTGATCAGTATGCTCCATGAGACCTGTCATCACAAGGCTCCATGATTTTCTCATCACAATGCTCCAGGACCTTGGCATCACAATGCTTCATGACATTTTCATGAAAACTCTCAATGGCCCTTGTCATCATAATGCTCCAAGCCCTAGTCATCACAATGCTCCATTATATTTGTCATCACAATCCTCCATTATATTTGGCATCACAATGCTCCATGCCATTGTCATCGCAATGGACCATGACATATGTCATCACAATGCTCCCTGACACCTGTCTTCACAATATTCCATGCCCTTGTCATCACAATACTCCATGCACTTGTCATCAAAATGCACCATGTCCACTGTCATCACAGTAATCTATGAAACTTGTCAGACCGATGCTCCATGCACCTGTCATCACAATGCTCCATGCCCTTGTCATCACAATGCTCCATGACCCCTGTCATCACAATGCTCCGTGACTCCAGTCATCACAATGCTTCATAACGTTTGTCATCACAACGGTCCATGCCCGCGTCATCACAAGACTCTGTGACCTTTGTAACCACAATGCTCCATGAACTTTTCATCACAATGCTGCGTGACCCTTGTCATCACGATGCTCCATGTCTTTGTCAGAACAATGCTACATGACCCTTGTCATCACAATGTGCCATGCACTTTTCATCACAAAGAACCACAACTTTGACATCGCTATGCTCCATAAACCTTGTAATCACAATGTTCCATGCAATTCTCATTCAAATGCTCTCTCACCACGGATATCACAATGTTCCATCACTTGTCATCACAATCCTCCCTCACCCCTGTTATCACAAGTTTCCATGACCCCTGTCATCACAATGCTACATCCCCTTATCAGCACAATGTTCCATGATCCCTGACATCACAATGTTCAATAACCCCTGTCATCAAGATACTCCATGACCCTTTTCATCCCAAAGCTCCATGACCCATGGCATCACAATGTATTATAACCCCTGTCATCAAAATATTCCATTACACTTTTCATCAAATTACTGCATGAACCTGTCATCAAAATGCTCCCTGCCCAGCTCATTACAATGCACCACACCCTTGTCATCAAAATGCTCCATGACTTTTGTCATCACAAAGCTCCATGAACCTTGGCATCACAATGCTCCATGTCATTGTCATCATAATGCTCCATGAACCCTCTCATCATATTGCTCAATGCCCTTGTCATCACAAAGTTCCATGACAATTGTCATCACAATGCTCGATGCCCTTCTCATCACAATGCTCCATGCCCTTGTCATTACAATCCCCCATGACCCATGTATCACAGTGTACGTGCCCTTGTCATCACAATGCTCCATGCCCACTCTCATCACAATAATTCTAGAAACATTTCAGACCAATGCTCAATGCCCTTCTCATCACAATGCTCCATTACATCTGTCATAACAATGCTCCATGACCCCTGCCATCACATTGTTCCACGGACTTGTCATCACAAGGCTCCATGACTCTTGTCATCACAATGCTCCAAGACCCCTGTAATCACAATGTTCCATGCTCTTGTCATCACAAAGCTCCATGACGCATGTTATCAGAATGTTCCATGGCCTTCTCCTCACAGTGCTCCATGCCCTTGTCATCACAATGCTCCAAGACCCCTGTAATCACAATGCTCCATGCACCTTTTCATCAGAATGCTCCATGAGACTTGTCAACACAAGTCTCCATGGTCATCTCATCACAATGCTCCAGGACCTTGTCATCACCACGCTCCATTCCCTTGTCATCACAATGCTCCATGACACCTGTCATCACAATACTCCATGAACATTTTCAGCCCAATGCTCCATGACCTTCTAATCACAATGCTCCATGACCAATATCATCAAAATTCTCCATGACCACTGTCATCACAACACTCCATGACACCTGACAACACAATGATCCGGGACTCTTTTCATCACAATGCTCCATGACCCCTGTAATCACAATGCTCCATGACACCTGTCATCAAAATACTCCATGAACATTTTCATCCCAATGATCCATGACCCTTGTCATCAGAGTGATCCATGCCCTTGTCGTCCCAATGCTCCATGACCCCTATATTCAAAATGCTCTCTGACGCTTGTCATCAAAGTGCACCATGACACATGTCATCACAATGCTCCATGCCTTTGTCAGCAAAATGCTACATGACACTGTCCTTACAATGCTCTATGCGCTTGTCATCACAATACTCCATTACCATAGTCATCACTATCCTCCAAGAACCTTGGGATCCCATTGCTTCATGCCCTAGTCATCACAATGCTCCATGCTCCTTGAAATCAAAAGTATCCATGACCTCTGTCATCGCAATGCTCCAAACCCTTGTGATCACAATGTTCCATAACACTTGTCATCACAACGCTCCATGATGACTGTCATGACAATACTCCATGCCCTTTTCATCACAATGCTCCATGACCTTTGTCATCACAATTCTCAATACACTTGTCATCACAGTGCTCCCTGACACTTGTCGTCAGAATGCTCCTTGAACCCTGTCACGAAAAGGCTCCATGTCTTTTTCATCACAAAGCCCCATGCCATTTGCATCACAATGCGCCATGCCATTGTCATCAAAATACTCCACAAGCTTGTCATCAGAATGCTCCATGACCCTTGTCATCACAATTCTCCATGCACTTGTCAGCACAATGCTCCCTGACTCTTGTCATCACAATGCTCCAAGCCATTGTCATCACAATGCTCCATTACCTTTGTTATCAGAATCCTCCATGACACTTGGCATCAGAATGCTCCATGCCATTGTCATCACAATGGGCCATTACATATGTCATCACAATGCTCCCTGACACCTCTATTTACAATACAGCATGACTTGGTCATCACAATGCTCCATGCACTTGTCATCACAATGCGCTCTTCCCACCCTCATCACAATAATCCAAGAAACTTATTAGACCAATGCTCCATGCCCTTGTCATCACAATGCTCCATGATGCCTGTCATCACAATACTCCATGCCCTTGTCATCACAATGCTCCATGCCGTTGTTATCACAATGTTCCAAGACCCAAGTAATCAGAATGCTCCATGCCCCTTTTGATCAGTATGCTCCATGAGACCTGTCATCACAAGGCTCCATGATTTTCTCATCACAATGCTCCAGGACCTTGTCATCACAATGCTTCATGACATTTTCATGAAAACACTCAATGGCCCTTGTCATCATAATGCTCCAAGCCCTAGTCATCACAATGCTCCATTATATTTGTCATCACAATCCTCCATTATATTTGGCATCACAATGCTCCATGCCATTGTCATCGCAATGGACCATGACATATGTCATCACAATGCTCCCTGACACCTGTCTTCACAATATTCCATGCCCTTGTCATCACAATACTCCATGCACTTGTCATCAAAATGCACCATGTCCACTGTCATCACAATAATCTATGAAACTTGTCAGACCGATGCTCCATGCACCTGTCATCACAATGCTCCATGCCCTTGTCATCACAATGCTCCATGGCCCCTGTCATCACAATGCTCCGTGACTCCAGTCATCACAATGCTTCATAACGTTTGTCATCACAACGGTCCATGCCCGCGTCATCACAAGACTGTGACCTTTGTAACCACAATGCTCCATGAACTTTTCATCACAATGCTGCGTGACCCTTGTCATCACGATGCTCCATGTCTTTGTCAGAACAATGCTCCATGACCCTTGTCATCACAATGTGCCATGCACTTTTCATCACAAAGAACCACAACTTTGACATCGCTATGCTCCATAAACCTTGTAATCACAATGTTCCATGCAATTCTCATTCAAATGCTCTCTCACAACGGATATCACAGTGTTCCATCACTTGTCATCACAATCCTCCCTCACCCCTGTTATCACAAGTTTCCATGACCCCTGTCATCACAATGCTACATCCCCTTATCAGCACAATGTTCCATGATCCCTGACATCACAATGTTCAATAACCCCTGCCATCAAAATACTCCATGACCCTTTTCATCCCAAAGATCCATGACCCATGGAATCACAATGTATTATAACCCCTGTCATCAAAATGTTCCATTACACTTTTCATCAAATTACTGCATGAACCTGTCATCAAAATGCTCCCTGCCCTGCTCATCACAATGCACCACACCCTTGTCATCCAAAATGCTCCATGACTTTTGTCATCACAAAGCTCCATGACCCTTGGCATCACAATGCTCCATGTCATTGTCATCATAATGCTCCATGAACCCTCTCATCATATTGCTCAATGCCCCTGTCATCACAAAGCTCCATGACAATTGTCATCACAATGCTCGATGCCCTTCTCATCACAATGCTCCATGCCCTTGTCATTACATTCACACATGACCCATGTATCACAGTGTACGTGCCCTTGTCATCACAATGCTCCATGCCCACTCTCATCACAATAATTCAAGAAATATTTCAGACCAATGCTCAATGCCCTTCTCATCACAATGCTCCATTACATCGGTCATAACAATGCTCCATGACCCCTGCCATCACATTGTTCCACGGACTTGTCATCACAAGGCTCCATGACCCTTGTCATCACAATGCTCCAAGACCCCTCTAATCACAATGCTCCATGCCCTTGTCATCACAAAGCTCCATGACGCATGTTATCAGAATGTTCCATGGCCTTCTCCTCACAGTGCTCCATGCCCTTGTCATCACAATGCTCCAAGACCCCTGTAATCACAATGCTCCATGCACCTTTTCATCAGAATGCTCCATGAGACTTGTCAACACAAGTCTCCATGGTCATCTCATCACAATGCTCCAGGACCTTGTCATCACCACGCTCCATTCCCTTGTCATCACAATGCTCCATGACACCTGTCATCACAATACTCCATGAACATTTTCAGCCCAATGCTCCATGACCTTCTAATCACAATGCTCCATGACAAATATCATCAAAATTCTCCATGACCACTGTCATCACAACACTCCATGACACCTGACAACACAATGATCCGGGACTCTTTTCATCGCAATGCTCCATGACCCCTGTAATCACAATGCTCCATGACCCCTGTCATCACAATACTCCATGAACATTTTCATTCCAATGATCCATGACCCTTGTCATCACAGTGATCCATGCCCTTGTCATCCCAATGCTCCATGACCCCTGTATTCAAAATGCTCTGTGACGCTTGTCATCAAAGTGCACCATGACACATGTCATCACAATGCTCCATGCCTTTGTCAGCAAAATGCTACATGACACTGTCCTTACAGTGCTCTATGTTCTTGTCATCACAATACTCCATTACCATTGTCATCACAATCCTCCATGAACCTTTGGATCACATTGCTTCATGCCCTTGTCATCACAATGCTCCATGCTCCATGAAATCAAAATGATCCATGACCCCTGTCATCACAATGCTCCAACCCTTGTGATAACAATGTTCCGTAACACTTGTCATCACAATGCTCCATAATGCCTGTTATCACAATACTCCATGCCCTTTTCATCACAATGCTCCATGACCTTTGTCATCACAATTCTCAATACACTTGTCATCACAATGCTCCCTGACACTTGTCATCAGAATGCTCCTTGAATCCTATCACGGAAAGACTCCATGCCACTTTCATCACAATGCCCCATGCGGTTTTCATCACAATGCTCCATGTCATTGTCATCAAAATACTTCACAAGCTTATCATCAGAATGCTCCATGACGCTTGTCATCACAATTCTCCATGCACTTGTCTGCACAATGCTCCCTGACCCTTGTCATCACAATGCTCCAAGCCATTGTCATCACAATGCTCCATTACCTTTGTCATCAGAATCCTCCAAGACACTTGGCATCACAATGCTCCATGCCATTTTCATCACAATGCCCCATTACATATGTCATCACAATGCTCCCTGACACCTCTCTTCACAATACTGCATGACCTGGTCGTCACAATGCTCCATGCCCTTGTCATCACAATGCGCCATTCCAAATGTCATCACAATAATCCATGAAACTTATTAGACCAATGGTCCATGCCTTTGTCATCACAAAGCTCCATGCCCTTATTATCACAATGTTCAAGACCCATGTAATCAGAATGCTCCATGCCACTTTTCATCAGTATGCTCCATGAGACTTGTCATCGCAAGGCTTCATGGTTTTCTCATCACAATGATCCAGGAACTTGTCATCACAATGCTTCACGACATTGTAATGATAATTCTCCATGGCCGTTGTCATCATAATGCTCCAAGCCCTAGTCATCACAATGCTCCATTATATTTGTCATCACAATCCTCCATTACATTTGGCATCACAATGCTCCCTGCCATTGTCATCGCAATGGACCATGACATATGTCATCACCATGCTCCCTGACACCTGTCTTCACAATACTACATTCCCTTATCATCACAATGCTCCATGCCCTTGTCATCACAATGCACCATGTCCACTGTCATCACAATAATCTATGAAACTTGTCAGACCAATGCTCCATGCCCTTGTCATCAAAATGCTCCATGACCCCTGTCATCACAACGCTCCCTGACTCCAGTCATCACAATGCTTCATAACGTTTGTCATCACAACGGTCCATGCCCACGTCATCACAAGGCTCTGAGACTTTTGTAACCCCAATGGTCCATGAACATTTCATCACAATGCTCTCTGACACTTGTCATCACAATGCTCCATGGCTTTGTCAGAACAATGCTCCATGACCCTTGTCATCACAATGTGCCATGTGCTTTTCATCAAAATGACCCACAACCTTGTCATCACTATGCTCCATAAACATTGTAATCACAATGCTCCATGCACTTCTCATCCAAATGCTCTCTCACATGAGATATCACAATGTTCCATAACTAGTCATCATAATCCTCCCTCACCCGTGTAATCACAATGTTCCATGACCCCTGTCATCACAATGCTACATCCCCTTATCAGCACAATGTTCCATGACCCCTGACATCACAATGTTCCATAACCCCTGTCATCAAAATGCTCCATGACCCATTTCATCCCAAATCTCCATGACCCCTGGCATCACAATGTTCTATAACCCCTGTCAACAAAATGTTCCATGACAATTTTCATCAAATTGCTGCATGACCCTGTCATCAAAATGCTCCCTGCCCTTCTCATGACAATGCACCACACCCTTGGCATCAATATGCTCCATGACCTTTGTCATCACAAAGATCCATGACCCTAGGCATCACAATGCTCCATGCCATTGTCATCACAAAGCTCCATGACGCATGTCATTAGAATGTTCCATGGCCTTCTCCTCACAGTGCTCCATGACCTTGTCATCACAAAGTTCCAAGACCCCTGTAATCACAATGCTCCATGCCCCGTTTCATCAGAATGCTCCATGAGACTTGGCATCACAAATCTCCATGTTCATCTCATTACAATGCTCCAGGACCTTGTCATCACCATGCTCCATTCCCTTGTCTTCACAATGCTCCATGTAACCTGTCATCACAATACTCCATGTATATTTTTAGCCCTATGCTCCATGATCTTCTCATCACAATGCTCCATGACCAATATCATCACAAAGCTGCATGACCACTGTCATCACAACACTCCATGACACCTGACAAAACAATGATCCGGGACTCTTGTCATCACAATGCTCCAAGACCTCTGTAATCACAATGCCCCATGACACCTGTCATCACAATACTCCATGAACATTTTCAGCCCAATGCTCCATCGCACTTGTCATCGCAATGATCCATGCCCTTGTCATCCCAATGCTCCATGACCCCTGTATTCACAATGCTCCGTGATGCTTGTCATCACAGTGCTCCATGACACCTATCATCACAATGCTCCATGCCTTTGTAAGCAAAATGCTACATGACCTTGTCATTACAATGCCCTATGCGCTTGTCATCACAATACTCCATTACCAATGTCATCACAATCCTCCAAGATCCTTGGGATCCCATTGCTTCATGCCATAGTCATCACAATGCTCCATGCTCCTTGAAATCAAAATGATCCATGACCTCTGTCATCGCAATGCTCCAAACACTTGTGATCACAATGTTCCATAACACTTGTCATCACAACGCTCCATGATGCCTGTCATCACAATACTCCATGCCCTTGTCATCACAATGCTCCATGACCCTTGTCATCACAAAGTGCCATGCGTTTTTCACCACAGTGATCCACAACCTTGTCATCGCTATGCTCCATAAACCTTGTAATCACAATGCTCCATGCACTTCTCATCCAAATGCTCTGTCACATGAGATATCACTATGTTCTATCACTAGTCATCACAATCCTCCCTCACCCCTGTTATCACAATGTTCCATGACCCATGTCATCCCAATGCTACATCCCCTTATTAGCACAATGTTCCCTGACACCTGACATCACAGTGTTCCTTAATGCCTGTCATCAAAATGTTCCATGACCCTTTTCATCCCAAAGCTCCATGACCCCTGGCATCACAATATTCTATAGCCCCTGTCATCAAAAGTTTCCATTACACTTTTCATCAAATTGCTGCATGACCCTGTCATCAAAATGCTCCCTGCCTTTCTCATCACAATGCACCACACACTTGTCATCAAAATGCTCCATGACCTTTGTCATCACAAAGCTCCATGACCCTCGGCATCACAATGCTCCATGTCATTGTCATCACAATGTTTCATGAACCCTCTAATCACATTGCTCCATGCCCTTGTCATCACAAAGCTACATGACACTTGTCATCACAATGCTCGATGCCCTTCTCATCACAATGTTCCATGCCCTTTTCATTACAGCCCCCCATGACGCATGTATCACAGTGTACGTGCCCTTGTCATCAGAATGCTCCATGCCCTCTCTCATCACAATAATCCATGAAACATTTCAGACCAATGCTCAATGCCCTTCTCATCACAGTGCTCCATTACCTCTGTCATAACAATGCTCCATGATCCCTGCCATCACAATATTCCAAGCCTTGTCATCACAAGGCTCCATGACCCTTGTCATCACAATGAACCAAGACCCCTGTAATCACAATGCTCCATGCCATTGTCATCAAAAAGCTCCCTGACGCATGTCATCAGAATGTTCCATGGCCTTCTCCTCACAGTGCTCCATGCCCTTGTCATCACAATGCTCCAAGACCCCTGTAATCACAATGCTCCATGCACCTTTTCATCAGAATGCTCCATGAGACTTTTCATCACAAGTCTCCTTGGTCTTCTCATCACAATGCTTCAGGACCTTATCATCACCATGCTCCATTCCCTTGTCATCACAATGCTCCATGACACCTGTCATCACAATATTCCATGAACATTTTCACCCCAATGCTCCATGACCTTCTCATCACAATGTGCCATGACCATTATCACCACAATGCTCCGTGACCACTGTCATCACAAAACTCCATGAAACCTGACAACACAGTGATCCAGGACTCTTGTCATCACAATGCTCCAAGACCCCTGTAATCACAATGCTCCATGCCACTTTATATCAGAATGCTCCTTGAGATTTCTCATCACAAGTCTCCATGGTCATCTCATCACAATGCTCCAGGACCTTGTCATCACCATGCTTCATTCCCTTGTCATCACAATGCTCCATGACCCCTATCATCACAATACTCCATGCACATTTTCAGCCCAGTGCTCCATGACACTTGTCATCACAATGATCCATGCCCTTGTCATCCCTATGCTCCATGACCCCTGTATTCACAATGCTCCGTGATGCTTGTCATCACAGTGCTCCATGACACCTGTCATCACAAATCTCCATGCCTCTGTCAGCAAAATGCTACATGATCTTGTCATTACGATGCTCTATGCGCTTGTCATTACAATACACCATTACCATTGTCATCACAATCCTCCAAGAACATTGGGATCGCATTGCTTCATGCCCTAGTCATCACAATGCTCCATGCTCCCTGAAATCAAGATGATCCATGACCTCTCTCATCGCAATGCTCGAAACACTTGTGATCACATTGTTCCATAACACTTGTCATCACAATGCTCCATGAGGCCTGTCATCACAATACTCCATGCCCTTGTCATCACAATGCTCCAAGACCCCTGTAATCACAACGCTCCATGCCCCTTTTCATCAGAATGCTCCATGAGACTTGTCATCACAAGTCTCCATGGTCTTCTCATCACAATGTTCAAGGACCTTGTCATCACAATGCTCCAGGACCCCTGTCATCACAATATTCAATGAGTATTTTCAGCCCAATGCTCCATGACCTTCTCATCCCAATGCTCCATGACCCCTGTATTCACAATGCTCCGTGACGCTTGTCATCACAGTGCTCCATGACACATGTCATCACAATGCTCCATGCCTTTGTCAGCAAAATGCTACATGACATTGTCATTACAATGCTCTATGTGCTTGTCATCACAATACTCCATTACCATTGTCATCACAATCCTCCATGAACCTTGGGATCACATTGCTTCATGCCCTTGTCATCACAATGCTCCATGCTCTTTGAAATCAAAATGATCCATGACCTCTGTCATCACAATGTTCCAAACACTTGTGATCACAATGTTCCATAACACTTTTCATCACAACGCTCTATGATGCCTGTCATCACAATACTCCATGCCCTTTTCATCGCAATGCTCCATGACCATTGTCATCACAATTCTCAATACACTTGTCATCACAATGCTCCCTGACACGTGTCGTCAGAATGCTCCTTGAACCCTGTCACGAAAAGGCTCCATGCCTTTTTCTTCACAAAGCCCCATGCAATTTTCATCACAATGCTCCGTGCCATTGTCATCAAAATACTCCACAAGTTTGTCATTAGAATGCTCCATGACCATTGTCATCTCAATTCTCCATGAACTTGTCAGCACAATGCTCCCTGACCCTTGTCATCACAATGCTCCAAGCCATTGTCATCACAACGCTCCATTACCTTTGTCATCAGAATCCTCCATGACACTTGGCATCACAATGCTCCATGCCATTGTCATCACATTGGGCCATTACATATGTCATCACAATGCTCCCTGACACCTCTCTTCACAATATTGCATGACCTGGTCATCGCAATTTTCCATGCCCTTGTCATCACAATGCGCCATTCCAACTGTCATCACAATAATCCATGAAACTTATTAGACCAATGCTCGATGCACTTGTCATCACAAAGCTCCATGCCCTTGTTATCACAATGTTCCAAGACCCAAGTAATCAGAATGCTCCATGCCCCTTTTCATCAGTATGCTCCATGAGACTTGTCATCACAAGGCTCCATGGTTTTCTCATCACAATGCTCCAGGAACTTGTCACCACAATGCTTCACGACATTGTCATGAAAATTCTCAATGGCCCTTGTCATCATAATGCTCCAAGGCCTAGTCATCACAGTGCTCCATTATATTTGTCATCACAATCCCCCATTACATTTGGCATCACAATGCTCCATGCCATTCTCATCGCAATGGACCATGACATATGTCATCACAATGCTCCCTGACAACTGTCTTCACAATAGTCCCTGGCCTTCTCATCACAATGCTCCATGCCCTTGTCATCACAATGCACCATGTCCACTGTCATCACAATAATCTAGGAAACATGTCAGACCAATGTTCCATGCCCCTGTCATCACAAAGCTCCATGCCCTTGTCATCAAAATGCTCCATGACCCCTGTCATCACAACGCTCCCTGACTCCAGTCATCACTATGCTTCATAACGTTTGTCATCACAACGGTCCATGCCCGCGTCATCACAAGGCTCTGTGACATTTGTAACCACAATGCTCCATGAACATTTCATCACAATGCTCCGTGAACCTTCTCATCACAATACTCCATGTCTTTCTCAGAACAATGCTCCATGACCCTTGTCATCACAATGTTCCATGTGATTTTCATCACAATGATCCACAACCTTGTCATTGCTATGCCCCATAAATATTGTAATCACAATGCTCCATGCACTTTTCATCCAAATGCTCTCTCACATGAGATATCACAATGTTCCATCACTAGTCATCACACTCCGCCCTCACCCCAGTAATCACAATGTTCCATTACCCCTGTCATCACAATGCTACATCACCTTATCAGCACAATGTTCCATGACACCTGACATCACAATATTCCATAACCCCTGTCATCAAAGTGCTCCTTGACCCATTTCATCCCAAAGCTCCATGACCCCTGGAATCACAATGTTGTATAACCCCTGTCAACAAAATGTTCCATTACACTTTTCATCAAATTGGTGCATGACCCTGTCATCAAAATGCTCCCTGCCCTTCTCATAACAATGCACCACACCCTTGGCATCAATATGCTCCATGACCTTTGTCATCACAAAGCTCAAAGACCCTTGGAATCACAATGCTCCATGCCATTGTCATCACAAAGCTCCATGACGCATGACATCAGAATGTTCCATGGCCTTCTCCTCACAGTGCTCCATGCCCTTGTCATCACAATGCTGAAGTCCCCTGTATTCACAATGCTCCATGCCCCGTTTCATCAGAATTCTCCATGAGACTTGTCATCACAAGTCTCCATGGTCATCTCATCACAATGCTCCAGGACCTTGTCATCACCATGCTCCATTCCCTTGTCATCACAATGCTCCATGACACCTGTCATCACAATACTACATGAACATTTTTAGCCCTATGCTCCATGACTTTCTCATCACAATGCTCCATGACCAATATCTTCACAATGCTGCATGACCACGGTCATCACAACACTCCATGACACCTGACAACACAATGATCCGGGACTCTTGTCATCACAATGCTCCAAGACCTCTCTAATCACAATGCCCCATGACCCCTGTCATCACAATACTCCATGAACGTTTTCAGCCCATTGCTCCATGACACTTGTCATCACAATGATCCATGCCCTTGTCATCCCAATGCTCCATGACCCCTGTATTCAAAATGCTCCGTGATGCTTGTCATCACAGTGCTCCATGACACCTGTCATCACAATGCTCCATGCCTTTGCAAGCAAAATGCTACATGACCTTGTCATTACAATGCTCTATGCGCTTGTCATCACAATACTCCATTACCAATGTCATCACAATCCTCCAAGATCCTTGGGATCCCATTGCTTCATACCATAGTCATCACAATGCTCCATGCTCCTTGAAATCAAAGTGATCCATGACCTCTGTCATTGCAATGCTCCAAACACTTGTGATCACAATGTTCCATAACACTTGTCATCACAACGCTCCATGATGCCTGTCACCACAATACTCCTTGCCCTTGTCATCACAATGCTCAATGACCCTTGTCATCACAAAGTGCCATGCGTTTTTCATCACAGTGATCCACAACGTTGTCATCGCTATGCTCCATAAACCTTGTAATCACAATGCTCCATGCACTTCTCATCCAAATGCTCTCTCACATGAGATATCACAATGTTCCATCACAAGTCATCACAATCCTCCCTCACCCCAGTTATCACAATGTTCCATGACACCTGTCATCCCAATGCTACATTCCCTTATCAGCACAATGTTCCCTGACCCCTGACATCACAGTGTTCCATAACGCCTGTCATCAAAATGTTCCATGACACTTTTCATCCCAAAGCTCCATGACCCCTGGCATCACAATATTCTATAACCCTTGTCATCAAAAGGTTCCATTACACTTTTCATCAAATTGCTGCATGACCCTGTCATCAAAATGCTCCCTGCCATTCTCATCACAATGCACCACACACTTGTCATCAAAATGCTCCATGACCTTTGTCATCACAAAGCTCCATGACCCCGGCATCACAATGCTCCATGTCATTGTCATCACAATGTTCCATGAACCCTCTAATCACATTGATCCATGCCCTTGTCATCACAAAGCTCCATGACACTTGTCATTAAAATGCTCTATGCCCTTCTCATCACAATGCTCCCGGCCCTTTTCATTACAACCCCCCATGACTCATGTATCACTGTGTACGTGCCCTTGTCATCACAATGCTCCATGCACACTCTCATCACAATAATCCATGAAACATTTCAGACCAATGCTCAATGCCCTTCTCATCACAATGCTCCATTACCTCTGTCATAACAATGCTCCATGACCTCTGCCATCACAATGTTCCAAGGCCTTGTCATCACAAGGCTCCATGACCCTTGTCATCACAATGCTCCAAGAGCCCTGTAATCACAACGCTCCATGCCATTGTCATCACAAAGCTCCATGACGCATGTCATCAGAATGTTCCATGGCCTTCTCCTCACAGTGCTCCATGCCCTTGTCATCACAATGCTCCAAGACCCCTGTAATCACAATGCTCCATGCCCCTTTTCATCAGAATGCTCCATGAGACTTGTCATCACAAGTCTCCATGGTCTTCTCATCACAATGCTCCAGGACCTTATCATCACCACGCTCCATTCCCTTGTCATCACAATGCTCCATGACACATGTCATCACAATTTTCCATGAACATTTTTACCCCAATGCTCCATGACCTTCTCATCACAATGTGCCATGACCAATATCATCACAATGCTCCATGAGCACGGTCATCACAACACTCCATGAAACCTGACAACACAATGATCCAGGACTCTTGTCATCACAATGCTCCAAGACCCCTGTAATCACAATGCTCCATGACCCCTGTCATCACAATACTCCATGAACATTTTCATCCCAATGATCCATGACACTTTTATTCACAAGGATCCATGCCCTTGTCATCCCAATGTTCCGTGACCCCTGTATTCACAATGCTCCGTGACGCTTGTCATCACAGTTCTCCATGACACCTGACATCACAATGCTCCATGACTTTGTCAGCAAAATGCTACATGACCGTGTCATTACAATGCTCTATGCGCTTGTCATCACAATAATCCATTACCATTGTCATCACAATCCTCCATGAACCTTGAGATCACATTGCTTCATGCCCTTGTAATCACAATGTCCCATGCTCCTTTAAATCAAAATGATACATGAACTCTGTCATCACAATGCTCCAAACCCTTGTGATCACAATGTTCCATAACACTTATCATCACAACGCTCCATGATGACTGTCATCACAATACTCCATGCACTTTTCATCAAAATGCTCCATGACCATTGTCATCACAATTCTCAATACACTTGTCATCACAATGCTCCCTGACACTTGTGATCAGAATGCTCCTTGAACCCTGTCACGAAAAGGCTCCATGCCTTTTTCATCACAAAGCCCCATGCCATTTTCATCACAATGCTCCATGCCATTGTCATCAAAATACTCCACAAGGGCATATGGAAACATATGTATATGTATAACTGATTAAATTTGTTATAAAGCAAAAAAATAAAATAAAATAAAATTTAAAAAAATGAGCACAAGCAATAATGATAAGAGGACTTTTTTGACCTACTCATTCAAAAAAAAAATACTCCACAAGCTTGTCATCAGAATTCTCCAGACCATTGTCATCACAATTCTCCATGCACTTGTCAGCACAATGCTCCCTGACCCTTGTCATCACAATGCTCCAAGCCATTGTCATCACAATGCTCCATTACCTTTGTCATCAGAATCCTCCATGACACTTGGCATCACAATGCTCCATGCCATTGTCATCACATTGGGCCATTACATATGTCATCACAATGCTCCCTGACATCCCTCTTCACAATATTGCATGACCTGGTCATCACAATTCTCCATGCCCTTGTCATCACAATGCGCCATTCCAACTTTCATCACAATAATCCATGAAAATTATTAGAACAATGCTCCATGCCCTTTTCATCACAAAGCTCCATGTCCTTCTTATCACAATGTTCCAAAACCCCTATAATCAGAATGCTCCAAGCCCCTTTACATTATTATGCTCCATGAGACTTGTCATCACAAGGTTCCATGGTTTTGTCATCACAATGCTCCAGGAACTTGTCATCACAATGCTTCACGACCTTGTCATGAAAATTTTCAATGGACCTTGTCATCATAATGCTCCAAGCCCTAACCATTACAATGCTA
The DNA here is from genome assembly GCF_964341445.2 of Mesoplodon mirus. Taxonomy (NCBI): domain Eukaryota; kingdom Metazoa; phylum Chordata; class Mammalia; order Artiodactyla; family Ziphiidae; genus Mesoplodon; species Mesoplodon mirus. Next base: position 458,963 of record NW_028295495.1, read on the forward strand.
CTTTATATTTGTCATCACAATCCTCCATTACATTTGGCATCACAATGCTCCCTGCCATTGTCATCGCAATGGACCATGACATATGTCATCACAATGCTCCCTGACACCTGTCTTCACAATACTACATGCCCTTGTAATCACAATGCTCCATGCCCTTGTCATCACAATGTTCGATGACCCCTGACATCACAATGTTCCATAACACCTGTAATCAAAATATTCCATGACACTTTTCATCAAATTTCTCCATGAACCTGTCATCAGAATGCTCCCTGCCCTTCTCATCACAATGCAAAATGCACTTGCCATCAAAATGATCCATGACCTTTGTCATCACAAAGATCCATGACCCTTGGCATCACAATGCTCCATGTCATTGTCATCACAATGCTCCATGAACGCTCTCATCACATTGCTCCAGGCCCTTTTCTTCACAAAGCTCCATGACACATGTCTTCAGAATGATCCATGGCCTTCTCATCACAATGTTCCATGCCCCTGCCATCACAATGCTCCATTACCCAAGACATAACAATGCTACATGACCCCTGCCATCACGATGTTCCATGGCCTTGTCATCACAATGCTCCATGACCCTTCTCATCACAATGCTCCAAGAACCCTGTAATCACAATGCTCTATGCCCTTTTTCATCTCAATGATCCATGAACCCTGTCATCACAATGCACCATGCCCATCAACATAATGCTTCATGCTATTGTCTTCACAATGAAATCAAAATGCTCCATGACCTCTGTCATAACAATGCTCCAAACCCTTGTGATCACAATATTCCGTAACACTTGTAATCACAAAGCTCAATGACGCATGCCATCAGAATGCTCCTTGTTCTTCGCCTCACAATGCTCCATGCCCTTGTCATCACAATGTTCCAAGACCCCTGTAATCACAATGCTCCATTCCCTTGTCATCAAAAAACTCCATGACGCATGTCATCAGAATGCCCCATGGCCTTCTCATCACAATGCTCCATGCCCTAGTCATCACAATGCTCCAAGAAACCTGTAATCACAATGTTCCATTTCCCTTTTCATCAGAATGCTCCCTGAGACTTGTCATCACAACTCTCCATGGTCTTCTCATCACAATGCTCCAAGACCTTGTCATTACCATGCTCCATTCCCTTGTCATCACAATGCTCCATGACCCCTGTCATCACAGTAATCCATGATTATTTTCATCCCAATGCTCCACGACCTACTCATCACAATGCTCCATTCCCTAGTCATCACAGTGCTCCATGACCCCTGTCATCACAACACTCCATGAACATTTTCAGCCCATTGTTCCATGACATTTATCATCACAATGATCCATGCCCTTGTCATCCCAATGCTCCATGACCCCTGTATTCACAATGCTCCCTGACGCTTGTCATCACAGTGCTCCATGACACATGTCATCACAATGCTCCATGCCTTTGTCAGCAAAATGCTACATGACATTGTCATTACAGTGCTCTATGCGCTTGTCATCACAATACTCCATTTCCATTCTCATCACAATCCTCCATGAACCTTGGGATCACATTGCTTCATGCCCTTTTCATCACAGTGATCCATGCTCCTTGAAATCAAAATGGTGCATGACCTGTCTCATCACAATGCTCCAAACCCTTGTGATCACAGTGTTCCATAACACTTGTCATCACAACGCTACATGATGCCTGTCATCACAGTACTCCATGCACTTTTCATCACAATGCTCCATGATATTTGTCATTACAATGCTCAATACACTTGTCATCAAAATGCTCCCTGACACTTGTTGTCTGTATGCTCCTTGAACCCTGTCATGAAAAGGCTCCATGCCTTTTTCATCACAATGATCCATGCCCTTTTCATGGCAATGCTCCAAGACCAATGTAATCACAGTGCTCCATGCCCTTGTTATCAAAATCTCCATGACACATGTCATCACAATACTCCATGGCATTCTCATCAAAATGCTCCATGCCCTAATCATCAAAATGCTCCCAGACCCCTGAAATCACAATGCTCCAGGCCCCTTTTCATCAGAATGCTCCATGAGACTTGTCATCACAACTCTTCATGGACTTCTCATAACAGTGCTCCAGGACCTTGTCATCCCCATGCTCCATTCCTTTGTCGTCACAATGCTCCATGACCACTGTCATCACAACACTCCATTACACCTGACAACACAATGATCCGGGACTCTTGTCATCACAATGCTCCATTGCCTAGTCATCACAATGCTCCATGACCCGTGTCATCACAATACTCCATGAACATTTTCAGCCAAGTGCTCCATGACACTTGTCATCACAATGACCCTTGACCTTGTCATCCCAATGCTCCATGACACCTGTATTCACAATGCTCCGTGACGCTTGTCATCACAGTGTTCCATGACACATGTCATCACAATGCTCCATGCCTTTGTCAGCAAAATGCTACATAACCTTGTCATTATAATGCTCTATGCGCTTGTCATCTCAATAATCCATTTCCATTGTCATCACAATCCTCCATGTACCTTGGGATCACATTGCATCATGCCATTGTCATCACAATGCTCCATGCTCCTTGAAATCAAAATGATCCATGACCTCTGTCATCACAATGCACCAAACCCTTGTGATCACATTGTTCCATAACACTTGTCATCACAACGCTCCATGATGCCAGTCATCACAATACTCCATGCCCTTTTCATCACAATGCTCCATGTCATTGTCATCAAAATACTCCACAAGCTTGTCATCAGAATGCTCCATGACCCTTGTCATCACAATTCTCCATGCACTTGTCAGCAAAATGTTCCCTGACCCTTGTCATCACAATGCTCCAAGCCATTATCATCAAAATGCTCCATTACCTTTGTCATCAGAATCCTCCATGACACTTGGCATCACAATGCTCCATGCCATTGTCATCACAAAGGGCCATTACATATGTCATCACAATGCTCCCTGACACCAGGCTTCACAATACTGCATGACCTGGTCATCACAATGCTCCATGCCCTTGTCATCACAATGTGCCATTCCAACTCTCATCGCAATTATCCATGCAACTTATTAGACCAATTTTCCATGCCCTTGTCATCACAATGGTCAATGCCCTTGTTATCACAATGCTCCATGACCCCTGTCATCACCATGCTCCGTGACTCCAGTCATCACAATAGTTCATGACCTTTGACATCACAATGGTCCATGCCCTCGTCATCAACAGTCTCTGTGACCTATTTAACCACAATGCTCCATGAACTTTTCTTCCCAATGTTCTCTGACATTTGTCATCACTATGCTCCATGACTTGTCATCACAAAGCTCCATGACCCTTGGCATCACAATGCTCCATGTCATTTTCATCACAATGCTCCATGAACCTTCTCATCACATTGCTCCATGCCCTTGTCATCACAAAGCTCCATGACACTTTTCATCACAATGCTCGATGCCCTTCTCAACACAGTGCTCCATGCCCTTGTCATTACAATCTTGCATGACCCATGTATCACAGTGTTCTGTGCCCTTGTCATCACAATGCTCCATACCAACTCTCATCACAATAATTCATGAAACATTTCAGACCAATGTTCCATGCACTTCTCATCAAAATGCTCCATTACCCCTGTCATAAAAATGCACCATGACCCTTGCCATCACAATGTTCCACGGCCTAGTCATCACAAGGTTCCATGACACTTGTCATCACAATGCTCAAGATCTCTGAAATCACAATGCTCCATGCCCTTGTCATCACAAAGCTCCATGACGCATGTCATCAGAATGTTCCATGGCTTTCTCATCACAATGCTCCATGCCCTTGTCATCACAATGCTCCACGACCCTTGTAATCACAATGCTCCATGCCCCTTTTCATCTCAATGCTCCATGAACCCTGTCATCACAATGCACCATGCCCATCATCATAATGCTTCAGGCTATTGTCATCACAATGAAATCAATTTTCTCCATGACCTCTGTCATCATAATGCTCCAAACCCTTGTGATCACAATGTTCCATAACACTTATCATCACAACACCCCATGACGCTCATCATCACAATTATCCATGGTCTTCTATGAACTATGATCCATGATCTTTGTCATCACAATGCTGAATACACTTTTCATCACAATGCTCCCAGACACTTGTCGTCAGTATGCTCCTTGAACCCTGTCATGACAAGGTTCTATGCAATTTTCATAACAGTGACACAGGCATTTTCATCACAATGCTCCAAGATCCCTATAATCACAATGCTCCATGCCCTTGTCATCACAAAACTCCATGATGCATGTCATCAGAATGCTCCATGGCCTTCTCATCACAATGTTCCATGCACTAGTCACCACAATGCTCCAAGACCTCTGTAATCACCATGTTCCATGTCCCTTTTCATCAGAATGCTCCATGAGACTTGTCATCACAAGTCTCCATGGTCTTCTCATCACAATGCTCCAGGACTTTGTCATCACAATGCTCCATTCCCTTGTCATCACAATGCTCCATGACCCCTGTCGTCACAATAATCCATGAATATTTTCAGCCCAATGCTCCATGACCTACTCATCACAATGCTCCATGGCCAATATCATCACAATGCTCCATGACCACTGTCATCACAACACTCCATGACACCTGACAACACAATGATCCGGGACTCTTTTCATCAAAATGCTCCATTCCCTAGTCATCACAATGCTCCATGACCCCTGTCATCACAACACTCCCTGAACATTTTCAGCCCAGTGCTCCATGACACTTGTCATCATAATGATCCATGCCCTTGTCATCCCAATGCTCCATGTCCACTGTATTCACAATGCTCCGTGACGCTTGTCATCACCGTGCTCCATGACACCTGTCATCACAATGCTCCATGCCTTTGTCAGCAAAATACTACATTACCTTATCATTACAATGCTCTATGCGCTTGTCATCACAATACTCCATTTCCATTGTCATCACAATCATCCATGAACATTGGGATCACATTGCTTCATGCCCTTTTCATCACAATGCTCCATGCTCCTTGAAATCAAAATGATCCATGACCTCTCTCATCACAATGCTCCAAACCCTTGTGATTACAGTGTTCCATAACACTTGTCATCACAGTGCTCCATGAGGCCTGTCATCACAATACTCCATGCCCTTTTCATCACAATGCTCCATGACCTTTGTCATCACAATTCTCAATACACTTGTCATCACAATGCTCCCTGACACTTGTCATCACAATGCTCCTTGAATCCTGTCACGAAAAGGCTCCATGCAATTTTCATGACAAAGCCCCATGCTGTTTTCTTCACAATGCTCCATGCCATTGTCATCAAAATACTCCAAAAGCTTGTCATCAGAATGCTCCATGACCCTTGTCATCACAATTCTCCATGCACTTGTCAGCACAATGCTCCCTGACCCTTGTCATCACAATGCTCCAAGCCATTGTCATCACAATGCTCCATTACCTTTGTCATCAGAATCCTCCATGACACTTGGCATCACAATGCTCCATGCCATTGTCATCACAATGGGCCATTACATATGTCATCACAATGCTCCCTGACACCTCTCTTCACAATACTGCATGACCTCGACATCACAATGCTCCATGCCCTTGTCATCACAATGCGCCATTCCAACTGTCATTGCAATAATCCATGCAACTTATTAGACCAATGTTCCATGCACTTGTCATCACAATGCTCCATGCCCTTGTTTTCAAAATGCTCCATGACCACTGTCATCACAACGCTCCGTGACTCCAGTCATCACAATAGTTCATGACCTTTGTCATCACAATGGTCCCTGCCCTCGTCATCAACAGTCTCTCTGACGTTTTTAACCACAATGATCCATGAACTTTTCATCAAAATGCTCTTTGACCCTTGTCATCACAATGCTCCATGTACTTGTCAGCACAATGCTCCATGACTCATGTCATCACAATGCACCATGACCTTGTCTTCAGAGTGCTCCACAATCTTGTCATCACATTGCTCCTTAAAATTTGTCATCACAATGCTCCATGCACTTCTCATCAAAATGCTCTCTCACCACTGATATCACAATGCTACATCACTATTTGTCACAATACTCCATCACTCCTGTCATCACAATGCTACATGCACTTATCATCACAATGTTCGATGACCCCTGACATCACAATGTTCCGTAACACCTGTCATCAAAATGTTCCATGACACTTTTCATCAAATTGCTCAAAGACCCTGTCATCAGAATGTTCCCTGCCTTTCTCATCACAATGCACAACGCCCTTGCCATCAAAATGCTCCATGACCTTTGTCATCACGAAGATCCATGACCCTTGGGATCACAATGCTCCATGTCATTGTCATCACAATGCTCCATGAATGCTCTCATCACATTGCTCCAGGCCCTTGTCTTCACAAAGCTCTATGACACATGTCATCAGAATGCTCCATGGCATTCTCATCACAATGCTCCATGCCCTTGCCATCACAATGCTCCATTACCCAAGACATAACAATGCTCCATGACCCCTGCCATCAGGATGTTCCATGGCCTTGTCATCACAAAGCTCCATGACCCTTCTCATCACAATGCTCCAAGAACCCTGTAATCACAATGCTCTATGCCCTTTTTCATCTCAATGATCCATGAACCCTGTCATCACAATGCACCATGCCCATCAACATAATGCTTCATGCTATTGTCATCACAATGAAATCAAAATGCTCCATGACCTCTGTCATAACAATGCTCCAACCCCTTGTGATCACAGTATTCCGTAACACTTGTCATCACAAAGCTCAATGACGCATGCCATCAGAATGCTCCTTGTTCTTCGCCTCACAATGCTCCATGCCCTTGTCATCACAATGTTCCAAGACCCCTGTAATCATAATGCTCCTTTCCCTTGTCATCAAAAAACTCCATGACGCATGTCATCAGAATGCTCCATGGCCTTCTCATCACAATGCTCCATGCCCTAGTCATCACAATGCTCAAAGACCCCTGTAATCACAATGTTCCATTTCCCTTTTCATCAGAATGCTCCCTGAGACTTGTCATCACAAGTCTCCATGGTCTTCTCATCAAAATGCTCCAGGACCTTGTCATTACCATGCTCCATTCTGTTGTCATCACAATGCTCCATGACCCCTGTCATCACAATAATCCATGATTATTTTCATCCAAATGCTCCACGACCTCCTCATCACAATGCTCCATTGCCAATATCTTCACAGTGCTCCATGACCACTGTCATCACAACACTCCATGACACCTGACAACACAATGATCCGGGACTCATGTCATCAAAATGCTCCATTTCCTAGTTATCACAATGCTCCATGACCCCTGTCATCACAACACTCCATGAACATTTTCAGCCCATTGCTCCATGACCCTTGTCATCACAATGATCCATGCCCTTGTCATCCCAATGCTCCATGTCCACTCTCATCACAGTAATCCATGAAACATTTCACACCAATGCTTCCTGTCCTTCTCATCACAATGCTCCATTACACCTGTCATAACAATGTTCCATGACCCCTGCCATCACAAAGTTCCATGGCCTTGTCATTCACAAGGCTCCATGACACTTGTCATCACAATGTCCCAAGACCCCTGTAATCAAAATGCTCCATGCTCTTGTCATCACAAAGCTCCATGGCTCATGTCATTAGAATGTTCCATGGACTTCTCATCACAATGCTCCAAGACACTTTTTATCACAATGCTCCATGCCCCTTTTCATCTCAAAGCTCCATGAATCCTATCATCACAATGCACCATGCCCATTATCATAATGCTTCAGGCTATTTTCCTCACAATGAAATCAAAATGCTCCATGACCTCTGTCATCACAATGCTCCAAACCGTTGGGATCACAATGTTCCATAACACTTCTCATCACAACACCCCATGATGCTCATAATCACAATTATCCATGGTCTTCTCATCACTATGCTCCATAACCTTTGTCATTACAATGCTCAATACACTTGTCATCACAATGCTCCCTGACACTTGTCGTCAGTATGCTCCTTGAACACTGTCATGACAAGGCTCCATGCCTTTTTCATCACAATGATCCATGCCCTTTTCATCACAATGCTCCAAGACACCTGTAATCACAATGCTCCATGCACTTGTCATCACAGTGCTCCATGACACATTCATCAGAATTCTCCATGGCCTTCTCTTCACAATGATCCATGCCCTTGTCATCACAATGCTCCAAGACCCCTGTAATCACAATTCTCCATGCCGCTTGTCATTATAGCACTCCATGACGCTCGTCTTCACAATTATCCATGGTCTTCTCATCACAGTGCTACAAGGTCTTGCCATCACAATGCTCCATGCCCTGGTCATCACAATGCTCTATGTTCCCTTTCATCACAATTCTCCACGTTCTTGGCATCACTATGTTCCATTCCACTTCCCATCACAGTGTTAAATGCTTTGTCATCACAATACTGCACAAGCTTGTCATCAGAATACTCCATGACCCTTGTCATCACAATGATCCATGACCCCTGTCATCACAATGCTCCATGAGACCTATCATCACAATGCTCCATGCCCCTTGTCATTACAGTGCTCCATGATGCTCGTCACCAGAATTATCCATGGTCTTCTCATCACAGTTCTCCACGGTCTTGCCATAACAATGCTCCATGCCCTGGTCATCACAATGCTACATGTCCCTTGTCATCACAATTCTCCAGGTCCTTGTCATCACAATGCTCCATGACAGTTCTCATCCCCATGTTACATGCTCTTGTCATCACAATTCTCCATGCACTTGTCATCGCAATGTCCCATGACCCCTGTCATAGCAAGCTCCATGCCTTTGTCATCACAATGTTTCACGACATTTTCATCAAAATTCTGAAAGGCCGTTGTCATCACAATGCTCCATGCCCTTGTCATCCCAATGCTCCATGGCCCTTGTCATCACAATGCTCCAAGCCCTTGTCATCACAATGCTCCATTACCTTTGTCATCACAATCCTCCATAACACTCGGCATCACAATGCTCCATGCCATTGTCATCACAATGGAACATGAAATATGCCATCACAATGCTCCCTGACACCTGTCTTCACAATACTCCATGACCTTGTCATCACAATGCTCCATGCCCTTTTCATCACAATGTGCCATGCCCACTGTCAACACAATTATCCATGAAACTTGTCAGACCAATGCTCCATGCTCCTGTCATCACAATGCTACCTGACCCCAGTCATCACAATGCTCCGTGTGTCCCGTCATCACAAGACTCCATGACGTGTGTCACCACAAAAGTCAATGCCCTCATCATCACAAGGCTCTGTGAAATATGTCACCACAATGCTCCATGAACTTTTCATCAAAATGCTCAATGTTATTGTCATCACAATGCTCCATGAACGCTCTCGTCACATTGCTCCATGACCTTGTCATCACAAAGCTCCATGACGCATGTCATCAGAAGGCTCCATGGCCTTCTCATCACAATGTTCCATGTCCTTGCCATCACAATTCTCCATTAAACCTGTCATAACAGTGCTCCATGACCCCTGTCATCACGATGTTCCATGGCCTTGTCATCACAAGGCTCTATGACCCTTCTAATCACAATGCTCCAAGACCTCTGTAATCACAAAGCTCCATGCCCCTTTTCATCTCAATGATCCATGAACCCGGTCATCACAATGCACCATGCCCATCATCAAAAGGCTTCATGCTATTGTCATCACAATGAAATCAAAATGCTCCATGATCTCTGTCATCACAATGCTCCAAATCCTTGTGATCAAAATGTTCCATAACACTTATCATCACCACGCCCCATGACTCTCGTCATCACATTTATCCATGGTCTTCTCATCACAATGCTCCATGACCTTTTTCATCACAATGCTCAATACACTTGTCATCACAATGCTCCCTGACACTTGTCCTCAGTATGCTCCTTGAACCCTGTCATGACAAGGCTCCATGCCTTTTTCCTCACAATGTTCCATGCCCTTGTCATCACAAAGCTCCATGATGCATGTCATCAGAACGTTCCATGGCCATCTCATCCCAATGCTCCATGCCATTGTCATCACAATGCCCCAAGACCCCTGTAATCACAATGCTCCATGCCCCTTTTCATCAGAATATTCCATGAGATTTGTCATCACAAGTCTCCATGGTCTTCTCATCACAATGCTCCAGTACCTTGTCATCACAAGCCTCCATGGCCCCTGTCATCACAATACTCCATGAACGTTTTCAGCCCAATGCTCCTTGAACTTCTCATCACAATGCTCCATGAACCCTGTCATCACAATGCTCCATGACTCCTGTCATCACAACGATCCATGAACACTGACAACGCAATGATCCGGGACTCTTGTCATCAAAATGCTCCATGCCCTTGTCATCCCAATGCTCCATGACCCCTGTAATCACAATGCTCCGTGACGCTTGTCATCACAGTGCTCCATGAAGCTTGTCATCACAATGCTCCATGCCTTTGTCAGCAATATGCTACATAATCTTGTCATCACAATGCTCCATGCGCTTGTCATCACAATCCTTCATGACACTTTGGATCATATTGCTTCATGCCCTTGGCATCTCCCTCTTGCCTTTCTGGTTTTTACAGATTTTCGGATGTCCCTTTTGACCCATGGGAATTTACAATTCTTTTGTAGTGTGGATTTGCATTGCACGCTTGCTTGATTGTCCAAAAAGGGCGTATGGGTTTTCTCCTGAATATATTCAGGAGAAAACGCATACGCCCTTTTTGGCCAAGTGCATCATTGTCGAAGTTGTGATGCTTTTCCTGTGCTTTAAAGGCGATTCCAATTTACCTCTTGAAATATGTTTTGTGCAATTCTGCCTCATTTTCAAGTCAGCTTCGTTGCCTTCCCTCAACAGATTTTTGGAAGACAGTAGTCCTTTATAACTGTAGGTTTGTGAATTGCTGTGCCCTTGAGCTCCAATTTTCAAATCCCATTTTTGGGAGCTGACTGCAAATCCACAATTTTGCTTCAGGACCTATACTTGTTCCAGGGGTGGCTATACTGTTCCCTGCAGGTGGCTGAGGCTTTGGTTAATTCTTCTTCTTGACGGGAATTTAGAGTGACATGTGCCCGTCCAAAAGCCTACATCTGCTCTCTGATTGGTTCTCCCTCTTCCCTTTCATCCTCTGCACAATTAGCAAACTGTGCGAACCAGGAGGTTATAGGGGCTGGCTCTCCTAAGTTGGGAGATTGATAGTAAAGCAGTTGGAATGCCAAACTGGAGCACAAGGATAGGAAAAATTAGGAGACTTTTAGAAACCTTTCACCATCACAGGGTGTCCATTCTCTAGGTTTCCCATACATGTTATAACTGTAGTGATATTCCCTACTACCTGGAGATTTGGTATCCATGGAATCGTGGCATGCATTAGTACTTTAAAGGGTCTGCATTTTCTCTCCCAATCTCACCAGTCCTCTCAGTCCCAAGTGTCCAGCCTTATGTCTCATCCAGCTGTCTTTACAGATAGGGTCATTCCCGGTTTCATCAGAACCCCTGAAGGAATTGTGTAAGAATTTCGCTGTTTTTTTGTTTGTTTTTGAAATTAATTTTTATAATGGGGTTGAGCTGATTTTCACTGATGTGTTTATGCCAGTCTAGACACACTTGATTCCCTTATGAAGACAAATCAATACATAGGTTTTAAGATTCTCACTAGTCAGATATATTCCTCTGCGGGGAATAGGGGGTTTGAGTCCCGTTCACTGAGGAAGGGGTAGGTCTCGTCGGTTCTCTATTTGGTTTATGGAATGGTACCTGTGCTAATATCAAACTCTGGTTTTATGCATCACCCCACCTCTCCTTTCCCATTAAACAGGCATAGGAGTGTTTTCTAAATGTGAGACTCTCTTCTCTTTCTTAATTCATTTCATGTGTTGTGATGTTGACATTCCCTCTGTAAGTGATATCTTATGAATAGATTCTTTTTCTGTGTGACTAAGTTCACTTAGAATCATCATACCTAAATCCATTCTTTATGCTGCTACTGGCCTTATGACATTGATTTCACGTCTGAGTGATATTCCGTTGTACAAAATTACCACAAGTAATTTATGCATTTCTCTTTTTCCTGGGATATTTTAGGTGTACCGAAGTTGAGGTTCATGTATGCAGAGCAGCCCTAAACTTTGGAGTGCCTGTGTGTTGTCGATATTTAGTCTTCCAAAGTTATATGTCCATGAGTTGAAGTCCCCTTTGCTCGGGGGCTTTGTATTTAAATGTTTTAGGAAACAGCATACACTTCTTCAGAGTGGCTCTTGGATATTTATACCCCACCCATCAGCGTGACTAGGCTCCCTGTTCTCCATGGCCTCTCCAGCATTTCTGGTTTGTACACATTTTTTGGATGGCCTTTCTGAGCAGTGGAAATTGAGACTTCTTTGTTGTGCGGATTTGCATTTCCCGCTAGCTTGGTTGGCCAAAAACTCTGTATGTGTTTTTTTCCTGAAGATATTCACGAAAAAAAGGCATACACCCTTTTGCCCACCTGCATCATTTTAGAAATTCTGCTGCTTTTCATATGCTTTAAATGTGAGTACAATCTACCTTTTGAAATCTCTTTCCTGCAATTCTGTCTCTCATTCAGAACCTCTTCGTTGCCTTACCTGAATATATTTTTGGACGTTGGTTATCATTTATATCTTTGCAGGTCTTTGAATTGTCTGCTCCTGAGCTCCATTTTACAACTCGCTTTTATTGTGAGCTTGCCGCCAAACCATTGGATTGCTTCTGGCACTATTCTTGTTCTGAGGAGGCAGGCTGAGCCTTTGGTTAATTCTTGTTCCTAATGGGAAATTAGAGTGACATGTGCCTGTCAAAACTCCTACAGCTTATCTCTCATTGGTTTCCCCCTTCCCATTTATCCTCTGCACAAATTGCAAACTGTGTGAAACAGGAGGTTAAAGGTGCTGATTCTCCAAGAGGGGATATTGTTAATAATGAGGCTGGAATGGCGAACCCCAGCACCAGGAGATCAAAAATGAGGTGCATTTTAGACACCTTTCCTGAGCACACGGTGTACATTCATCTCGGTTTCGCAGGCATGATTTCGCTGTCAGAAGATTCCCTTGAACCTGCCGATTTGGGACCCATGGAATGGGTACCAGGCAGTATTACTTTAAAAGGTCTGCATTTCCTCACCCAGCCTCTCTAACATCTCTTAGCGTGCATAGCTTCCAGCCTTATATATCATCCTGCTTTGGGTCTACATGTGTTCAATCCATGTTACATCGTAGCCCTTCACCAAAAGTTGTAAGAATTTTTGTTTGTCTCACCGTTTTTATAAATATTTTTAAATTTATTTTTATATTTGTTACAGCTGATTTTCAAAGCTCTGTTTTTTGCTGTTGTACATCCACTTGATTCATGTACTGTGAGACAACAATAAATTATTTTTCAGATGCTTACGAGTCATATGTATTATTGTCCAGTGACTTGAGTGGGCTGAGTGCAGTTCTTTGAGGTACCGTGTAGGCCTTGTCAGTTATTCAATTTGGTACTTGGAATGGTATATTTGCTAATTTCAACCTCCTGGATAATACCTCACCATTCCCCACCTTTCCCATTTAGCAGCCTTATGTCTATTTTCTACATATTTGACTATGTTTCTGTTTTGTAGTTTATTTCATGTGTAGCCATGTTTGATTCCACCTTTAAGTGACATCTTATGATATGTGTCTTTTTCTTTCTGACATATGTCACTTAGAATGATCGTATGTAACTCCTCCAGAGTTGTTCCAACTGGCCTTATTTCATTGATTTCGGGATGAGTAATATTCCACTCTACATAAGTACCCCATCTCTTTTATCCATTTTATCCTTCCAGGGACATTTAGGTTATATCCAAGTGGAGGCCCTTTTTAACAGAGATGTGGTAAACGTTGGAGTGCCTGTTTTCTGTCATTTTTTGTTTTTCCCAAGGTATACGCCCATGAGTGCAAGTGCCCTATGCTCTGTAGCTCAGTTTTCAGATGTTTTAGCAAACACAATACACTTCTCCAGAGTGGCCGTTGGCACATTACATTTCCACTATCAGCCTCACAGGGCTCCCTTTTCTCCTCACCCTGTCCGGCATTTCTGGTGTTTACACTTTATGTGGATGGCCCTTCTGACTGATGTGAAGTGATACATTTTGTAGTATTGATTTCCAGTGCCCACCTGTTTGGTTGGATAAAAAGTGTGTATGGCCTTTACTTGAATATATTCAGAAAAAAATGCATACGCCCTTTTGGGCCAAGTGCATCATTGGCGATGTTCAGCCCCTTTTCTTGTGCTTTAATGGGGAGTCCTTTCTACCTCTTCAAATCTGTTTCCTGCCACACCCCCTTGCTTACAATCCTTTTCTGTGACTTACCTCAAGACATTTTTCAACAATAGATATTTTCAACTCTGCAGTTTCATGAATTTTAGTGCCCCTGAGTTCCATTTTTCAACTTGTGTTTTTGGAAACTGGACACAAAACAGCGGGATTTCCTCTAGACCTATTCTGTTTCCGTGGGCAATTCTAGCCTTTGATGAATTTGTCTTCCAGATTGGAAATTAGAGTGGCATGTGCCTGTCCAAAAAACTAAGACTTGTCTCTAAATTTTTCTCATCCTTCCGCTTCATCCTCTGGACAAATTCCAAACTGTGTGCAACAGGATGTTGACGGTGCTGATACCCCCAAGTGAGGAGATTGTTAGGAAAGATGCTGGAGGGGTAAACCCGAGCACCAGGCGATGAGGAGATGAGGTGCCTTTTCCAAACTCTTTCCGATCAAACGGTGTACCATCCTCTAGGTGTGACAGGCATGTTTTAGCTGTAGGAAGGGTCCCGTGCATGGAAGGAGAACACCAGGGATTTTTCCAAATCAGTGCCTCCCCGTACCCCAAACTGGGGAATTTTTAAGCTACAGCTACACGTATGTCCATTAAAGGCCTTGGGAAATAGGCAGAGCCCAAACTTTAGATGATTGAAATCTTCAGGGTCAGAAGCGTTCACCATGGGCCTTGCTTAGGTTACATTTTATCTGTCATTGATAGATGATGTCAATAAAAATATCGATTCTTTTTCAGATTATTTCCCCTTATAGGTTATTGCAAAATATTCAGTGTAGTTCCCTGTGCTATACAGTAGTTCCTTGTTGATGATCTATTTTATACATAGCAGTGTGTATGTGTTAATCCCAAACTGTTAATTTATCCCTTCTCCTACCTTTCCCCTTTGGTAATAATAAATTATAAGATTTTATACTTCTCAGAAATGGGGGAGCTGAAAGAGAGGTATCCTTTTCAATGGAAAAGCATTCAAAACAAGATTGAAGCTTCAGCCAAGAGTATTCGAAGTACATCCATGGAAATAAATCACTTCATTTCTCTAATGTTGAGCTGACAAATAAGACAGACGTCTTCACTGAACTTGCTTATAGTAAAGTGATGGAAATATCAAAGGTAAGTTTTAGAAAAATCTTATTTTACCCGAGCATTATACACTGCTCTATGTTAACTACAGTTTGGCTCACACATCTGTTCATTGAAGTTACAATGTTCTCAATTTCTGTTACTGATCCTCCAGAGTGGACCCCAACAGGATTCACCGTGCCCAGTGTCACTGGAGCCAAGAGATCAAGACTGAGTTTGCTTCAGAAGCAAAGGAAACATTATTTTGAAAACAGAATGGAGAGGTGAGAGCGTGCATTCCCCCACGGGCTGTGGGCTGGGCTGCTGTGTAGGGATCCCGGCAGAGTCAGTGGGAGGGAGGGGATGGAGCTCTCGAGGGCTGGGTTGGCTGCAGCTCAGGCTCTATGCCGTGGAGTCTGCATGGGACCCCGCTAGCTGAGGTGTCGACCCAGCCATTCTGAAATAGGAAATCGGGTCTGAAGTGCCGGGTGTGGGACCTCTGCATGCGGAACCCTAGGAGCACATGAAATTAGACAAAGCACAAAGGAAAAACCGGTTAGACTTTATTTTATTGCCCAGATTCTCTTTTTATCTCCCAGGAATTTTTAATGAACGTTGCCGGAGATGAAACCCTACTCTGCTTTTTGTTCCGTTCCTCATTCTTGGGGTGTTGAGGGTGCAGACCCCTCTTTTGTAACTGCTTCATGCTGTGGTGGGAGCCCTGATACCTGGGGGAGGGGCAAAACGTCTCCCCACCAGCCTCCAGGTGAGGTTGATTGTCCCAAGGCCTCCTGCCTCACTTCTTGTCCGCCTGAGCACCAGCATTGGAAGTGTTATAGATTCTAATGACCTTTAAGGGTCCAGGAAACAGATGCGCAGAGATGCTGAGGTGGCAGGTTTCACCCCACCCCACATTTTTTCGGCGACCTTAGGCTGACGGTTTTTGCCAGCCTAGATGATCTGACCAGTAGTCTGTGCTTTCTTTAATTAGGTCCCTGAATAAATGTACAAACAGCACCATGTGTCAGAACCCTGCCCGCACAACTCCCAGACAGTCCAGGGTCAGTGGTGATCCAGGACCATGACGTCCACTGAGTCAACGGCCTTTAGATGTAGCCAGCAGTCCAGCCGGTCATATTGGCCACCATCACCGCGTTGTCTGTAGGGTTTTCTATGGTGAAAGCGTGATATACGTTTCCCCCTCCAAGTTTATTAGCTCCCCTCTGGGTGCAGTAAGTCCTGCAAGCAGTAGTCTGCTCTTTCAGGGCACAGTCTTCTTGTTTTCTGAGAGAAACTCCAGGTCAAGTGATGGTCACACGAGTCATCTTGGGGGCCCGTTGCCCCCGTTTGTCTCTCTGGAGGTTGGAGTTGGAGGGCCTCCTCACTCGAGGTCAGTGTGTCCACAGAGCGACCCCTGCAACATCAGGGCATGATGGGTGGTTAGGATCACGACGTGGGGTCCTTTTCCCTTAGGAGGGAGCTGGACTTGTGGGCTGCTGATTTCTAGCTTTTTAGATACCCCAGTATCCTGACCTGATGAGTCGGTGGGCAAAGCCCTTGGTGACCATAGTTTATCATACCTGAAGGGCATTCTTGTGTTGCTCCATTTCAGGTGGTCCCAGTTTTTGCACTAAGGCTCCAAGGGCAATTAACCTTTGACCGGGTATGTAAAGGTCAAAGGGTTTAGCTAAATTAGGGAGTTCCTGGGCAAGTGTCTGAATTGACTGCTCTTTCCATTCTTGAAAGGCTGCTTCTGGATTCTATTCAAAAGGATCATCATCTTTTCGTGTCAGTGTTTCATGTAGAGGCCCAGCTATTAGACTGTAGTTAGGGATCCAGATGCAGAAAACCTTGGACTCCCCAGGAACCCCTAAGCTGTCTTCTAGTTTTAGAAGAGGTAAGGCTGCAAATGGCTTCTTCCCTATCCTGGGATGCGTTTCTCCGAATATCTGTGAGAATGAAGCCCAGGCATGTCACCTAAGCCTGGGATATTTGAGCCTTTTTCTTGGACACCTTCTATCCTTTCTTGGCTAGGTAGTTTAGAGGCGTCTTTAGTAGGCCTGGCGATCAGAATGTCATCTGCATATTGAAGGAGGGTTCCCTTTTACAGAGGTAGAACGTTTAGGTCTTTAGAGGACATTTCCCCAATGATGGTGTGGGGATTTTTGTACCGTTGGGGCAGGACGGCCCAGCATTATTGCTTTTGTTGCATGTTGTGTCCTGCCACTCACAAGCCAAAAATTCTTGTGACTCTGAGATGAATGGAATACAGAAGAAGGCATCATTGAAGTGTAATACAGAATGCCATGGCCTGGTGGATGGTAGAATTTCCAGCAGGGTGTAGGAAATAGGAGCTACTGGATGTATATCCTCGGTGGCTTCACTGACTGTCCTGATATCTTTTACCAGGTCTCCAGCAGCCCATGGAGCTCTCATGGTCAGGCCAATCCCAGTATATGGAGCTCACCTGGGCTGCACCACCCATCCCCACAGCCCACGGGGCTCTCGTGTTCAAGTCCCTCCCAGGGTATGGAGCTCACCTGTGCAGCTACCCAGCAGCCATTGGGGCTCTCATAGTCAGGCCCTTCCCAGGATACAGAGCTCCCTTGGGCAGGTACCCCAGCAGGGCTGGACACACAGGAACAGTGCACATAGCCCACCTTGCAGAGAACCCCCAGCTCACCTGTCGCTCACAGCTGACACAGAACACCTCAGAGCAGGACTTGAACTAACAAACAGCAGCTCTGACAAGTCTGTGACCCTGGCTATCACTCTGTGCAGCCTCTCTCTGCCTGGTCTTCCAGACACTTCCACTGCAGCCAGGGCACCAGGCCTCTGTCTCCACCCACCATCACTCCTCTCCCTGACTCCTGGGTTCCTCTCATTAGGATAGTGTCTTCTTGAAGTTGTTTGCCACTCATGGACCAGATAAAATGATAAGAAAACAAGCCGCAGCTGCAGCCCCTTGTCTAGCCTGACTCTCAAGGGCCCACACCTGTTCCTTGGGCCTGGCCCGTTTAGCAAGGTTCGTTTTCTGCTACTGTGAGCCCCTGAGGGGTGAGGATTGGCTGATTTGGGCAGCCTGACCATGCCTACCAGCCCTCCCCAGGTGTGCCTGGGTTGAGGTCAATATAAACACCTCTCCAGACAGCTAGAGCCCCTTTAGCTGTGCCTGATGCCATATTCTCTGCCCCGTCAGCAGTGTCGGGGCTGGGGTGGTGGTAGGGAGTGAGGGGCCGTGGCTTTGTGGGTGGCCCAGTGTGAGTGGGGCTCTGCTGGACTTTCCACAGGAGTTGCTAGGCTGCCACCTGCTAAAGAAGAGGATGTGTCATCCATACCTGCCGCTTGAATTTCTCCCCAGGCAGAGGTGAGGAAGTAAAAAAGCAGTGGGGGCCGTGGCAGGAGGGGTATCTCAGGCAGGGAAATGCAAAGCTTCCAGAAGAGCATCTGGGGCCAGGACCATCCTGACTGGCCTGCAGGCACCAAGTCGGCCTGCGTGCTGTCGCTGGTGTGGCTCCACAGCCCTTCCTCTAGGCTTGCAAGTGCTTGTACATATTCAGGTGTTTTACCTGGAAAGGGTGGGAAGAGTTCAGCTGCAGCAGGACTGGGGCTCAGCTCACATTTACTCACAGACGCCTCAACACAGTCCCCCCAGCTTTGCAATGAGGATGCTCCTTGTCGGGGGGAGCGCTGCTGACTCCATGGGAGACGATTTCCCACCTCTGACCAACTTAAGAATTTTTTACCACTGGAGCAAGTGCCCTGATACGATTTTCCTCTGTATAACTGGTGGGTTCTGTTTTTTTTTTTTTTTTCTTTTTTTTCTTTTTGGTTCAAGGTAGATTTTATTTATTCCTCTTTTTTTTTTAATTTGGAGATATAAACATGGAAATAATGCATTAATATAAAGACGTCTAAGTGAAGGGAAATACTTTTTTTCTGTTTTCTTTTATTAAATGCTATTTATTTTTATTTTTTTAAATTTATTACTTTTATACAGCAGGTTCTTATTGGATATCTATTTTATACATATAAGTGTGCACATGTGAATCCCAGTCTCCCAATTCATCCCACCACCCCCCTCACATGGCGTTTCCCCCTTGGTGTCCATATGTTTGTTCTCTACATCTGTGTCTCTATATCTGCCCTGAAAACAGGTTCATCTGTACCATTTTTCTAGGTTCCACATATATGCATTAATATACAATATTTGTTTTTCTCTTTCTGACTTACTTCACTCCGTATGACAGTCTCTTGATCCATTAAGGTCTCTACAAATGACCCAATTTCATTCCTATGTATGGCTGAGTAATATTCCATTGTATATATGTACCACATCTTTATCCATTCGTCTGTCTGTGGGCACTTAGGTTGCTTTCATTACCTGGCTATTGTAAATAGTGGTGCAATGAACATTGTGGTGAATGTGTATTTTTGATTTATGGTTTTCTCTGGGTATATGCCCAGTAGTGGGGTTGCTGGATTATATGGTAATTCTATTTTTACTTTTTTAAGGATCCTCCATACTGTTTCCCATAGAGACTGTATCAATTTACATTCCCAACAATAGTGGAAGAAGGTTCCTTTTCTCCATACCCTCTCCAGAATTTGTTGTTTGTAGATTCTCTGTTGATGCCCATTCTAACAGGTGTGACATGACACCTCATTGTAGTTTCCATTTCCATTTCTCTAATAATTAGTGATGTTGAGCAGATTTTCATGTGCGTACTGGCCACCTCTATGTCTTCTTGGAAGAAATGTCTATTTATATCTTCTTCCATTTTTGTACTGGGTTGTTTGTTTTATTAATATTGAGCTGCATGAGCTGTTTATATATATTGGAGATTAATCATTTGTCCATTGATTCATTTGCAAATATTTTCTGCCATTCTGAGGGTTGTCTTTTCATCTTGTTTGTAGTTTCCTTTGCTTTGCAAAAGCTTTTACGTTCCCTTAGGTCCCATCTGTTTAGTTTTCTTTTTTATTTCATTACTATAAGAGGTGGATCAAAAAAGATCTTGCTGTGATTTACGTCAGAGTATCCTTCGTAAGTTTTCCTCTCAGAGTTTTATACTATCCGGTCTTACATTAAGGTCTCTAATCCATTTTGAATATATTTTTATGTATGGTGTTGGGGAGTGTTCTAATTTCATTCTTTTACATGTAGCTCTCCATATTTCTCAGCACCAATGATTGAAGAGACTGTCTTATCTCCATTGTATAGTCTTGCCTCCTTTGTCATAGATTAGGTGACCATAGATGTGTTGGTTTATCCCTGTGCTTTCTTTTTTTTTTCCTTTTACACGTTTATTGGAGTGTAATTGCTTTACACTGGAGTGTTCGTTTCTGCTGTATAACAAAGTGAATCAGCTATACATATACAAATATCACCAGATCCCCTCCGTCTTGCATCTCCCTCTCACACCCCATATCCCACCCCTTTATGTGGTCACAAAGCACCAAGCTGATCTCCCTGTTCTATGTGGCTGCTTCCCAGTAGCTATTGGTGTTACATTTGGTAATGTATTTATGTCCATGCCACTCTCTCACTTCGTCCAAGCTTACCCATCCCCCTTCTGGTGTCCTCAAGTCCTTTCTCTATGTCTGTGTCCTTAATACTGTCCTGCCACTAGGTTCTTCAAAATCTTTTTTTTTTCTTCATTAGATTCCGTATATCTCTGTTAACATACAGTATTTGTTTTTCCCTTTTTGACTTACTTCACTGTGTAGGACAGACTCTAAGTCCATCCACCTCAGTACACATAACTCAGTTTTGCTTCTTTTTATGGCTGAATAATACTCCATTGTATATATGTGCCAGATCTTCTTTAAACATTCATCTGTCGATGGACACTTAGGTTGCTTCCATGTCATGACTATTGTAAATAGAGCTGCAATGAACATTTTTCTACATAACTCTTTTTGAATTATGGTTTTCACAAGGCAAATGCCCAGTAGTTGGATTGTTGTGTCATATGGTACTTCTATTGTTAGTTATTTAAAGGAACCTCCGTACTGTTCTCCCTAGTGCCCATATCAATTTACATTCCCACCCACAGTGCAAGTGTGTTCCCTTTTCTCCAATAAAGGCCTCTCCAGCATTTATTGTTTTGTAGATTTTTTTGATGATTGCCACTCTGACTGCTGTGAGGTGATACCTCACGGTAGTTTTGATTTGCATTTCTCTAATGATTAGTAATGTTCAACATCCTTTCATGTGTTTCTTGGTAATCTGTATATCTTCTTTGGAGAAATGTCTATTTAGGTCTTCTGCCCGTTTTTGGATTGGGTTGTTTGTTTTTGTGATATTGAGCTACATGAGGTGCTTGTAAAGTTTGGAGATTAATCCTTTGTCAATTGCTTCATTTGGAAATATTTTCTCCCATTCTGAGGGTTGTTTTTGCATCTTGTTTATGTTTTCCTGTACTGTGTAAAAGCTTTTAAGTTTCATTAGGTCCCATTTGTTGATTTCTGTTTTTATTTCCATTTCTCTAGGAGGTGGGTCCAAAAGGATCTTGCTGTGATTTATGTCATAGAGTGTTCTGCCTATGGTTTCCTCTAAGTTTTTTATAGTGTCTGGTCTTATATTTAGATCTCTAATCAATTTAGAGTTTATTTTTGTGTATAGTGTTATGGAGTGTTCTAATTTCATTCTTTTATGTGTAGGGGTCCAGTTTATCCAGCACCAATTACTGAAGAGACTGTCTTTCCTCCATTGTATATCCTTAGCTCCTTTGTCATAGATGAGATAGCCATAGGTATGTAGGTTTATCTCTGGGCTTTCTGTCCTGTTCCATTGATCTGTGTTTATGCCAATCTACATACACTTGATTCCATTATGCAGACATATAAATACATAGGTTTCAAGTTTATTACCAGTCAGATATATTCCTCTTCAGTGAATAGGGTGTTTTGTGTCCAGTTCATTGAGAAAGGAGTAGGTCTTGTCTATTACATATTTGGTATATGGAATGGGATCTGTGCTAATTTCAAACTCTTCTTTTACACATCACCCCACGTCACCTTTCCCCTTAAGGAGGAATAAGTGTGTTTTCTAAATGTGTAACTCTGTTCACATTTGAAATTCAGTTCATGTGTAGCCATGATTACATTCCCTCTATAAGTGATATATTACAATATTTTTTTTCTTTGTGGCTCATTTCACTTAGCATCATCATACCTAAAGCCACTCATTATGCTGCTATTGGCCTTATGACATTGATTTTATGTCTGAGTGACATTCCATTGTATATAAGTACCACAACATCTATATCCATTTTCTTCCCTTTCCTGGGATATTTAAAGTGTACTGAAGTCGAGGTTCTTGTAAACAGAGCAGCCCTAAAGTTTGGGCTGGCTGTGTGTTGTGGATTTTTAGTTTTCACAAAATACACGTCCATGAGTGGACGTGTGCTATGCTCTGTAGCTCTGTTTTAGAAAACAACATACAGTTCTCCAGAGAGGCTGTTGGCAATTTACATCCTGTCCATCGGCATAACCAGACTCCCTTTTCTCCATGGCCTGTCCTGCATTTGTGGTTTTTACACTATTTGTGGATGGCCCTTTTGACTGGAGGTAAGGGACACTTCTATGTAGTGTGGATTTGCAATGCCTGATGGTTTGCTTGCCCAAAATGGTGTATGCATTTTTTCCCGAATATATTCAAGAAAATGCACATACTCCCTTTTCGGCCAAGGGCAAAATTGTCGAAGTTCTGTCACATTTCATGTGCTTTAAAGACAATTCCAATCTACCTCTTGAAATCTGTTTCCTTCAATTCTGCCTTGCATTCAAATCCTCTGCACTGCCTTACCTCAATATATTTCTGGATGATAGTTGTCCTTTATAACTCTGCAAGTTTGTGAATTGCTGTGCCCCTGATTTCTATTTTTCAACTGGCCTCTTTGTGAGCTGGCTGCAATACCGCAGGATGGCTGTAGGCCCTAGTCTGGTTCTGGGGTGTCAGGCTGAGCCTTTGGTTAATTCTTCTTGCTGATGGGAACCTAGAGTGACATGTGCCCATCCAAACACCTACAGCTAATCTCTCATTTGTTTCCCCTCTTCCTGTTCATCCTCTGCACAATTTGCAAACTGTGCATAACAGGAGGGTAAAGGCGCTGACACTCCAAGTGGGGGGATTTTTAGTAATGCAGATGGAATGGCGAAGCCGAGCATGACAAAAGGAAAAATGAGGTACGTTTTGGAAACTTTCCCAATTACACAGTGTACCATCCACTGGGTTTCCCATGCATGCTTTAACTGTAGGAAGATTCCCTTAAACTTGGAGATTTGGGACCACTAGAATGGGTAGTACACAGTATTGCTCTAAGTTGTGTTCTTTTGCTCACACAACTTCAACAATCTTGTCAGCCCCAAGTGTCCAGTTTTATGTCTCATCCAGCTGTGGGTGTAAAGGTGGACAGTCCAGGTTGCATCACAGGCCCTGAACGTAATTCTTAAGGCTTTCCCTCTGTTTCACTGTTTTTGCATTTTGCTTTTGAAATTTATTTTTATAAGGGTATTTAGCTGAATTTCAGTGCTGTGTTCATGCCGTTATACACACACATGACTCCTTTATGGAGACATGATAATGCATATGTTTTAAAATTCTTGGAGTCAGATATATTCCTCTGCAATGAATAGGGGGTGTTGAGTCGAGTTCATGGTGCGGGGAGTAGGTGATGTCTATTACATACTTGGTTTATGTAACGGTATCTGTGCTAATTTAAAACTGTGGTTTTATGCATCAACTCACCTCGCCTTTCCCGTTAAGAAGGCATAATATTGTTTTCTAAGTGTGTGACTCGGTTGTGTTTGTAATTCAGCTCATTCGTAGCGAAGTGTACATTCCCAAAATAGTGATATCTTATGATAAGATTTGGTACACTGTTATCTTTCCTAACTCAGTTCATATGTAGCCATGTTTACAGGATCTTCATAAGTGATATCTTATGATAAGTTTCTTTTTCTGTGTGACTTATTTCACTTAGAATCATCGTACCTGAATCCACTCATTTTGCTGCTACTGGCCTTATGACATTGATTTCATGGCTGAGGGGTATTCCATCGTATGTAAGTAACACAATTTTTTGAACCATTTTAATCGTTCCTGGGATATTTAAGTTGTACCCAAGTTGAGGTTCTTGTAAGCAGTGCAGCCCTAAACTTTGGGGTGGCTCTGTCTTATTGATTTTCAGTTTTCCCAAGGTATATTCCCTAGACTGGAAGTGCCCTTGGCTCTGTAGCTCGGTTGTTTACTTGTTTATGGAACACAATGCACTCCTCCAGTGAGGCAGTTGGCAATTTATATCCTGACCATCAGCAAAACAAGGCTCCCTGATCTCCAGGGCCTGTCTTGCCTTTCTGCTTTTTATCCATTTTGTGGATGTGCCTTTTGACTGGTGAGAAGTGATACTCCTTTGGAGTGCAGATTTGCATTGCCCGCTTGTTTGCTTAGCCAAAAAGGGAGTATGGATTTTCTCTTGAATATATTCATGAAAAAACGCATACGCCCTTTTTGGCCAAGTGCATCATTGTCGAAGTAGTGCCCCTCTTCCTGTGCTTTAAAGGCGATTCCAACGTACCTATTGAAATCTGTTTCCTGCTATTCTGCCTCGCTTTCAAGTCCGCCTCGTTGCCTTCCCTCAACAGATTTTTGGACGATAGTTGTCCTTTATTACTCTGCCAGTTTGTGAACTGCTGTGCCCCTGAGCTCCATTTTTTAACTCGTTTTTTGTGAGCTGAACGCAAGTCCAAAATTTTGGTTCAGGAACTCTACTGGTTCCCGGTGGGTGTCGGAGACTTTGGTTAATTCTACTTCCAACCGGGATATAAGAGTGACATGTGCCCTTCCAAATGCCTGACAGCTACTCTCTCATTGGTTCTCCCTCTTCCCTTTTATCCTCTGCCAAATTGGCAACCAGTGTGAACCAGGAATTTAAAGGGGCTGTCTCTCCAAAATGGGTGATTGATAGAAAAGCAGTTGGAAATTCAAACTGGAGCACCAGGAGAGAGAGTATTAGGTGAGTTTTAGAAACCATTCGTATTCACACTGTGTCCATTCTCTAGGTTTCCCGTACATATTATAACTGTAGTAATATTCACTTCAACCTGGAGAGTTGGGACGCATGGAATGGGTTCCATGCATTATTGCTTTAAAGGGTCTGCATTTGCTCACCCAATCTCACCAATCCTCTCAGTCCCATGTGTCTAGCCTTCTGCCACATCCAGCTGTCATTGTAGATAAGGTCATTCCAGGTTTCATCAGATACCCTGAAGGAATTGTAAAGAATTTCCCTTTTTTTTCTTGTTTTTCAAATTCCTTTTTATAGTGGGTTTGAGCTGATTCTCGCTGCCATGTTTATGCCAGTCTACACACTTGATTCCCTACGGTGATATGTCAATACATAGATGTTAAGATTCTTACTAGTCAGATATATTCCTCTGTGGGAAATATGGTGTTTTGAGTCCCTTTCTCTGAGGAAGGAGTAGGTCTTGTCTATTCCATAGTTGGTTTTTGGAACGGTACCTGTGCTTATATCAAACTCTGGTTTTATGCATCACCCCAACTCTGCTACCCCCTTAAGCGGGCATAAGCGTGTTTTCTAAATGTGAGACTGTTCTCTTTCCTATCTCAGTTCATGTGTAGCCTTGTTACAGGATTTTCATAAGTGATATATTATGATAAGTTTCTTTTTCTGTGTGACTTATTTCACTTAGAATCATCGTAACTGAATCCACTCATTTTGCTGCTACAGGTCTTATGACATTGATTTCATGGCTGAGGGATATTCCATCATACGTAAGTACCACAGTTTTTTGAACCATTTTTATATTTCCTGGGATATTTAGGTTGTAGACAAGTTGAGGTTCTTGTAAGCAGTGCAGCCCTAAATTTTGGTGTGGCTCTGTCTTATTGATTTTCAGTTTTCCCAAGGTATATTCCCTAGACTGGAAGTGCCCTTGGCTCTGTAGCTCTGTTGTTTACTTGTTTTAGGGAACACAATTCACTCCTCCAGTGAGGCAGTTGGCAATTTACATGCCACCCATCAGCATAACAAGGCTCCCTGTTCTCCAGGGCCTGTCTTGCCTTTCCGGTTTTTACCCATTTTGTGGATGTCCCTTTTGTCCGGTGGGAAGTGATACTTTTTTGTAGTGCAGATTTGCATTGCCCGCTTGCTTGCTTGGCCAAAAAGGGCGTATGCGTTTTCTCCTGAATACATTCAGGAGAAAACACATACGCCCTTTTTGGCCAAGTGCATCATTGTCGAAGTTGTGCCCCTCTTCCTGTGCTCTAAAGGCGATTCCAACGTACCTCTTGAAATCTGTTTCCTGCTATTCTGCCTCACTTGCATGTTCGCCTCGATTCCTTCCCTCAACAGATTTTTGGACGATACTTGCCCTTTATTAATCTGCCACTTTGTGAACTGCTGTGCCCCTGAGCTCTCTTTTATAACTTGTTTTTTTCTGAGCTGTACGCAAGTCCAGTATTTTGGTTCAGGACCTATACTTGTTCCCAGTGGGTGGCTGAGACTTTGGTCAGTTCTTCTTCCTCCCGGGAAATAAGAGTGACATGTGCCCATCCAAATGCCTAACAGCTACTCTCTCATTGGTTCTCGCTCTTCCCATTCATCCTCTGATAAATTGGCAACCTGTGCGAAACAGGAGGTTAAAGGTGCTGTCTCTCCAGGTTGGGAGATTGATAGTAAAGCAGTTGGAAATTCAAACCGGAGGACCAGGAGAGGGACTATTTGTTAAGTTTTAGAGACCTTTCGTATTCACTGTGTGTCCATTCTCTAGGTTTCCCGTACATGTTATAGCTGTAGTAATATTCCCTTCAACCTGGAGATTTGGGACCTATGGAATGGGTGCCATGCATTATTACTTTAAACGGTCTGAATTTGCTCACACAATCTCACCAATCCTCTCAGTCCAGTGTGTCCAGCCTTAAGCCACATCCAGCTGTCGTTGTAGATAGGGTCATTACAGGTTTCATCAGAGACCCTGAAGGAATTGAAAAGAATTTCGCTGTTTTTTTGTTTTGTTTTTGAAATTCCTTTTTATAGTGGGTTTGAGCTGATTCTCGCTGCCATCTTTATGCCAGTCTACACACACTTGATTCCCTTACGGAGACATATCAATACATAGGTTTTAAGATTCTTACGAGTCAGATGTATTCCTCTGCGGGAAATATGGGGTTTTGAGTCCCTTTCACTGAGGAAGGTGTAGGTCTTGTCTATTCCATACTTGGTTTTTGGAACGGTACCTGTGCTTATATCAACCTCTGGTTTTATGCATCACCCCACCTCTCCTTCCCCCTTAAGCAGGCATAAGAGTGTTTTCTAAATGTGAGACTCTCTTCTCTTTTCTAACTCAGTTCATGTGTAGCCATGTTTACAGGATCTTCATAAGTGATATCTTATGATAAGTTTCTTTTTCTGTGTGACTTATTTCACTTACAATCATTGTACCTGAATCCACTCATTTTGCTGCTACTGGTCATATGATATTGATTTCATGGCTGAGGGATATTCCCTCGTACGTAAGTACCACAACATTTTCAACCATTTTTATATTTCCTGGGATATTAAGGTGTACCCAAGTTGAGGTTCTTGTAAGCAGTGCATTCCAAAATTTTGGCGTGGCTCTGTGTTATTGATTTTCAGTTTTCCCAAGGTATATTCCCTAGACTGGAAGTGCCCTTGGCTCTGTAGCTCTGTTGTTTACTTCTTTTAGGGAACACAATGCACTCCTCCAGAGAGGCAGTTGGCAATTTACATCCCGCCCATCAGCATAACAAGGTTCCATGTTCTCCAGGGCCTGTCTTGAATTTCTGGTTTTTACCCTTTTTGTGGATGTCCCTTTTGACCGGTGGGAAGTGATACTTCTTTGCAGTGCAGACTTACATTGTCCGCTTGCTTGCTTGGCCAAAATGGGCGTATGCGTTTTCTCCTGAATATACTCAGGAGAAAATGCACACGCCCTTTTGGACAAGTGCATCATTGTCGAAGTTGGGCCCCTCTTCCTGTGCTTTAAAGGCAATTCCAACATACCTCTTGAAATCTCTTTCCCGCTATTCTGCCTCACTTTCAAGTCCGCCTCGTTGCCTTCCCTCAACAGATTGTTGGATGATAGTTGTCCTTTATTACTCTGCCAGTTTGTGAATTGCTCTGCTCTATAGCTCCATTTTTTAACTCGTTTTTTGTGAGCTGAACGCAAGTCCCATATTTTGGTTTAGGACCTATACTGGTTCCCGGTGGGTGGCTGAGACTTTGGTTAATTCTTCTTCCTCCCGGGAAAAAAGAGTGACATGTGCCCGTCCAAATGCCTAACAGCTACTCTCTCTTTGGTTCTCCCTCTTCCTTTTCATCCTTTGCCAAATTGGCAACCTGTGCGAACCAGGAGGTTAAAGGTGCTGTCTCTCCAAGTTGGGAGATTGATAGTAAACCAGTTAGAAAGTGAAACTGGAGCACCAGGAGAGGGACTATTCGTTGAGATTTAGAAACGTTTCGTATTCACATTGTGTCCATTCACTAGGTTTCACATACATGTTATAGCTGTAGTAATATTCCCTACAACCTGGAGAGTTGGGACCCATGGAATTGGTGCCAAGCATTATTGCTTTAAAGGGTCTGCATTTGCTCACGAATCTCACCAATCCTCTCAGTCCCATGTGTCCAGCCTTATGCCACCTCCAGCTGTCATTCTAGATAGGGTCATTCCAAGTTTCATCAGAGACCCTGAGGAATTGTAAAGAATTTTGCTGTTTTTTTATTTTGTTTTTGAAATTCCTTTTTATACTGGGTTTGAGCTGATTCTCACTGCCATCTTTATGCCAGTCTACACACACTTGATTCCCTTATGGAGACATATCAATACATAGGTTTTAAGATTCTTACTAGTCAGATATATTCCTCTGCGGGAAATATGGGGTTTTGAGTCCCTTTCACTGAGGAAGGTGTAGGTCTTGTCTATTCCATACTTGGTTTTTGGAACGGTACCTGTGCTTATATCAACCTCTGGTTTTATGCATCACCCCACCTCTCCTTCCCCCTTAAGCAGGCATAAGAGTGTTTTCTAAATGTGAGACTCTCTTCTCTTTCCTAACTCAGTTCATGTGTAGCCATGTTTACAGGATCTTCATAAGTGATATCTTATGATAAGTTTCTTTTTCTGTGTGACTTATTTCACTTAGAATCATCGAACCTGAATCCACTCATTTTGCTGCTACTGGTCATATGATATTGATTTCATGGCTGAGGTATATTCCCTCGTACGTATGTACCAAAGCATTTTGAACCATTTTTATATTTCCTGGGATATTTAAGGTGTACCCAAGTTGAGGTTCTTGTAAGCAGAGCATTCCTAAATTTTGGGGTGGTTCTGTCTTATTGATTTTCGGTTTTCCCAAGGTATATTCCCTAGACTGGAAGTGCCCTTGGCTCTGTAGCTCTGTTGTTTACTTGTTTTAGGGAACACAATGCACTCCTCCAGAGAGGCAGTTGGCTATTTACATCCCGCCCATCAGCATAACAAGGCTCCCTGTTCTCTAGGGCCTGTCTTGAATTTCTGGTTTTTACCCTTTTGTGGATGTCCCTTTGGACCGGTGGGAAGTGATACTTCTTTGTAGTGCAGACTTACATTGTCCGCTTGCTTGCTTGGCGAAAATGGGCGTATGCGTTTTCTCCTGAATATACTCAGGAGAAAACGCATACGCCCTTTTTGGACAAGTGCATCATTGTCGAACTTGTGCCCCTCTTCCTGTGCTTTAAAGGTGATTCCAACGTACTTCTTGAAATCTGTTTCCTGCTATTCTGCCTCACTTTCAAGTCCGCCTCGTTGCCTTCCCTCAACAGATTTTTGGATGATAGTTGTCCTTTATTACTCTGCCAGTTTGTGAATTGCTCTGCCCTATAGCTCCATTATTTAACTCGTTTTTTTGAGCAGAACACAAGTCCCATATTTTGGTTTACGACCTATACTGGTTCCCAGTGGGTGGCTGAGACTTTGGTTAATTCTTCTTCCTCCCGGGAAATAAGAGTGACATGTGCCCGTCCAAATGCCTAACAGCTACTCTCTCTTTGGTTCTCCCTCTTCCCTTTCATCCTTGCCAAATTGGCAACCTGTGCGAACCAGGAGGTTAAAGGTGCTGTCTCTCCAAGTTGGGAGATTGATAGTAAAGCAGTTAGAAAGTGAAACTGGAGCACCAGGAGAGGGACTATTCCTTGAGATTTAGAAACCTTTCGTATTCACATTGTGTCCATTCACTAGGTTTCACATACATGTTATAGCTGTAGTAATATTCCCTACAACATGGAGAGTTGGGACCCATGGAATGGGTGCCATGCATTATTGCTTTAAAGGGTCTGCATTTGCTCACGAATCTCACCAATCCTCTCAGTCCCATGTGTCCAGCCTTATGCCACCTCCAGCTGTCGTTCTAGATAGGGTCATTCCAAGTTTCATCAGAGACCCTGAGGAATTGTAAAGAATTTTGCTGTTTTTTTTGTTTTGTTTTTGAAATTCCTTTTTATAGTGGGTTTGAGCTGATTCTCGCTGCCATCTTTATGCCAGTCTACACACACTTGATTCCCTTATGGAGACATATCAATACATAGGTTTTAAGATTCTTACTAGTCAGATATATTCCTCTGCGGGAAATATGGGGTTTTGAGTCCCTTTCACTGAGGAAGGTGTAGGTCTTGTCTATTCCATACTTGGTTTTTAGAACGGTACCTGTGCTTATATCAACCTCTGGTTTTATGCATCACCCCACCTCTCCTTCCCCCTTAAGCAGGCATAAGAGTGTTTTCTAAATGTGAGACTCTCTTCTCTTTCCTAACTCAGTTCATGTGTAGCCATGTTTACAGGATCTTCATAAGTGATATCTTATGATAAGTTTCTTTTTCTGTGTGACTTATTTCACTTAGAATCATCGAACCTGAATCCACTCATTTTGCTGCTACTGGTCATATGATATTGATTTCATGGCTGAGGGATGTTCCCTCGTACGTATGTACCAAATCATTTTGAACCATTTTTATATTTCCTGGGATATTTAAGGTGTACCCAAGTTGAGGTTCTTGTAAGCAGAGCATTCCTAAATTTTGGGGTGGTTCTGTCTTATTGATTTTCAATTTTCCCAAGGTATATTCCCTAGACTGGAAGTGCACTTGGCTCTGTAGCTCTGTTGTTTACTTGTTTTAGGGAACACAATGCACTCCTCCAGAGAGGCAGTTGGCAATTTACATCCCGCCCATCAGCATAAAAAGGCTCCCTGTTGTCCAGGGCCTGTCTTGAATTTCTGGTTTTTACCCTTTTTGTGGATGTCCCTTTGAACCGGTGGGAAGTGATACTTCTTTGTAGTGCAGACTTACATTGTCCGCTTGCTTGCTTGGCCAAAATGGGCGTATGCGTTTTCTCCTGAATATACTCAGGAGAAAACGCATACGCCCTTTTTGGACAAGTGCATCATTGTCGAAGTTGTGCCCCTCTTCCTGTGCTTTAAAGGCGATTCCAACATACCTCTTGAAATCTGTTTCCTGCTATTCTGCCTCACTTTCAAGTCCGCCTCGTTGCCTTCCCTCAACAGATTTTTGGATGATAGTTGTCCTTTATTACTCTGCCAGTTTGTGAATTGCTCTGCCCTATAGCTCCATTTTTTAACTCGTTTTTTGTGAGCTGAACGCAAGTCCCATATTTTGGTTTAGGACCTATACTGGTTCCCCGTGGTGGCTGAGACTTTGGTTAATTCTCCTTCCTCCTGGGAAATAAGAGTGACATGTGCCTGTCCAAATGCCTAACAGCTACTCTCTCTTTGGTTCTCCCTCTTCCCTTTCATCCTTTGCCAAATTGTCAACCTGTGCGAACCAGGAGGTTAAAGGTGCTGTCTCTCCAAGTTGGGAGATTGATAGTAAAGCAGTTAGAAAGTGAAACTGGAGAACCAGGAGAGGGACTATTCGTTGAGATTTAGAAACCTTTCGTATTCACAGTGTGTCCATTCTCTTGGTTTCCCATACATGTTATAGCTGTAGTAATATTCCCTACAACCTGGAGAGTTGGGACCCATGGAATGTGTGCCATGCATTATTGTTTTAAAGGGTCTGCATTTTCTCACGAATCTCACCAATCCTCTCAGTCCCATGTGTCCAGCCTTATGCCACCTCCAGCTGTCGTTCTAGATAGGGTCATTCCAAGTTTCATCAGAGACCCTGAAGGAATTGTAAAGAATTTCGCTGTTTTTTTGTTTTGTTTTTGAAATTCCTTTTTATAGTGGGTTTGAGCTTATTCTCGCTGCCATCTTTATGCCAGTCTACACACACTTGATTCCCTTACGGAGACATATCAATACATAGGTTTTAAGATTCTTACGAGTCAGATATATTCCTCTGCGGGAAATATGGGGTTTTGAGTCCCTTTCACTGAGGAAGGTGTAGGTCTTGTCTATTCCATACTTGGTTTTTGGAACGGTACCTGTGCTTATATCAACCTCTGGTTTTATGCATCACCCCACCACTCCTTCCCCCTTAAGCAGGCATAAGAGTGTTTTCTAAATGTGAGACTCTCTTCTCTTTCCTAACTCAGTTCATGTGTAGCCATGTTTACAGGATCTTCATAAGTGATATCTTATGATAAGTTTCTTTTTCTGTGTGACTTATTTCACTTAGAATCATCGAACCTGAATCCACTCATTTTGCTGCTACTGGTCATATGATATTGATTTCATGGCTGAGGGATATTCCCTCGTACATAAGTACCACAACATTTTCAACCATTTTTATATTTCCTGGGATATTAAGGTGTACCCAAGTTGAGGTTCTTGTAAGCAGTGCAGTCCAAAATTTTGGGGTGGCTCTGTGTTATTGATTTTCAGTTTTCCCAAGGTATATTCCCTAGACTGGAAGTGCCCTTGCCTCTGTAGCTCTGTTGTTTACTTTTTTTAGGGAACACAATACACTCCTCCAGAGAGGCAGTTGGCAATTTACATCCCGCCCATCAGCATAACAAGGCTCCATGTTCTCCAGGGCCTGTCTTGAATTTCTGGTTTTTACCTTTTTTGTGGATGTCCCTTTTGACCGGGAGGAAGTGATACTTCTTTGTAGTGCAGACTTACATTGTCCGCTTGCTTGCTTGGACAAAATGGGCATATGCGTTTTCTCCTGAATATACTCAGGAGAAAATGCACACGCCCTTTTTGGACAAGTGCATCATTGTCGAAGTTGTGCCCCTCTTCCTGTGCTTTAAAGGCGATTCCAACATACCTCTTGAAATCTCTTTCCCGCTATTCTGCCTCAGTTTCAAGTCCGCTTCGTTGCCTTCCCTCAACAGATTGTTGGATGATAGTTGTCCTTTATTACTCTGCCAGTTTGTGAATTGCTCTCCTCTATAGCTCCCTTTTTTAACTCGTTTTTTGTGAGATGAACGCAAGTCCCATATTTTGGTTTAGGACCTATACTGGTTCCCGGTGGGTGGTTGAGACATTGGTTAATTCTTCTTCCTCCCGGGAAAAAAGAGTGACATGTGCCCGTCCAAATGCCTAACAGCTACTCTCTCTTTGGTTCTCCCTCTTCCCTTTCATCCTTTGCCAAATTGGCAACCTGTGCGAACCAGGAGGTTAAAGGTGCTGTCTCTCCAAGTTGGGAGATTGATTGTAAATCTGTTAGAAAGTGAAAATGGAGCACCAGGAGAGGGACTATTCGTTGAGATTTAGAAACCTTTCGTATTCACAGTGTGTCCATTCACTAGGTTTCCCATACATGTTATAGCTGTAGTAATATTCCCTACAACCTGGAGAGTTGGGACTCATGGAATGGGTGCCATGCATTATTGCTTTAAAGGGTCTGCATTTGCTCACGAATCTCACCAATCCTCTCAGTCCCATGTGGCCAGCCTTATGCCACCTCCAGCTGTCGTTCTAGATAGGGTCATTCCAAGTTTCATCAGAGACCCTGAGGAATTGTAAAGAATTTCGCTGTTTTTTTGTTTTGTTTTTGAAATTCCTTTTTATAGTGGGTTTGAGCTGATTCTTGCTGCCATCTTTATGCCAGTCTACACACACTTGATTCCCTTACGGAGACATATCAATACATAGGTTTTAAGATTCTTACTAGTCAGATATATTCCTCTGCGGGAAATATGGGGTTTTGAGTCCCTTTCACTGAGGAAGGTGTAGGTCTTGTCTATTCCATACTTGGTTTTTGGAACGGTACCTGTGCTTATATCAACCTCTGGTTTTATGCATCACCCCACCTCTCCTTCCCCCTTAAGCAGGCATAAGAGTGTTTTCTAAATGTGAGACTCTCTTCTCTTTCCTAACTCAGTTCATGTGTAGCCATGTTTACAGGATCTTCATAAGTGATATCTTATGATAAGTTTCTTTTTCTGTGTGACTTATTTCACTTAGAATAATCGAACCTGAATCCACTCATTTTGCTGCTACTGGTCTTATGACATTGATTTCATGGCTGAGGGATATTCCATCGTATGTAAGTACCACAATTTTTTGAACCATTTTTATATTTCCTGGGATACTTAAGGTGTACCCAAGTTGACGTTCTTGTAAGCAGTGCAGGCCTTAATTTGGGGGTGGCTCTGTCTTATTGATTTTCAGTTTTCCCAAGGTATATTCCCTAGACTGGAAGTGCCCTTGGCTCTGTAGCTCTATTGTTTATTTGTTTTAGGGAACACAATGCACTCCTCCAGAGAGGCAGTTGGCAATTTACATCCCGCCCATCAGCATAACAAGGCTCCCTGTTCTCCAGGGCCTGTCTTGAATTTCTGGGTTTTACCCTTTTTGTGGATGTCCCTTTGGACCGGTGGGAAGTGATACTTCTTTGTAGTGCAGACTTACATTGTCCGCTTGCTTGCTTGGCCAAAATGGGCGTATGCGTTTTCTCCTGAATATACTCAGGAGAAAACGCATACGCCCTTTTTGGACAAGTGCATCATTGTCGAAGTTGTGCCCCTCTTCCTGTGCTTTAAAGGCGATTCCAACATACCTCTTGAAATCTGTTTCCTGCTATTCTGCCTCACTTTCAAGTCCGCCTCGTTGCCTTCCCTCAACAGATTTTTGGATGATAGTTGTCCTTTATTACTCTGCCAGTTTGTGAATTGCTCTGCCCTATAGCTCTATTTTTTAACTCTTTTTTTGTGAACTGAACGCAAGTCCCATATTTTGGTTTAGGACCTATACTGGTTCCCAGTGGGTGGCTGAGACTTTGGTTAATTCTTCTTCCTCCTGGGAAATAAGAGTGACATGTGCCCGTCCAAATGCCTAACAGCTACTCTCTCTTTGGTTCTCCCTCTTCGCTTTCATCCTTTGCCAAATTGGCAACCTGTGCGAACCAGGAGGTTAAAGGTGCTGTATATCCAAGTTGGGAGATTGATAGTAAAGCAGTTAGAAAGTGAAACTGGAGCACCAGGAGAGGGACTATTCGTTGAGATTTAGAAACCTTTCGTATTCACAGTGTGTCCATTCTCTAGGTTTCCTATACATGTTATAGTTGTAGTAATATACCCTACAACCTGGAGAGTTTGGACCCATGGAATGTGTGCCATGCATTATTGTTTTAAAGGGTCTGCATTTTCTCACGAATCTCACCAATCCTCTCAGTCCCTTGTGTCAAGCATTATGCCACCTCCAGCTGTCATTCTAGATAGGGTCATTCCAAGTTTCATCAGAGACCCTGAAAGAATTGTAAAGAATTTCGCTGTTTTTTTGTTTTGTTTTTGAAATTCCTTTTTATAGTGGGTTTGAGCTGATTCTCGCTGCCATCTTTATGCCAGTCTACACACACTTGATTCCCTTACGGAGACATATCAATACATAGGTTTTAAGATTCTTACGAGTCAGATATATTCCTCTGCGGGAAATATGGGGTTTTGAGTCCCTTTCACTGAGGAAGGTGTAGGTCTTGTCTATTCCATACTTGGTTTTTGGAACGGTACCTGTGCTTATATCAACCTCTGGTTTTATGCATCACCCCACCTCTCCTTCCCCCTTAAGCAGGCATAAGAGTGTTTTCTAAATGTGAGACTCTCTTCTCTTTCCTAACTCAGTTCATGTGTAGCCATGTTTACAGGATCTTCATAAGTGATATCTTATGATAAGTTTCTTTTTCTGTGTGACTTATTTCACTTAGAATAATCGAACCTGAATCCACTCATTTTGCTGCTACTGGTCTTATGACATTGATTTCATGGCTGAGGGATATTCCATCGTATGTAAGTACCACAATTTTTTGAACCATTTTTATCTTTCCTGGGATACTTAAGGTGTACCCAATTTGAGGTTCTTGTAAGCAGTGCATTCCTAAATTTTGGGGTGGCTCTGTCTTATTGATTTTCAGTTTTCCCATGGTATATTCCCTAGACTGGAAGTGCCCTTGGCTCTGTAGCACTGTTGTTTACCTTTTTTAGGGAACACAATGCACTCCTCCAGAGAGGCAGTTGGCAATTTACATCCCGCCCATCAGCATAACAAGGCTCCCTGTTCTCCAGGGCCTGTCTTGAATTTCTGGGTTTTACCCTTTTTGTGGATGTCCCTTTGGACCGGTGGGAAGTGATACTTCTTTGTAGTGCAGACTTACATTGTCCGCTTGCTTGCTTGGCCAAAATGGGCGTATGCGTTTTCTCCTGAATATACTCAGGAGAAAACGCATACGCCCTTTTTGGACAAGTGCATCATTGTCGAAGTTGTGCCCCTCTTCCTGTGCTTTAAAGGCGATTCCAACATACCTCTTGAAATCTGTTTCCTGCTATTCTGCCTCACTTTCAAGTCCGCCTCGTTGCCTTCCCTCAACAGATTTTTGGATGATAGTTGTCCTTTATTACTCTGCCAGTTTGTGAATTGCTCTGCCCTATAGCTCTATTTTTTAACTCTTTTTTTGTGAACTGAACGCAAGTCCCATATTTTGGTTTAGGACCTATACTGGTTCCCAGTGGGTGGCTGAGACTTTGGTTAATTCTTCTTCCTCCTGGGAAATAAGAGTGACATGTGCCCGTCCAAATGCCTAACAGCTACTCTCTCTTTGGTTCTCCCTCTTCGCTTTCATCCTTTGCCAAATTGGCAACCTGTGCGAACCAGGAGGTTAAAGGTGCTGTATATCCAAGTTGGGAGATTGATAGTAAAGCAGTTAGAAAGTGAAACTGGAGCACCAGGAGAGGGACTATTCGTTGAGATTTAGAAACCTTTCGTATTCACAGTGTGTCCATTCTCTAGGTTTCCTATACATGTTATAGTTGTAGTAATATACCCTACAACCTGGAGAGTTTGGACCCATGGAATGTGTGCCATGCATTATTGTTTTAAAGGGTCTGCATTTTCTCACGAATCTCACCAATCCTCTCAGTCCCTTGTGTCAAGCATTATGCCACCTCCAGCTGTCATTCTAGATAGGGTCATTCCAAGTTTCATCAGAGACCCTGAAAGAATTGTAAAGAATTTCGCTGTTTTTTTGTTTTGTTTTTGAAATTCCTTTTTATAGTGGGTTTGAGCTGATTCTCGCTGCCATCTTTATGCCAGTCTACACACACTTGATTCCCTTACGGAGACATATCAATACATAGGTTTTAAGATTCTTACGAGTCAGATATATTCCTCTGCGGGAAATATGGGGTTTTGAGTCCCTTTCACTGAGGAAGGTGTAGGTCTTGTCTATTCCATACTTGGTTTTTGGAACGGTACCTGTGCTTATATCAACCTCTGGTTTTATGCATCACCCCACCTCTCCTTCCCCCTTAAGCAGGCATAAGAGTGTTTTCTAAATGTGAGACTCTCTTCTCTTTCCTAACTCAGTTCATGTGTAGCCATGTTTACAGGATCTTCATAAGTGATATCTTATGATAAGTTTCTTTTTCTGTGTGACTTATTTCACTTAGAATAATCGAACCTGAATCCACTCATTTTGCTGCTACTGGTCTTATGACATTGATTTCATGGCTGAGGGATATTCCATCGTATGTAAGTACCACAATTTTTTGAACCATTTTTATCTTTCCTGGGATACTTAAGGTGTACCCAATTTGAGGTTCTTGTAAGCAGTGCATTCCTAAATTTTGGGGTGGCTCTGTCTTATTGATTTTCAGTTTTCCCATGGTATATTCCCTAGACTGGAAGTGCCCTTGGCTCTGTAGCACTGTTGTTTACCTTTTTTAGGGAACACAATGCACTCCTCCAGAGAGGCAGTTGGCAATTTACATCCCGCCCATCAGCATAACAAGGCTCCCTGTTCTCCAGGGCCTGTCTTGAATTTCTGGGTTTTACCCTTTTTGTGGATGTCCCTTTGGACCGGTGGGAAGTGATACTTCTTTGTAGTGCAGACTTACATTGTCCGCTTGCTTGCTTGGCCAAAATGGGCGTATGCGTTTTCTCCTGAATATACTCAGGAGAAAACGCATACGCCCTTTTTGGACAAGTGCATCATTGTCGAAGTTGTGCCCCTCTTCCTGTGCTTTAAAGGCGATTCCAACATACCTCTTGAAATCTGTTTCCTGCTATTCTGCCTCACTTTCAAGTCCGCCTCGTTGCCTTCCCTCAACAGATTTTTGGATGATAGTTGTCCTTTATTACTCTGCCAGTTTGTGAATTGCTCTGCCCTATAGCTCTATTTTTTAACTCTTTTTTGGTGAACTGAACGCAAGTCCCATATTTTGGTTTAGGACCTATACTGGTTCCCAGTGGGTGGCTGAGACTTTGGTTAATTCTTCTTCCTCCTGGGAAATAAGAGTGACATGTGCCCGTCCAAATGCCTAACAGCTACTCTCTCTTTGGTTCTCCCTCTTCGCTTTCATCCTTTGCCAAATTGGCAACCTGTGCGAACCAGGAGGTTAAAGGTGCTGTATATCCAAGTTGGGAGATTGATAGTAAAGCAGTTAGAAAGTGAAACTGGAGCACCAGGAGAGGGACTATTCGTTGAGATTTAGAAACCTTTCGTATTCACAGTGTGTCCATTCTCTAGGTTTCCTATACATGTTATAGTTGTAGTAATATACCCTACAACCTGGAGAGTTTGGACCCATGGAATGTGTGCCATGCATTATTGTTTTA
The DNA here is from genome assembly GCF_964341445.2 of Mesoplodon mirus. NCBI lineage: Eukaryota > Metazoa > Chordata > Mammalia > Artiodactyla > Ziphiidae > Mesoplodon > Mesoplodon mirus. The sequence continues at coordinate 498,442 of NW_028295495.1, forward strand.
AAGGGTCTGCATTTTCTCACGAATCTCACCAATCCTCTCAGTCCCTTGTGTCAAGCATTATGCCACCTCCAGCTGTCATTCTAGATAGGGTCATTCCAAGTTTCATCAGAGACCCTGAAAGAATTGTAAAGAATTTCGCTGTTTTTTTGTTTTGTTTTTGAAATTCCTTTTTATAGTGGGTTTGAGCTGATTATCGCTGCCATCTTTATGCCAGTCTACACACACTTGATTCCCTTACGGAGACATATCAATACATAGGTTTTAAGATTCTTACGAGTCAGATATATTCCTCTGCGGGAAATATGGGGTTTTGAGTCCCTTTCACTGAGGAAGGTGTAGGTCTTGTCTATTCCATAGTTGGTTTTTGGAACGGTACCTGTGCTTATATCAACCTCTGGTTTTATGCATCACCCCACCTCTCCTTCCCCCTTAAGCAGGCATAAGAGTGTTTTCTAAATGTGAGACTCTCTTCTCTTTCCTAACTCAGTTCATGTGTAGCCATGTTTACAGGATCTTCATAAGTGATATCTTATGATAAGTTTCTTTTTCTGTGTGACTTATTTCACTTAGAATAATCGAACCTGAATCCACTCATTTTGCTGCTACTGGTCTTATGACATTGATTTCATGGCTGAGGGATATTCCATCGTATGTAAGTACCACAATTTTTTGAACCATTTTTATCTTTCCTGGGATACTTAAGGTGTACCCAATTTGAGGTTCTTGTAAGCAGTGCATTCCTAAATTTTGGGGTGGCTCTGTCTTATTGATTTTCAGTTTTCCCATGGTATATTCCCTAGACTGGAAGTGCCCTTGGCTCTGTAGCACTGTTGTTTACCTTTTTTAGGGAACACAATGCACTCCTCCAGAGAGGCAGTTGGCAATTTACATCCCGCCCATCAGCATAACAAGGCTCCCTGTTCTCCAGGGCCTGTCTTGAATTTCTGGGTTTTACCCTTTTTGTGGATGTCCCTTTGGACCGGTGGGAAGTGATACTTCTTTGTAGTGCAGACTTACATTGTCCGCTTGCTTGCTTGGCCAAAATGGGCGTATGTGTTTTCTCCTGAATATACTCAGGAGAAAACGCATACGCCCTTTTTGGACAAGTGCATCATTGTCGAAGTTGTGCCCCTCTTCCTGTGCTTTAAAGGCGATTCCAACATACCTCTTGAAATCTGTTTCCTGCTATTCTGCCTCACTTTCAAGTCCGCCTCGTTGCCTTCCCTCAACAGATTTTTGGATGATAGTTGTCCTTTATTACTCTGCCAGTTTGTGAATTGCTCTGCCCTATAGCTCTATTTTTTAACTCTTTTTTGGTGAACTGAACGCAAGTCCCATATTTTGGTTTAGGACCTATACTGGTTCCCAGTGGGTGGCTGAGACTTTGGTTAATTCTTCTTCCTCCTGGGAAATAAGAGTGACATGTGCCCGTCCAAATGCCTAACAGCTACTCTCTCTTTGGTTCTCCCTCTTCGCTTTCATCCTTTGCCAAATTGGCAACCTGTGCGAACCAGGAGATTAAAGGTGCTGTATATCCAAGTTGGGAGATTGATAGTAAAGCAGTTAGAAAGTGAAACTGGAGCACCAGGAGAGGGACTATTCGTTGAGATTTAGAAACCTTTCGTATTCACAGTGTGTCCATTCTCTAGGTTTCCTATACATGTTATAGTTGTAGTAATATACCCTACAACCTGGAGAGTTTGGACCCATGGAATGTGTGCCATGCATTATTGTTTTAAAGGGTCTGCATTTTCTCACGAATCTCACCAATCCTCTCAGTCCCTTGTGTCAAGCATTATGCCACCTCCAGCTGTCATTCTAGATAGGGTCATTCCAAGTTTCATCAGAGACCCTGAAAGAATTGTAAAGAATTTCGCTGTTTTTTTGTTTTGTTTTTGAAATTCCTTTTTATAGTGGGTTTGAGCTGATTCTCGCTGCCATCTTTATGCCAGTCTACACACACTTGATTCCCTTACGGAGACATATCAATACATAGGTTTTAAGATTCTTACGAGTCAGATATATTCCTCTGCGGGAAATATGGGGTTTTGAGTCCCTTTCACTGAGGAAGGTGTAGGTCTTGTCTATTCCATAGTTGGTTTTTGGAACGGTACCTGTGCTTATATCAACCTCTGGTTTTATGCATCACCCCACCTCTCCTTCCCCCTTAAGCAGGCATAAGAGTGTTTTCTAAATGTGAGACTCTCTTCTCTTTCCTAACTCAGTTCATGTGTAGCCATGTTTACAGGATCTTCATAAGTGATATCTTATGATAAGTTTCTTTTTCTGTGTGACTTATTTCACTTAGAATAATCGAACCTGAATCCACTCATTTTGCTGCTACTGGTCTTATGACATTGATTTCATGGCTGAGGGATATTCCATCGTATGTAAGTACCACAATTTTTTGAACCATTTTTATCTTTCCTGGGATACTTAAGGTGTACCCAATTTGAGGTTCTTGTAAGCAGTGCATTCCTAAATTTTGGGGTGGCTCTGTCTTATTGATTTTCAGTTTTCCCATGGTATATTCCCTAGACTGGAAGTGCCCTTGGCTCTGTAGCACTGTTGTTTACCTTTTTTAGGGAACACAATGCACTCCTCCAGAGAGGCAGTTGGCAATTTACATCCCGGCCATCAGCATACCAAGGCTCCCTGTTCTCCAGGGCCTGTCTTGAATTTCTGGGTTTTACCCTTTTTGTGGATGTCCCTTTGGACCGGTGGGAAGTGATACTTCTTTGTAGTGCAGACTTACATTGTCCGCTTGCTTGCTTGGCCAAAATGGGCGTATGCGTTTTCTCCTGAATATACTCAGGAGAAAACGCATACGCCCTTTTTGGACAAGTGCATCATTGTCGAAGTTGTGCCCCTCTTCCTGTGCTTTAAAGGCGATTCCAACATACCTCTTGAAATCTGTTTCCTGCTATTCTGCCTCACTTTCAAGTCCGCCTCGTTGCCTTCCCTCAACAGATTTTTGGATGATAGTTGTCCTTTATTACTCTGCCAGTTTGTGAATTGCTCTGCCCTATAGCTCTATTTTTTAACTCTTTTTTGGTGAACTGAACGCAAGTCCCATATTTTGGTTTAGGACCTATACTGGTTCCCAGTGGGTGGCTGAGACTTTGGTTAATTCTTCTTCCTCCTGGGAAATAAGAGTGACATGTGCCCGTCCAAATGCCTAACAGCTACTCTCTCTTTGGTTCTCCCTCTTCGCTTTCATCCTTTGCCAAATTGGCAACCTGTGCGAACCAGGAGGTTAAAGGTGCTGTATATCCAAGTTGGGAGATTGATAGTAAAGCAGTTAGAAAGTGAAACTGGAGCACCAGGAGAGGGACTATTCGTTGAGATTTAGAAACCTTTCGTATTCACAGTGTGTCCATTCTCTAGGTTTCCTATACATGTTATAGTTGTAGTAATATACCCTACAACCTGGAGAGTTTGGACCCATGGAATGTGTGCCATGCATTATTGTTTTAAAGGGTCTGCATTTTCTCACGAATCTCACCAATCCTCTCAGTCCCTTGTGTCAAGCATTATGCCACCTCCAGCTGTCATTCTAGATAGGGTCATTCCAAGTTTCATCAGAGACCCTGAAAGAATTGTAAAGAATTTCGCTGTTTTTTTGTTTTGTTTTTGAAATTCCTTTTTATAGTGGGTTTGAGCTGATTCTCGCTGCCATCTTTATGCCAGTCTACACACACTTGATTCCCTTACGGAGACATATCAATACATAGGTTTTAAGATTCTTACGAGTCAGATATATTCCTCTGCGGGAAATATGGGGTTTTGAGTCCCTTTCACTGAGGAAGGTGTAGGTCTTGTCTATTCCATAGTTGGTTTTTGGAACGGTACCTGTGCTTATATCAACCTCTGGTTTTATGCATCACCCCACCTCTCCTTCCCCCTTAAGCAGGCATAAGAGTGTTTTCTAAATGTGAGACTCTCTTCTCTTTCCTAACTCAGTTCATGTGTAGCCATGTTTACAGGATCTTCATAAGTGATATCTTATGATAAGTTTCTTTTTCTGTGTGACTTATTTCACTTACAATCATTGTACCTGAATCCACTCATTTTGCTGCTACTGGTCATATGATATTGATTTCATGGCTGACGGATATTCCATCGTATGTAAGTACCACAATTTTTTGAACCATTTTTATCTTTCCTGGGATACTTAAGGTGTACCAAATTTGAGGTTCTTGTAAGCAGTGCATTCCTAACTTTTGGGGTGGCTCTGTCTTATTGATTTTCAGTTTTCCCATGGTATATTCCCTAGACTGGAAGTGCCCTTGGCTCTGTAGCACTGTTGTTTACCTTTTTTAGGGAACACAATGCACTCCTCCAGAGAGGCAGTTGGCAATTTACATCCCGGCCATCAGCATACCAAGGCTCCCTGTTCTCCAGGGCCTGTCTTGAATTTCTGGGTTTTACCCTTTTTGTGGATGTCCCTTTGGACCGGTGGGAAGTGATACTTCTTTGTAGTGCAGACTTACATTGTCCGCTTGCTTGCTTGGCCAAAATGGGCGTATGCGTTTTCTCCTGAATATACTCAGGAGAAAACGCATACGCCCTTTTTGGACAAGTGCATCATTGTCGAAGTTGTGCCCCTCTTCCTGTGCTTTAAAAGCGATTCCAACATACCTCTTGAAATCTGTTTCCTGCTATTCTGCCTCACTTTCAAGTCCGCCTTGTTGCCTTCCCTCAACAGATTTTTGGATGATAGTTGTCCTTTATTACTCTGCCAGTTTGTGAATTGCTCTGCCCTATAGCTCTATTTTTTAACTCTTTTTTTGTGAACTGAACGCAAGTCCCATATTTTGGTTTAGGACCTATACTGGTTCCCAGTGGGTGGCTGAGACTTTGGTTAATTCTTCTTCCTCCTGGGAAATAAGAGTGACATGTGCCCGTCCAAATGCCTAACAGCTACTCTCTCTTTGGTTCTCCCTCTTCGCTTTCATCCTTTGCCAAATTGGCAACCTGTGCGAACCAGGAGGTTAAAGGTGCTGTATATCCAAGTTGGGAGATTGATAGTAAAGCAGTTAGAAAGTGAAACTGGAGCACCAGGAGAGGGACTATTCGTTGAGATTTAGAAACCTTTCGTATTCACAGTGTGTCCATTCTCTAGGTTTCCTATACATGTTATAGTTGTAGTAATATACCCTACAACCTGGAGAGTTTGGACCCATGGAATGTGTGCCATGCATTATTGTTTTAAAGGGTCTGCATTTTCTCACGAATCTCACCAATCCTCTCAGTCCCTTGTGTCAAGCATTATGCCACCTCCAGCTGTCATTCTAGATAGGGTCATTCCAAGTTTCATCAGAGACCCTGAAAGAATTGTAAAGAATTTCGCTGTTTTTTTGTTTTGTTTTTGAAATTCCTTTTTATAGTGGGTTTGAGCTGATTCTCGCTGCCATCTTTATGCCAGTCTACACACACTTGATTCCCTTACGGAGACATATCAATACATAGGTTTTAAGATTCTTACGAGTCAGATATATTCCTCTGCGGGAAATATGGGGTTTTGAGTCCCTTTCACTGAGGAAGGTGTAGGTCTTGTCTATTCCATACTTGGTTTTTGGAACGGTACCTGTGCTTATATCAACCTCTGGTTTTATGCATCACCCCACCTCTCCTTCCCCCTTAAGCAGGCATAAGAGTGTTTTCTAAATGTGAGACTCTCTTCTCTTTCCTAACTCAGTTCATGTGTAGCCATGTTACAGGATCTTCATAAGTGATATCTTATGATAAGTTTCTTTTTCTGTGTGACTTATTTCACTTACAATCATTGTACCTGAATCCACTCATTTTGCTGCTACTGGTCATATGATATTGATTTCATGGCTGACGGATATTCCATCGTATGTAAGTACCACAATTTTTTGAACCATTTTTATCTTTCCTGGGATACTTAAGGTGTACCCAATTTGAGGTTCTTGTAAGCAGTGCATTCCTAACTTTTGGGGTGGCTCTGTCTTATTGATTTTCAGTTTTCCCATGGTATATTCCCTAGACTGGAAGTGCCCTTGGCTCTGTAGCACTGTTGTTTACCTTTTTTAGGGAACACAACGCACTCCTCCAGCGAGGCAGTTGGCAATTTACATCCCGGCCATCAGCATACCAAGGCTCCCTGTTCTCCAGGGCCTGTCTTGAATTTCTGGGTTTTACCCTTTTTGTGGATGTCCCTTTGGACCGGTGGGAAGTGATACTTCTTTGTAGTGCAGACTTACATTGTCCGCTTGCTTGCTTGGCCAAAATGGGCGTATGCGTTTTCTCCTGAATATACTCAGGAGAAAACGCATATGCCCTTTTTGGACAAGTGCATCATTGTCGAAGTTGTGCCCCTCTTCCTGTGCTTTAAAGGCGATTCCAACATACCTCTTGAAATCTGTTTCCTGCTATTCTGCCTCACTTTCAAGTCCGCCTCGTTGCCTTCCCTCAACAGATTTTTGGATGATAGTTGTCCTTTATTACTCTGCCAGTTTGTGAATTGCTCTGCCCTATAGCTCTATTTTTTAACTCTTTTTTTGTGAACTGAACGCAAGTCCCATATTTTGGTTTAGGACCTATACTGGTTCCCAGTGGGTGGCTGAGACTTTGGTTAATTCTTCTCCCTCCTGGGAAATAAGAGTGACATGTGCCCGTCCAAATGCCTAACAGCTACTCTCTCTTTGGTTCTCCCTCTTCGCTTTCATCCTTTGCCAAATTGGCAACCTGTGCGAACCAGGAGGTTAAAGGTGCTGTATATCCAAGTTGGGAGATTGATAGTAAAGCAGTTAGAAAGTGAAACTGGAGCACCAGGAGAGGGACTATTCGTTGAGATTTAGAAACCTTTCGTATTCACAGTGTGTCCATTCTCTAGGTTTCCTATACATGTTATAGTTGTAGTAATATACCCTACAACCTGGAGAGTTTGGACCCATGGAATGTGTGCCATGCATTATTGTTTTAAAGGGTCTGCATTTTCTCACGAATCTCACCAATCCTCTCAGTCCCTTGTGTCAAGCATTATGCCACCTCCAGCTGTCATTCTAGATAGGGTCATTCCAAGTTTCATCAGAGACCCTGAAAGAATTGTAAAGAATTTCGCTGTTTTTTTGTTTTGTTTTTGAAATTCCTTTTTATAGTGGGTTTGAGCTGATTCTCGCTGCCATCTTTATGCCAGTCTACACACACTTGATTCCCTTACGGAGACATATCAATACATAGGTTTTAAGATTCTTACGAGTCAGATATATTCCTCTGCGGGAAATATGGGGTTTTGAGTCCCTTTCACTGAGGAAGGTGTAGGTCTTGTCTATTCCATACTTGGTTTTTGGAACGGTACCTGTGCTTATATCAACCTCTCGTTTTATGCATCACCCCACCTCTCCTTCCCCCTTAAGCAGGCATAAGAGTGTTTTCTAAATGTGAGACTCTCTTCTCTTTCCTAACTCAGTTCATGTGTAGCCATGTTTACAGGATCTTCATAAGTGATATCTTATGATAAGTTTCTTTTTCTGTGTGACTTATTTCACTTACAATCATTGTACCTGAATCCACTCATTTTGCTGCTACTGGTCATATGATATTGATTTCATGGCTGACGGATATTCCATCGTATGTAAGTACCACAATTTTTTGAACCATTTTTATCTTTCCTGGGATATTTAAGGTGTACCCAATTTGAGGTTCTTGTAAGCAGTGCATTCCTAAATTTTGGCGTGGCTCTGTCTTATTGATTTTCAGTTTTCCCATGGTATATTCCCTAGACTGGAAGTGCCCTTGGCTCTGTAGCACTGTTGTTTACCTTTTTTAGGGAACACAATGCACTCCTCCAGAGAGGCAGTTGGCAATTTACATCCCGCCCATCAGCATAACAAAGCTCCCTGTTCTCCAGGGCCTGTCTTGAATTTCTGGGTTTTACCCTTTTTGTGGATGTCCCTTTGGACCGGTGGGAAGTGATACTTCTTTGTAGTGCAGACTTACATTGTCCGCTTGCTTGCTTGGCCAAAATGGGCGTATGCGTTTTCTCCTGAATATACTCAGGAGAAAACGCATACGCCCTTTTGGGACAAGTGCATCATTGTCGAAGTTGTGCCCCTCTTCCTGTGCTTTAAAGGCGATTCCAACATACCTCTTGAAATCTGTTTCCTGCTATTCTGCCTCACTTTCAAGTCCGCCTCGTTGCCTTCCCTCAACAGATTTTTGGATGATAGTTGTCCTTTATTACTCTGCCAGTTTGTGAATTGCTCTGCCCTATAGCTCTATTTTTTAACTCTTTTTTGGTGAACTGAACGCAAGTCCCATATTTTGGTTTAGGACCTATACTGGTTCCCAGTGGGTGGCTGAGACTTTGGTTAATTCTTCTTCCTCCTGGGAAATAAGAGTGACATGTGCCCGTCCAAATGCCTAACAGCTACTCTCTCTTTGGTTCTCCCTCTTCGCTTTCATCCTTTGCCAAATTGGCAACCTGTGCGAACCAGGAGATTAAAGGTGCTGTATATCCAAGTTGGGAGATTGATAGTAAAGCAGTTAGAAAGTGAAACTGGAGCACCAGGAGAGGGACTATTCGTTGAGATTTAGAAACCTTTCGTATTCACAGTGTGTCCATTCTCTAGGTTTCCTATACATGTTATAGTTGTAGTAATATACCCTACAACCTGGAGAGTTTGGACCCATGGAATGTGTGCCATGCATTATTGTTTTAAAGGGTCTGCATTTTCTCACGAATCTCACCAATCCTCTCAGTCCCTTGTGTCAAGCATTATGCCACCTCCAGCTGTCATTCTAGATAGGGTCATTCCAAGTTTCATCAGAGACCCTGAAAGAATTGTAAAGAATTTCGCTGTTTTTTTGTTTTGTTTTTGAAATTCCTTTTTATAGTGGGTTTGAGCTGATTCTCGCTGCCATCTTTATGCCAGTCTACACACACTTGATTCCCTTACGGAGACATATCAATACATAGGTTTTAAGATTCTTACGAGTCAGATATATTCCTCTGCGGGAAATATGGGGTTTTGAGTCCCTTTCACTGAGGAAGGTGTAGGTCTTGTCTATTCCATACTTGGTTTTTGGAACGGTACCTGTGCTTATATCAACCTCTGGTTTTATGCATCACCCCACCTCTCCTTCCCCCTTAAGCAGGCATAAGAGTGTTTTCTAAATGTGAGACTCTCTTCTCTTTCCTAACTCAGTTCATGTGTAGCCATGTTTACAGGATCTTCATAAGTGATATCTTATGATAAGTTTCTTTTTCTGTGTGACTTATTTCACTTAGAATAATCGAACCTGAATCCACTCATTTTGCTGCTACTGGTCTTATGACATTGATTTCATGGCTGAGGGATATTCCATCGTATGTAAGTACCACAATTTTTTGAACCATTTTTATCTTTCCTGGGATACTTAAGGTGTACCCAATTTGAGGTTCTTGTAAGCAGTGCATTCCTAAATTTTGGGGTGGCTCTGTCTTATTGATTTTCAGTTTTCCCATGGTATATTCCCTAGACTGGAAGTGCCCTTGGCTCTGTAGCACTGTTGTTTACCTTTTTTAGGGAACACAATGCACTCCTCCAGAGAGGCAGTTGGCAATTTACATCCCGGCCATCAGCATACCAAGGCTCCCTGTTCTCCAGGGCCTGTCTTGAATTTCTGGGTTTTACCCTTTTTGTGGATGTCCCTTTGGACCGGTGGGAAGTGATACTTCTTTGTAGTGCAGACTTACATTGTCCGCTTGCTTGCTTGGCCAAAATGGGCGTATGCGTTTTCTCCTGAATATACTCAGGAGAAAACGCATACGCCCTTTTTGGACAAGTGCATCATTGTCGAAGTTGTGCCCCTCTTCCTGTGCTTTAAAGGCGATTCCAACATACCTCTTGAAATCTGTTTCCTGCTATTCTGCCTCACTTTCAAGTCCGCCTCGTTGCCTTCCCTCAACAGATTTTTGGATGATAGTTGTCCTTTATTACTCTGCCAGTTTGTGAATTGCTCTGCCCTATAGCTCTATTTTTTAACTCTTTTTTGGTGAACTGAACGCAAGTCCCATATTTTGGTTTAGGACCTATACTGGTTCCCAGTGGGTGGCTGAGACTTTGGTTAATTCTTCTTCCTCCTGGGAAATAAGAGTGACATGTGCCCGTCCAAATGCCTAACAGCTACTCTCTCTTTGGTTCTCCCTCTTCGCTTTCATCCTTTGCCAAATTGGCAACCTGTGCGAACCAGGAGGTTAAAGGTGCTGTATATCCAAGTTGGGAGATTGATAGTAAAGCAGTTAGAAAGTGAAACTGGAGCACCAGGAGAGGGACTATTCGTTGAGATTTAGAAACCTTTCGTATTCACAGTGTGTCCATTCTCTAGGTTTCCTATACATGTTATAGTTGTAGTAATATACCCTACAACCTGGAGAGTTTGGACCCATGGAATGTGTGCCATGCATTATTGTTTTAAAGGGTCTGCATTTTCTCACGAATCTCACCAATCCTCTCAGTCCCTTGTGTCAAGCATTATGCCACCTCCAGCTGTCATTCTAGATAGGGTCATTCCAAGTTTCATCAGAGACCCTGAAAGAATTGTAAAGAATTTCGCTGTTTTTTTGTTTTGTTTTTGAAATTCCTTTTTATAGTGGGTTTGAGCTGATTCTCGCTGCCATCTTTATGCCAGTCTACACACACTTGATTCCCTTACGGAGACATATCAATACATAGGTTTTAAGATTCTTACGAGTCAGATATATTCCTCTGCGGGAAATATGGGGTTTTGAGTCCCTTTCACTGAGGAAGGTGTAGGTCTTGTCTATTCCATACTTGGTTTTTGGAACGGTACCTGTGCTTATATCAACCTCTGGTTTTATGCATCACCCCACCTCTCCTTCCCCCTTAAGCAGGCATAAGAGTGTTTTCTAAATGTGAGACTCTCTTCTCTTTCCTAACTCAGTTCATGTGTAGCCATGTTTACAGGATCTTCATAAGTGATATCTTATGATAAGTTTCTTTTTCTGTGTGACTTATTTCACTTACAATCATTGTACCTGAATCCACTCATTTTGCTGCTACTGGTCATATGATATTGATTTCATGGCTGACGGATATTCCATCGTATGTAAGTACCACAATTTTTTGAACCATTTTTATCTTTCCTGGGATACTTAAGGTGTACCAAATTTGAGGTTCTTGTAAGCAGTGCATTCCTAACTTTTGGGGTGGCTCTGTCTTATTGATTTTCAGTTTTCCCATGGTATATTCTCTAGACTGGAAGTGCCCTTGGCTCTGTAGCACTGTTGTTTACCTTTTTTAGGGAACACAATGCACTCCTCCAGAGAGGCAGTTGGCAATTTACATCCCGGCCATCAGCATACCAAGGCTCCCTGTTCTCCAGGGCCTGTCTTGAATTTCTGGGTTTTACCCTTTTTGTGGATGTCCCTTTGGACCGGTGGGAAGTGATACTTCTTTGTAGTTCAGACTTACATTGTCCGCTTGCTTGCTTGGCCAAAATGGGCGTATGCGTTTTCTCCTGAATATACTCAGGAGAAAACGCATACGCCCTTTTTGGACAAGTGCATCATTGTCGAAGTTGTGCCCCTCTTCCTGTGCTTTAAAGGCGATTCCAACATACCTCTTGAAATCTGTTTCCTGCTATTCTGCCTCACTTTCAAGTCCGCCTTGTTGCCTTCCCTCAACAGATTTTTGGATGATAGTTGTCCTTTATTACTCTGCCAGTTTGTGAATTGCTCTGCCCTATAGCTCTATTTTTTAACTCTTTTTTTGTGAACTGAACGCAAGTCCCATATTTTGGTTTAGGACCTATACTGGTTCCCAGTGGGTGGCTGAGACTTTGGTTAATTCTTCTTCCTCCTGGGAAATAAGAGTGACATGTGCCCGTCCAAATGCCTAACAGCTACTCTCTCTTTGGTTCTCCCTCTTCGCTTTCATCCTTTGCCAAATTGGCAACCTGTGCGAACCAGGAGGTTAAAGGTGCTGTATATCCAAGTTGGGAGATTGATAGTAAAGCAGTTAGAAAGTGAAACTGGAGCACCAGGAGAGGGACTATTCGTTGAGATTTAGAAACCTTTCGTATTCACAGTGTGTCCATTCTCTAGGTTTCCTATACATGTTATAGTTGTAGTAATATACCCTACAACCTGGAGAGTTTGGACCCATGGAATGTGTGCCATGCATTATTGTTTTAAAGGGTCTGCATTTTCTCACGAATCTCACCAATCCTCTCAGTCCCTTGTGTCAAGCATTATGCCACCTCCAGCTGTCATTCTAGATAGGGTCATTCCAAGTTTCATCAGAGACCCTGAAAGAATTGTAAAGAATTTCGCTGTTTTTTTGTTTTGTTTTTGAAATTCCTTTTTATAGTGGGTTTGAGCTGATTCTCGCTGCCATCTTTATGCCAGTCTACACACACTTGATTCCCTTACGGAGACATATCAATACATAGGTTTTAAGATTCTTACGAGTCAGATATATTCCTCTGCGGGAAATATGGGGTTTTGAGTCCCTTTCACTGAGGAAGGTGTAGGTCTTGTCTATTCCATACTTGGTTTTTGGAACGGTACCTGTGCTTATATCAACCTCTGGTTTTATGCATCACCCCACCTCTCCTTCCCCCTTAAGCAGGCATAAGAGTGTTTTCTAAATGTGAGACTCTCTTCTCTTTCCTAACTCAGTTCATGTGTAGCCATGTTACAGGATCTTCATAAGTGATATCTTATGATAAGTTTCTTTTTCTGTGTGACTTATTTCACTTACAATCATTGTACCTGAATCCACTCATTTTGCTGCTACTGGTCATATGATATTGATTTCATGGCTGACGGATATTCCATCGTATGTAAGTACCACAATTTTTTGAACCATTTTTATCTTTCCTGGGATACTTAAGGTGTACCAAATTTGAGGTTCTTGTAAGCAGTGCATTCCTAACTTTTGGGGTGGCTCTGTCTTATTGATTTTCAGTTTTCCCATGGTATATTCCCTAGACTGGAAGTGCCCTTGGCTCTGTAGCACTGTTGTTTACCTTTTTTAGGGAACACAACGCACTCCTCCAGCGAGGCAGTTGGCAATTTACATCCCGGCCATCAGCATACCAAGGCTCCCTGTTCTCCAGGGCCTGTCTTGAATTTCTGGGTTTTACCCTTTTTGTGGATGTCCCTTTGGACCGGTGGGAAGTGATACTTCTTTGTAGTGCAGACTTACATTGTCCGCTTGCTTGCTTGGCCAAAATGGGCGTATGCGTTTTCTCCTGAATATACTCAGGAGAAAACGCATATGCCCTTTTTGGACAAGTGCATCATTGTCGAAGTTGTGCCCCTCTTCCTGTGCTTTAAAGGCGATTCCAACATACCTCTTGAAATCTGTTTCCTGCTATTCTGCCTCACTTTCAAGTCCGCCTCGTTGCCTTCCCTCAACAGATTTTTGGATGATAGTTGTCCTTTATTACTCTGCCAGTTTGTGAATTGCTCTGCCCTATAGCTCTATTTTTTAACTCTTTTTTTGTGAACTGAACGCAAGTCCCATATTTTGGTTTAGGACCTATACTGGTTCCCAGTGGGTGGCTGAGACTTTGGTTAATTCTTCTCCCTCCTGGGAAATAAGAGTGACATGTGCCCGTCCAAATGCCTAACAGCTACTCTCTCTTTGGTTCTCCCTCTTCGCTTTCATCCTTTGCCAAATTGGCAACCTGTGCGAACCAGGAGGTTAAAGGTGCTGTATATCCAAGTTGGGAGATTGATAGTAAAGCAGTTAGAAAGTGAAACTGGAGCACCAGGAGAGGGACTATTCGTTGAGATTTAGAAACCTTTCGTATTCACAGTGTGTCCATTCTCTAGGTTTCCTATACATGTTATAGTTGTAGTAATATACCCTACAACCTGGAGAGTTTGGACCCATGGAATGTGTGCCATGCATTATTGTTTTAAAGGGTCTGCATTTTCTCACGAATCTCACCAATCCTCTCAGTCCCTTGTGTCAAGCATTATGCCACCTCCAGCTGTCATTCTAGATAGGGTCATTCCAAGTTTCATCAGAGACCCTGAAAGAATTGTAAAGAATTTCGCTGTTTTTTTGTTTTGTTTTTGAAATTCCTTTTTATAGTGGGTTTGAGCTGATTCTCGCTGCCATCTTTATGCCAGTCTACACACACTTGATTCCCTTACGGAGACATATCAATACATAGGTTTTAAGATTCTTACGAGTCAGATATATTCCTCTGCGGGAAATATGGGGTTTTGAGTCCCTTTCACTGAGGAAGGTGTAGGTCTTGTCTATTCCATACTTGGTTTTTGGAACGGTACCTGTGCTTATATCAACCTCTGGTTTTATGCATCACCCCACCTCTCCTTCCCCCTTAAGCAGGCATAAGAGTGTTTTCTAAATGTGAGACTCTCTTCTCTTTCCTAACTCAGTTCATGTGTAGCCATGTTTACAGGATCTTCATAAGTGATATCTTATGATAAGTTTCTTTTTCTGTGTGACTTATTTCACTTACAATCATTGTACCTGAATCCACTCATTTTGCTGCTACTGGTCATATGATATTGATTTCATGGCTGACGGATATTCCATCGTATGTAAGTACCACAATTTTTTGAACCATTTTTATCTTTCCTGGGATATTTAAGGTGTACCCAATTTGAGGTTCTTGTAAGCAGTGCATTCCTAAATTTTGGGGTGGCTCTGTCTTATTGATTTTCAGTTTTCCCATGGTATATTCCCTAGACTGGAAGTGCCCTTGGCTCTGTAGCACTGTTGTTTACCTTTTTTAGGGAACACAATGCACTCCTGCAGAGAGGCAGTTGGCAATTTACATCCCGCCCATCAGCATAACAAAGCTCCCTGTTCTCCAGGGCCTGTCTTGAATTTCTGGGTTTTACCCTTTTTGTGGATGTCCCTTTGGACCGGTGGGAAGTGATACTTCTTTGTAGTGCAGACTTACATTGTCCGCTTGCTTGCTTGGCCAAAATGGGCGTATGCGTTTTCTCCTGAATATACTCAGGAGAAAACGCATACGCCCTTTTTGGACAAGTGCATCATTGTCGAAGTTGTGCCCCTCTTCCTGTGCTTTAAAGGCGATTCCAACATACCTCTTGAAATCTGTTTCCTGCTATTCTGCCTCACTTTCAAGTCCGCCTCGTTGCCTTCCCTCAACAGATTTTTGGATGATAGTTGTCCTTTATTACTCTGCCAGTTTGTGAATTGCTCTGCCCTATAGCTCTATTTTTTAACTCTTTTTTTGTGAACTGAACGCAAGTCCCATATTTTGGTTTAGGACCTATACTGGTTCCCGGTGGGTGGCTGAGACTTTGGTAAATACTTCTTCCTCCCGGGATATAAGAGTGACATGTGCCCGTCCAAATGCCTAACAGCTACTCTCTCATTGGTTCTTCCTCTTCCCTTTCATCCTTTGCAAATTAGAAACCTGTGCGAACCAGGAGGTTAAAGGTGCTGTCTCTCCAAGTTGGGAGATTGATAGTAAAGCAGTTAGAAAGTGAAACTGGAGCACCAGGAGAGGGACTATTCGTTGAGTTTTAGAAACCTTTCGTATTCACAGTGTGTCCATTCTCTAGGTTTCCCATACATGTTATAGCTGTAGTAATATTCCCTACAACCTGGAGAGTTGGGACCCATGGAATGGGTGCCATGCATTATTGCTTTAAAGGGTCTGCATTTGCTCACGAATCTCACCTATCCTCTCATTCCCATGTGTCCAGCCTTATGCCACATGCAGCTGTCGTTCTAGATAGGGTCATTCCAAGTTTCATCAGAGACCCTGAAGGAATTGTAAAGAATTTTCCTGTTTTTTTGTTTCGTTTTAGAAATTCATTTTTATAGTGTGTTTGAGCTGATTCTCGCTGCCATCTTTATGCCAGTCTACACACACTTGATTCCCTTATTGAGACATATCAATACATAGGTTTTAAGATTTTTACTAGTCAGGTATATTCCTCTGCGGGAAATATGGGGTTTTGAGTCCCTTTCACTGAGGAAGGTTTAGGTCTTGTCTATTCCATAGTTGGTTTTTGGAACGGTACCTGTGCTTATATCAACCTCTGGTTTTATGCATCACCCCACCTCTCCTTCCCCCTTAAGCAGGCATAAGAGTGTTTTCTAAATGTGAGACTCTCTTCTCTTTCCTAACTCAGTTCATGTGTAGCCATGTTTACAGGATCTTCATAAGTGATATCTTATGATAAGTTTCTTTTTCTGTGTGACTTATTTCACTTACAATCATTGTACCTGAATCCACTCATTTTGCTGCTACTGGTCATATGATATTGATTTCATGGCTGAGGGATATTCCCTCGTACGTAAGTACCACAACATTTTCAACCATTTTTATATTTCCTGGGATATTAAGTTGTACCCAAGTTGAGGTTCTTGTAAGCAGTGCAATCCAAAATTTTGGGGTGGCTCTGTCTTATTGATTTTCAGTTTTCCCAAGGTATATTCCCTAGACTGGAAGTGCCCTTGGCTATGTAGCTCTGTTGTTTACTTTTTTTAGGGAACACAATGCACTCCTCCAGAGAGGCAGTTGGCAATTTACATCCCACCCATCAGCATAACAAGGCTCCCTGTTCTCCAGGGCCTGTCTTGAATTTCTGGTTTTTATCCTTTTTGTGGATGTCCCTTTTGACCGGTGGGAATTCATACTTCTTTGTAGTGCAGACTTACATTGTCCGCTTGCTTGCTTGGCCAAAATGGGCGTATGCGTTTTCTCCTGAATATAATCAGGAGAAAACGCATACGCCCTTTTTGGACAAGTGCATCATTGTCGAAGTTGTGCCCCTCTTCCTGTGCTGTAAAGGCGATTCCAACGTACCTCTTGAAATCTGTTTCCTGCTATTCTGCCTCACTTTCAAGTCCGCCTCGTTGCCTTCCCTCAACAGATTGTTGGATGATAGTTGGCCTTTATTACTCTGCCAGTTTGTGAATTGCTCTGCCCTATAGCTCCATTTTTTAACTCGTTTTTTGTGAGCTGAACGCAAGTCCCATATTTTGGTTTAGGACCTATACTGGTTCCCGGTGGGTTGCTGAGACGTTGGTTAATTCTTCTTCATCCCGGGAAAAAAGAGTGACATGTGCCCGTCCAAATGCCTAACAGTTACTCTCTCTTTGGTTCTCCCTCATCCCTTTCATCCTTTGCCAAACTGGAAACCTGTGCGAACCAGGAGGTTAAAGGTGCTGTCTCTCCAAGTTGGGGATTGATAGTAAAGCTGTTAGAAAGTGAAACTGGAGCACCAGGAGAGGGACTATTCGTTGAGATTTAGAAACCTTTCGTATTCACAGTGTGTCCATTCTCTAGGTTTCCCATACATGTTATAGCTGTAGTAATATTCCCTACAACCTGGAGAGTTGGGACCCATGGAATGGGTGCCATGCATTATTGCTTTAAAGGGTCTGCATTTGCTCACGAATCTCACCAATCCTCTCAGTCCCATGTGTCCAGCCTTATGCCACCTCCAGCTGTCGTTCTAGATAGGGTCATTCCAAGTTTCATCAGAGACCCTGAGGAACTGTAAAGAATTTCGCTCTTTTTTTTGTTTTGTTTTTGAAATTCCTTTTTATAGTGGGTTTGAGCTGATTCTCGCTGCCATCTTTATGCCAGTCTACACACACTTGATTCCCTTACGGAGACATATCAATACATAGGTTTTAAGATTCTTACTAGTCAAATATATTCCTCTGCGTGAAATATGGGGTTTTGAGTCCGTTTCACTGAGGAAGGTGTACGTCTTGTCTATTCCATAGTTGGTTTTTGGAGAAGTACCTGTGTTTATATCAACCTCTGGTTTTATGCATCACCCCACCTCTCCTTCCCCCTTAAGCAGGCATAAGAGTGTTTTCTAAATGTGAGACTCTCTTCTCTTTCCTAACTCAGTTCATGTGTAGCCATGTTTACAGGAACTTCATAAGTGATATCTTATGATAAGTTTCTTTTTCTGTGTGACTTATTTCACTTAGACTCATCGTACCTGAATCCACTCATTTTGCTGCTACTGGTCATATGATATTGATTTCATGGCTGAGGGATATTCCCTCGTACGTAAGTATCAGAACTTTTTAAACCATTTTTATCTTTCCTGGGATATTAAGGTGTACCCAAGTTGAGGTTCTTTTAAGCAGTGCATTCCTAAATTTTGGGGTGGCTCTGTCTTATTGATTTTCAGTTTTCCCAAGGTATATTCCCTAGACTGGAAGTGCCCTTGGCTCTGTAGCTCTGTTGTTTACTTGTTTTACGGAACACAATGCACTCCTCCAGAGAGGCAGTTGGCAATTTACATCCCGCCCATCAGCATAACAAGGCTCCCTGTTCTCCAGGGCCTGTCTTGAATTTCTGGTTTTTACCCTTTTTGTGGATTTCCCTTTTGACCGGTGGGAAGTGATACTTCTTTGTAGTGCAGACTTACATTGTCCGCTTGCTTGCTTGGCCAAAAAGGGCGTATGTGTTTTCTCCTGAATATACTCAGGAGAAAATGCACACGCCCTTTTTGGACAACTGCATCATGGTCGAAGTTGTGCCGCTCTTCCTGTGCTTTAAAGGCGATTCCAACGTACCTCTTGAAATTTGTTTCCTGCTATTCTGCCTCGCATTCAAGTCCGCCTTGTTGCCTTCCCTCAACAGATTTTTGGATGGTAGTTGTCCTTTATTACTCTGCCAGTTTGTGAATTGCTCTGCCCTTTAGCTCCATTTTTTAACTCGTTTTTTGTGAGCTGAACGCAAGTCCCCTATTTTGCTTTAGGACCTGTACTGGTTCCCTGTGGGTGGCTGAGACTTTGGTTAATTCTTCTTCCTCCCGGGAAATAAGAGTGACATATGCCCGTCCAAATGCCTAACAGCTACTCTCTCTTTGGTTCTCCCTCTTCCCTTTCATCCTCTGTCATATTCGCAACCTGTGCGAACCAGGAGGTTAAAGGTGCTGTCTCTCCCAGTGGGGAGATTGATAGTAAAGCAGTTAGAATGTGAAACTTGAGCACCAGGAGAGGGACTATTCGTTGAGATTTAGAAACCTTTCGTATTCACAGTGTGTCCATTCTCTAGGTTTCCCATACATGTTATAGCTGTAGTAGTATTTCCTACAACCTGGAGAGTTGGGAACCATGGAATGGGTGCCATGCATTATTGCTTTAAAGTGTTTGCATTTGCTAACGAATCTCACCAATCCTCTAAGTCCCATGTGTCCAGCCTTATGACACCTCCAGCTGTTGTTCTAGATCGGGTCATTCCAAGTTTCATCAGAGACCCTGAAGGAATTGTAAAGTATTTCGCTGTATTTTTGTTTTGTTTTAGAAATTCCTTTCTATAGTGGGTTTGAGCTGATTCTCGCTGCCATCTTTATGCCAGTATAGACACACTTGATTCCCTTACGGAGACATATCAATACATAGGTTTTAAGATTCTTACTAGTCAGATATATTCCTCTGCGGGAAATATGGGGTTTTGAGTCCCTTTCACTGAGGAAGGTGTAGGTCTTGTCTATTCCATACTTGGTTTTTGGAACGGTACCTGTGCTTATATCAACCTCTGGTTTTATGCATCACCCCACCTCTCCTTCCCCCTTAAGCAGGCATAAGAGTGTTTTCTAAATGTGAGACTCTGTTCTCTTTCCTAACTCAGTTCATGTGTAGCCATGTTTACAGGATCTTCATAAGTGATATCTTATGATAAGTTTCTTTTTCTGTGTGACTTATTTCACTTAGAATCATCGTACCTGAATCCACTCATTTTGCTGCTACTGATCTTGTGACATTGATTTCACGGCTGAGGGATATTCCATCGTACGTAATACCACAATTTTTTGAACCATTTTTATCTTTCCTGGGATACTTAAGGTGTACCCAAGTTGAGGTTATTGTAAGCAGTGCAGACCTAAATTTGGGGGTGGCTCTGTCTTATTGATTTTCAGTTTTCCCAAGGTATATTCCCTAGACTGGAAATGCCCTTGGCTCTGTAGCTCTGTTGTTTACTTGTTTTAGGGAACACAATGCACTCCTCCAGAGAGGCAGTTGGCAATTTACATCCCGCCCATCAGCATAACAAGGCTTCCTGTTCTCCAAGGCCTGTCTTGCCTTTCTGTTTTTTACCCATTTTGTGGATGTCCCTTTTGACCGGTGGGAAGTGATACTTCTTTGTAGTGCAGATTTGCATTGCCCACCTGCTGGATTGGTCAAAAAGGGCGTATGCGTTTTCTCCTGAATATATTCAGGATAAAATGCATACGCCCTTTTTGGCCAAGTGCATCATTGTCGAAGTTGTGCCCCTCTTCCTGTGTTTTAAAGGCAATTCCAACGTACCTCTTGAAATCTGTTTCCTGCTATTCTGCCTCGCCTTCAATTCCCCTCATTGCCTTCCCTCAACAGATTTTTGGACGATAGTTGTCCTTTAATACTCTGCCAGTTTGTGAATTGCTGTGCCCCTTAGCTTCATTATTCACCTAGTTTTTTGTGAGCTGAACGCAAGTCCACAATTTTGTTTCAGGATGTAATCTGGATCCCGGGGGGTGGCTGAGACTTTGGTTAATTCTTCTTCTTGCCGGGAAATTAGAGTGACATATGCCTGTACAAATGCCTAACAGCTACTCTCTCATTGGTTCTCCCTATTCACTTTTATCCTCTGCCAAATTGGCAACCTGTGCGATCCAGGAAGATAAAGGGGCTGTCTCTCCAAGTTGGGAGCTTGATAGTAAAGCAGTTGGAAAGTAAACCTGGAGCACCAGGAGAGGGACTATTAGTTGAGTTTTAGAAACCTTTCATATTTACAGTGTGTCCATTCTCTAGGTTTCCCGTACATGTTATAGCTCTAGTAATATTGACTTCAACCTGGGGAGTTGGGACAAATGGAATGGGTGCCACACATTATTGCTTTAAAGGGTGTGCATTTGCTGAACCAATCTGACCAATCCTCTCAGTCCCAACTGTCCAGCCTTATGCCATATCCAGCTGTCATTGTAGATAGGGTCATTCCAGGTTTCATTAGAGCCCCTAAAGGAATTGTAAAGAATTTCCATGTTTTTTGGGGTTTTTTTTGAATTTCCTTTTTATAGTGGGTTTGAGCTGATTCTCACTGCAATGATTATGCCAGTCTAGACACACTTGATTCCATTACGGAAACATATCGATACATAGGTTTTAATATTCTTACTAGTCAGATATATTCCTCTGTGGGAAATATCGTGTTTTGAGTTCCTTTCACTGAAGAAGGTGTAGGTCTTGTATATTCCATAGTTGGTTTTTGAAATGGTACGTGTGGTTATATCAAACGCTGGTTTTCTGCAGCACCCTACCTCATATTCCCCCTTAAGCAGGCATAAGAGTGTTTTCTAAATGTGAGTCTCTGTTCGCTTTCCTAACTCTTTTCATGTGTAGCCATGTTTAGAGGACCTTCATAAGTGATATCTTATGATAAGTTTCTTTATCTGTGTGACTTATTTCAGTTAGAATCATCGTACCTGAATCCAATCATTTTGCTGCTACTGGTCATATGACATTGATTTCATGGCTGAGGGATATTCCATCATACATAACTACCAAAATATTTTAAACCATATTTATATTTCCTGGGATATTTAAGCTGTACCCAAGTTGAGGTTCTTGTAAGCAGTGCAGCCCTAAATTTTGGGGTGGCTCTGTCTTATTGATTTTCAGTTTTCCCAAGGTATATTCCCTAGGCTGGAAGTGCCCTTGGCTCTGTAGCTCTGTTGTTTACTTGTTTTAGGGAACAAAATGCACTCCTCCAGAGAGGCAGTTGGCAATTTACATCCCGCCCATCAGCATAACAAGCCTCCCTGTTCTCCAGGGCCAGTCTTGCTTTTTTGGTTTTTACCCATTTTGTGCATGTACCTTTTGACAAGTGGGAAGTGATACTTTGTAGTGCAGATTTGCATTGCCAGCATGCTTGCTTGGCCAAAAAGGGCATATGCGTGTTCTCCTGAATATATTCAGGAGAAAACGCATACGCCCTTTTTGGCCAAGTGCATCATTGTCGATGTTGTGCCCCTCTTCCTGTGCCTTAAATGCGATTCCAACGTACCTCTTGAAATCTGTTTCCTTCTATTCTGCCTCGCTTTCAAGTCTGCCTCGTTGCCTTCCCTCAACAGATTTTTGGACGATAGTTGTCCTTTATTACTCTGCCTGTTTGTGAATTGTTGTGCACTGAGCTACATTATTTAACTCGTTTTTTTTGTGAGCTGAACGCACGTCCAATATTTTGGTTCAGGACCTATACTGGTTCCCGGTGGGTGGCTGAGGCTTTGGTTATTTCTTCTTCTTCCTGCGAAGTAAGAGTGACATGTTCCCGTACAAATGTCTAACAGCTACTCTCTCACTGGTCTCCGTCTTCCCTTTCATCCTCTGCCAAATTGGCAACCTGTGCGAACCAGGAGGTTAAAGGTGCTGTCTCTCCAAGTTGGGAGATTGATAGTAAAGCAGTTGGAAAGTCAAACTGGAGCACAAGGAGAGGGACTATTCGTTGAGTTTTAAAAACCTTTCGTATTCACACTGTGTCTATTCTCTAGGGTTCCCGTACATATTATAGCTGTAGTAATATGCCCTTAAACCTGGCCTGTTGGGACCGATGGAATGGGTGCCACACATTATTGCTTTAAAGGGTCTACATTTTCTCACCCAATCTCACCAATCCTCTCAATCCCAAGTGTCCATCCTTATGCCACATCCAGCTGTCATTTTAGATAGGGTCATTCCAGGTTTCATCAGCGACCCTGAAGGTATTGTGTAAGAATTGTTCTGTTTTTATGTTTTGTTTTGAATTTCATTTTTATATTGGGTTTGAGCTGATTCTCCCTGCCATGTTTATGTCATACTAGACACACTTAGTTACCTTACGGAGACATATCAATACATAGGTTTTAAAATTCTTACTAGTCAGATATATTTCTCTGCGGGGAATAGGGATGTTGAGTTCCGTTCACTGAGGAAGGAGTAGGGCTTGTCTCATTTGTGTTTGGATTATGGAACGGTACCTTTGCTAATATCAATCTTTTGTTTTGTGCATCTCCCCACCTGTCTTTCCCCTTAAGCAAGCGTTAGAGTGTTTTCTAAATCTGAGACTCTGTTCTCTTCCCTAAATCAGTTCATATGTAGCCATGTTTACATTCCCTTCATAAGTGATATCTTATGTCAGAATGCACCATGGCCCTTGTCATAATAATGCTTCATGACCCCTGTCATCACAATGATCCATGCCCTGGTTATCAAAATTCTCCATGTCCCTTGTCATCAAAATTCTCCACGTACTTGTCATCACAATGCTACATGACACTTCTCATCAAAATGTTACATGCTCTTTTCATCACAATTCTCCATTCTCTTGACATTGCAATGCTCCATGCCCTTGTCATCACAATGCTCCATGCCTTTGTCATCACATTGCTCCATGACACCTGTCATCACATTGCTCCCTGACAACTGTCATCACAATGCTTCATGCCCCTTGTCATTACAGTGCTCCATGATGCTCGACATCAAAATTAACCAAGGTCTTCTCATCACAATGCTCCTCGGTTTTGCCATCACCATGCTCCATGCCTTGTCATCTCAAATCTCAATGTCCCTTGTCCTCACAATTCTCCACGTCCTTGTCATTACAGTGATCCATGGCACTTCACATCACAATGTTATATGCTCTTGTCATCACAATGCTCCATGCACTTGTCATCGCAATGCTCCATGACCCTTGTCATAGGAAGCTCCATGCGCTTTTGTCAAAATGTTTCACGACCAGGGCATTAAAATTCTCAATGGCCCTTGATATCACAATGCTCCATGCCCTTGTCATCACAATGCTCCTTTACTTTGTCACAACAGTCCTCCATAACAATTGGCATCACAATGCTCCATGATATTGTCATCAAACTGGAACATGACATATTTCATCACAATGCTCCCTGACAACTTTCTTCAACAATAATCCATGACCTTGTCATCATAGTGCTCCATGACCTTGTCATCACAATGTGCCATGCCATTTCTTATCACAATAATCCAAGAAACTTGTCAGACCAATGCTCCATTCCACTTCTCATCACAATGCTCCATGAACGCTGTCATCAAAATGCACCATGCCCATCATCATAATGCTTCATGCTATTGTCATCACAATGAAATCAAAAAGCTCCATGACATCTGTCACCACAATGCTGCAAACCCTTGTGATCACAATGTCCCATAACATTGTCATCACAATGCCCCATGACGCTGGTCACAACAGTTATCCATGGGCTTCTCATCACAATGCACCATGACTTTTGTCAACACAATGTTCAATACCCTTGTCAACACAATTCTCTCTGACTATTGACCTCAGTATGCACCGTGAACTCTTTCATGGCAAGGCTCCATGCCTATTTCATCACAATGATCCGTGCCCTTTTCATCATAATGTTCCAAGACACCTGTGATCACAATGCTCCTTGCACTTTTCATCACAAAGCTCCATGACGAATGTCATCAGAATGCTCCATGGCCTTCTCATCATAATGTTCCATGCCCTTGTCATCACAATGCTCCAAGACCACTGTAATCAAAATGATCCCTGCGCCTTTTCATCAGAATGCTCCATGAGACTTGTCATCACAAGGTTCCATGGTCTTCACATCACAGTGCTCCAGGACCTTGTCATCACAGTGCTCCATTCCTTTGTCATCACAATGCTCCATGACCCCTGTCATCACAATAATCCATGAATATTTTCAGCCCAGTGCTCTACGAAATTCTCATCACAATGCTCCATAGCCCATATCACCACAATGCTCCATGACCACTGTCATCAAAACACTCCATGACACCTGACAACACAATGATCCGGGACACTTGTCATCACAATGCTACATTCCCTTGTCATCACAATGCTCCATGACACCTGTCATCACAACACTCCATGAATATTTTCAGCCCAGTGCTCCATGACCCTTGTCATCACAATGATCCATGCCCTTTTCATCCCAATGCTCCATGACCCCTGTATTCACAATGCTCAGTAACGCTTGTCATCACAGTGCTCCATGACACCTGTCATCACAATGCTCCATGCCTTTGTCAGCAAAATGCTACATGACCTTGTCATTACAATACTCTATGCACTTGTCATCACAATACTCCATTTCCAATGTCATCACAATCCTCCATGAACCTTGGGATCACATTGCTTCCTGCCATTGTCATCACAATGCTCCATGCTCCTTGAAATCAAAATGATCCATGACCTCTGTCATCACAATGCTCCAAAACCTTGTGATCACAATGTTCCATAACACTTGTCATCCCAAAGCTCCATGATGCCTGTCATCACAATAATCCATGCCCTTTTCATCACAATGCTCCATGAACTTTGTCATCACAATTCTCAATACACTTGTCATCAAAATGCTCCCTGACAATTGTCATCAGAATGCTCCTTGAAACCTGTCACGAAAAGGATCCATGTCGTTTTCATCACAATGCACCATGCCGTTTTCATCACAATGGTCCAGGCCATTTTCATCAAAATCTTCCACAAACTTGTCATCAGAATGCTCCAGGACCCTTCTCATCACAATTCTCCATGCACTTGTCAGCACAATGCTCCCTGACCCTTCTCATCACAATGCTCTAAGCCATTGTCATCACAATGCTCCATTACATTTGTCATCAGAATTCTCCATGACACTTGGCTTCACAATGCTCCATAGCATTGTCATCACAATTGGCCATTCCAAATGTCATTGCAATAATCCATGAAACATATTAGACCAATGTTCCATGCCCTTGTCATCACAATGCTCCATGCCTTTGTTATCAAATGCTCCATGACCCCTGTCATCACAATGCTCCGTGACTCCCGTCATCACAGTGCTTCATGACCTTTGTCATCACAATGGTCCATGCCGTCGTCATCAACAGTCTCTGTGACCTTTTAACCACAATGCTCCATGAACTTTTCATCACAATGCTCTTTGACCCTTGTCATCACAATGCTCCATGTGCTTGTCAGCACAATGCTCCATGACACATGTCATCACAATGCACCATGCGCTTGTCATCACAGTGCTCCAGAATCTTGTCATCACATTCTCCTTAAAATTTGTCATCACAATGCTCCATGCACTTCTCATCAAAATGCTCTCTCACCACTGATATCACAATGCTACATCACTATTTGTCACAATACTCCCTCACCTCTGTCATCACAATGTTCCATGACTCCTGTCATCACAATGTTACATGCACTTATCATCACAATGTTCGATGACCCCTGACATCACAATGTTCCATAACACCTGTCATCAAAATGTTCCATGACACTTTTCATCAAATTTCCCCATGACCCTGTTATCACAATGCTCCCTGCCCTTCTCATCACAATGCACAACGCTCTTGCTATCAAAATGCTCCATGACTTTTTTCATCACAAAGATCCATGACCCTTGGCATCACAATGCTCCATGTCATTGTCATCACAATTCTCCATGAACGCTCTCATCACATTGCTCCATGCCCTTGTCTTCAAAAAGCTCCATGACACATGTCATCAGGAATGCTCCATGGCCTTCTCATCACAATGCTCCACACCCTTGCCATCAGAATGCTCCATTACACCTGACATAACAATGCTCCATGACCCCTGCCATCACGATGTTCCATGGCTTAGTCATCACAAAGCTCCATGATCCTTCTCATCACAATTCTCCAGGCACCCTGTAATCACAATGCTCTATGCCCCTTTTCATCTCAATGATCCATGAACCCTGTCATCACAATGCACCATGCCCATCATCATAATGCTTCATGCTATTGTCATCAAAATGAAATCAAAATGCTCCATGACCTCTGTCATAACAATGCTCCAAACCCTTGTGATCACAATATTACATATCACTTGTCATCACAATGCCCCATGACGCTCCTCATCACAATTATCAATGGACTTCTCATCACAATACTCCATGACCTTTGTCCTCACAATGCTCAATACACTTGTCATCAACATGCTCCCTGACACTTGTTGTCTGTATGCTCCTTGAATCCTGTCATGACAAGGCTCCATGCCTTTTTCATCACAATAATCCATGTCCTTTTCATCACAATGCTCCAAGACTCATGTAATCTCAATGCTCCATGCCCTTGTCATCACAATGTGCCATTCCAACTGTCATCGCAATAATCCATGAAACTTATTAGACCAATGTTCCATGCCCTTGTCATCACAATGCTCCATGCCCTTGTTATCACAATGCTCCATGACCCCTGTCATCACCATGCTCCGTGACTCCAGTCATCACAATGCTTCATGACCTTTGTCATCACAATGGTCCATTCACTCGTCATCAACAGTCTCTGTGACCTTTTTAACCACAAAGCTCCATGAACTTTTCATCACAATGCTCTTTGACCCTTGTCATCACAGTGCTCCATGTGATGGTCAGCACAATGCTCCATGACACATTTCATCACAATGCACCATGCGCTTGTCATCACAGTGCTCCACAATCTTGTCATCACATTCTTCTTAAAATTTTTCATCACAATGCTCCATGCACTTCTCATCAAAATGCTCTCTCACCACTGATATCACAATGATACATCACTATTTGTCACAATACTCCCTCACCCCTGTCATCACAATGTTCCATGACTCCTGTCATCACAATGCTACATGCACTTATCATCACAATGTTCGATGACCCCTGACATCACAATGTTCCATAACACCTGTCATCAAATTGTTCCATGACACTTTTCATCAAATTGCTCCATGACCCTGTCATCACAATGCTCCATGCCTTTGTCAGCAAAATGCTACATGACCTTGTCATTACAATGCTCTATGCGTTTGTCATCGCAATACTCCATATCCATTGTCATCACAATCCTCCATGAACTTTGGGATCACATTGCTTCATGCCCTTATCAGCACAATGCTCCATGCTACTTGAAATCAAAATGATCCATAACCTTTGTCATAACAATGATCCAAACCCTTGTGATCACAATGTTCCATAACACTTGTCATCAAAACGCTCCATGATGCCTGTCATCACAATACTCCATGCCCTTTTCATCACAATGCTCAATGACCTTTTTCATCACAATTCTCAATACACTTGTCATCATAATGCTCCCTGACACTTGTCATCAGAATGCTCCTTGAACCCTGTCACGAAAAGGCTCCATGCCTTTATCATCACAATGTCCCATGCCGTTTTCATCACAATGCTCCATGCCATTGTTAACAAAATACTCCACAAGCTTGTCATCAGAATGCTCCATGACCCTTGTCATCACAATTCTCCATGCACTTGTCAGCACAATGCTCCCTGACACTTGTCATAACAATGTTGCAAGCCATTGTCATCACAATGATCCATGATATTTGGCATCACAATGCTCCATGCCATTGTCATCGCAAAGGACCATTACATATGTCATCCCAATGCTCCCGGACACCTGTCTTCACAATACTGCATGACCTGGTCATCACAATGCTCCATGCCCTTGTCATCACAATGCGCCATTCCAACTGTCATCGTAATAATCCATGAAACTTATTAGACCAATGTTCCATGCCCCTCTCATCACAATGCTCCATGCCCTTGTTATCACAATGCTCCATGACCCCGGTCATCACCATGCTCCGTGACTCCACTCATCTCAATGCTTCATAACGTTTGTCATCATAATGGTCCATGCCCGCGTCATCACAAGGCTCTCTGACATTTTTAACCACAATGCTCCATGGACTTTTCATCACAATGCTCTTTGACACTAGTCATCACAATGCTCCATGCACTTGTCATACAGTGCTCCACAATTTTGTCATCACAATGCTCCATAAAATTTGTCATCACAATGCTCCTTGCACATCTCATCAAAATGCTCTCTCACCACCGATATCACAATGCTACATCACTATTTGTCACAATACTCCCTCACCCTTGTCATCACAATGTTCCATGACTCCAGTCATCACAATGCTACATGCACTTATCATCACAATGTTCGATGACCCCTGACATCACAATGTTCCATAACAACTGTCATCAAAATGTTCCATGACACTTTTCATCAAATTGCTCCATGACCCGGTCATCACAATGCTCCCTGCCCTTCTCTTCACAATGCACAACGCCCTTGCTATCAAAATGCTCCATGACATTTTTCATCAAAAATATCCATGACCCTTGGCATCACAATACTCCATGTCATTGTCATCAAAATGGTCCATGAACGCTCTCATCACATTGCTCCATGCCCTTGTCTTCACAAAGTTCCATGACGCATGCCATCACAATGCTCCATGGCCTTCTCATCACAATGCTCCACGAACTTGCCATCACAATGCTCCATTACCACAGTCATAACAATGCTCCATGACCCCTGCCATCACGATGTTCCATGGTCTTGTCATCACAAAGCTCCATGACCATTCTCATCACAATGCTCCAAGAACCCTCTAATCACAATGCTCTATGCCCCTTTTCGTCTCAATGTTCCATGAACCCTATCATCACAATGCAACATGCCCATCATCATAATTCTTCATGCTATTGTCATCACAATGAAATCAAAATGCTCCATGACCTCTGTCATAACAATGCTCCAAACCCTTGTGATCACAATATTCCATAACACTTGTCATCACAATGCCCCATGACGCTCGTCATCACAATTATCAATGGTCTTCTCATCACAATGGTCCATGACATTTGTCATCACAATGCTCAATACACTTGTCATCAAAATGCTCCCTGACTCTTGTTGTCTGTATGCTCCTTGAATCCTGTCATGACAAGGCTCCATGCTTTTTTCATCTCAGTGTTCCATGCACTTTTCATCACAATGTTCCAAGACCCATGTAATCACAGTGCTCCATGCCCTTGTCATCAGAAAGCTCAATGACGCATGCCATCAGAATGCTCCTTGGTCTTCTCCTCACAATGATTCATGCCCTTGTCATCACAATGTTCCAAGACCCCTGTAATCACAATACTCCATGCCCCTTTTCATCAGTATGCTCCAAGAGACTTGTCATCACAAGGCTCCATGGTTTTGTCATCACAATGCTCCAGGAATTTTTCATCACAATGCTTCACGATCTTGTCATGAAAATTTTCAATGGCCCTTATCATCATAATGCTCCAAGCCGTAACCATCACAATACTCCATTATATTTTTCATCACAATCCTCAATTACATTCGGCATCACAGTGCTCCATGCCATTGTCATCGCAGTGGACTATGACATATGTCATCACAATGCTCCCTGACACCTGTCTTCACAATACTCCATGACCTTCTCATCACAATGCTCCATGCCCTTGTCATCACAATGCACCATGCCCAGTGTCATCACAATAATCTATGAAGCTTGTCAGACCAATGCTCCATTCCCCTGTCAACACAATGCTCC
The DNA here is from genome assembly GCF_964341445.2 of Mesoplodon mirus. Lineage (NCBI taxonomy): Eukaryota > Metazoa > Chordata > Mammalia > Artiodactyla > Ziphiidae > Mesoplodon > Mesoplodon mirus. The sequence continues at coordinate 528,826 of NW_028295495.1, forward strand.
ATGCCCTTGTCATCACAATGTTCAATAACCCCTGTCATCACAATGCTCCGTGACTCCAGTCATCTCAATGCGTCATAACGTTTGTCATTAAAATGGTCCATGCCCACGTCATCACAAGGCTCTGTGACCTTTGTAAACACAATGCTCCATGAACTTTTCATCACAATTCTCTGTGACACTTGTCATCACAATGCTCCATGTCTTTGTCAGAACAATGCTCCATGACCATTGTCATAACAATGTGCCACGCGCAATTCCTCACTACGTTTCTCAACTTTGTCATTGCAATGCTCCATAAATCTTGTAATCACAATGGTTCATGCTCTTCTCATCAAAATGCTCTCTCACAAGAGATATCACAATGTTCCATCACTAGTCATCACAATACGCCCTCACCCCTGTAATCACAATGTTCCATGACCCTGTCATCACAATGCTACATCCCTTTATCATCACAATGTACCATGACCCCTGACATCACAATGTTCCATAAACCCTGTCATCAAAATGCTCCATGACACTTTTCATCCCAAAGCTCCAAGACCCCTGACATCACAATGTTCTATAACCCCTGCCATCAAAATATTCCATTACACTTTTTATCAAATTGCTGCATGAACTTGTCATCAAAATGCTCCCTGCGCTTCTCAACACAATGCACCAAGCTCTTGTCATCAAAATGCTCCATGACTTGTCATCACAAAGCTCCATGACCCTTGTCATCACAATGCTCCATGACATTGTCCTCACGATGCTCCATGAACCCTATCATCACATTGCTCCATGCTCTTGTCATCACAAAACTCCATGACACTTGTCATCACAATGCTCGATGCCCTTCTCATCACAATGTTCCATGCCCTTTTCATTACAGTCCTGCATGACACATGTATCACAGTGTTCCGTGCACTTGTCATCACAATGCTCCATGCCCACTCTCCTCACAATAATCCATGAAACATTTCAGACCAATATTTCATACCCATCTCATCAAAATGCTCCATTACCCCTGTCATAACAATGCAACATGACCACCGCCATCACAATGTTCCACGGCCTAGTCATCACAAGGTTCCATGACACTTGTCCTCACAATGCTCAACACCCCTGAAATCACATTGCTCCATTCCCTTGTCATCACATAGCTCCATGACGCATGTCATCAGAATGTTCTATGACCTTCTCATGACAATGCTCCATGCCCTTGTCATCACAATGCTCCAAGACCCTTGTAATCACAATACTCCTTGCCGCTTCTCATCCCAATGCTCCAAAAAACCTGTCATTACAATGCACCATGCCCATCATCATAATGCTTCAGGCTATTGTCATCACAGTGAAATCAATATTCTGCATGACCTCTGTCATCATAATGCTCCAAACCCTTGTGATCACAATGTTGCATAACACTTATCATCAAAACACCCCATGACGCTCATCATCACAATTATCCATGGTCTTCTTATCACAATGCTCCATGATCTTTGTCATCACAATGCTCAATACACTTGTTATCACAATGCTCCCTGACACTTGTCATCAGTATGCTCCTTGAACCCTATCATGACAAGGCTCCATGCCATTTTCATCAAAATGATCCATGACCATTTCTTCACAATGCTCCAAGATCCCTGTAATCACAATGCTCCATGCACTTGTCATCACAAAACTCCATGACCCATGTCATCAGAATACTCCATGGCCTTCTCATCACAATGCTCCATGCCCTAGTCATCACAGTGCTCCAAGACTCCTGTAATCACAATGCTCCATGACAATTTTCATCAGAATGCTCCATGAGACTTGTCATCACAAGTCTCCATGGACTTCTCATCACAATGCTCCAGGGCCTTGTCATCACCATGCTCAATTCCCTTGTCATCACAATGCTCCATGACCCCTGTCATCACAATAATCTATGAATATTTTCAGCCCAATGCTCCATGACACTTGTCATCACAATGATCCATGCCCTTGTCATCCCTATGCTCCTTGACCCCTGTATTCACAATGCTACGTGACGCTTGTCATCACAGTGCTCCATGACACCTGTCATCACAATGCTCCATGCCTTTGTCAGCAAAATGCTACATGACCTTGTCATTAAAATGCTCTATGCGCTTGTCATCAAAATATTCCATTAACATTGTCATCACAACCCTCCATGAACTTTGGGATCACATTGCTTCATGCCCTTGCCATCACAATGCTCCATGCTCCTTGAAATCAAAATGATCCATGACCTCTGTCATCACAATGCTCCAAACCCTTGTGATCACACTGTTCCATAGCCCTTGTCATCACAACGCTCCATGATGCCTGTCATCACAATACTCCATGCCCTTTTCATCACAATGCTCCATGACTTTTGTCATCACAATTCTCAATACACTTGTCATCACAATGCTCCCTGACACTTGTCGTCAGAATGCTCCTTGAACCCTGTCACGAAAAGGCTCCATACCTTTTTCATCACAATGCCCCATGCCGTTTTCATCACAGAGCTCCATGCCATTGTCATCAAAATACTCCACAAGCTTGTCATCAGAATGCTCCATGACCCTTGTCATCACAATTCTCCATGCACTTTTCAGCACAATGCTCCCTGACACTTGTCATCATAATGTTGCAAGCCATTGTCGTCACAATGATCCATGACATTTGGCATCACAATGCTCCATGCCATTGTCATCACAATGGGCCATTACATATGTCATCACAATGCTCCCTGACACTTGTCTTCACAAAATTGCAACACCTGGTCATCACAATGCTCCATGCACTTGTTATCACAATGTTCCATGACCCCAATCATCACAGTGCTCCGTGACTCCAGTCATCACAATGCTTCATGACCTTTTTCATCACAATGGTCCATGCGCTCATCATCAACAGTCTCTGTGACATTTTAACCACAATGCTCCATTAACTTTTCATCACAATGCTCTTGGACCCTTGTCATCACAATGCTCTATGCCTTTCTCAGCACAATGCACCTTGACGCATGTCATCACAATGCTCCATTGCATTCTCCTCACAAGGCTCTTTGCCCTTGTCATCACAGTGCTCCATTACCCCTGTCATAACAATGCTCCATGACCCCTGCCATCACGATGTTCCATGGCCTTTTTATCACAAAGCTCCATGACCCATCTCATCACAATGCTCCAAGAACACTGTAATCACAATGTTCCATGCCCTTGTCATCAAAAAACTCCATGACGCATGTCATCAGAAGGCTCTATGGCGTTCTCATCACAATGCTCCATGCCCTAGTCATCACAATGCTCCAAGACCCCTGTAATCACAATGCTCCATGCCCCTTTTCATCAGAATGCTCCATGAGACATGTCATCACAAGTCTCCATGTTCTTCTCATCACAATGCTCCAGGACCTTGTCATCACCATGCTCCTTTCCCTTGTCATCACAATGCTCCATGACCCCTGTCATCACAATAATCCATGAATATTTTCAGCCCAATGCTCCACGACCTACTCATCACAATGCTCCATGGCCAATATCATCACAATGTTCCATGACCACTGTCATCACAACACTCCATGACACCTGACAACACTATGATCTGGTACTCTTGTCATCACAATGCTCCATTCCCTAGTCATCAAAATGCTCCATGACCCCTGTCATCACAACACTCCATGAAAATTTTCAGCCCAGTGCTCCATGACCCTTGTCATCAAAATGATCCATGCCCTTGTCATCCCAATGCTCCATGACCTCTGTATTCACAATGCTCCGTGACGCTTGTCATCACAGTGCTCCATGACACATGTCATCACAATGATCCATGCCTTTGTTAGCAAAATGCTACTTGACATTGTCATGACAATGCTCTATGCGCTTGTCATCACAATACTCCATTTCCATTGTCATCACAATCCTCCATGAAACTTGGGATCACATTGTTTCATGCCCTTGTCATCACAATGCTCCATGCTCCTTGAAATCAAAATGATCCATGACCTCTCTCATCACAATGCTCCCAACCCTTGTGATCACAGTGTTCCATAACACTTGTCTTCACAACGCTCCATGATGCCTGTCATCACAATAATCCATGCCCTTATCATCACAATGCTACATGACCTTTGTCATCACAATTCTCAATACACTTGTCCTCACAATGCTCCCTGACACTTTTCATCAGAATGCTCCTTGAACCCTGTCACGAAAAGGCTCCATGCCTTTTTCATCACAATGCCCCATGCCGTTTTCATCAAAATGCTCCATGCCATTGTCATCAAAATACTCCACAAGCTTGTCATCATAGTGCTCCATGACCCTTGTCATCACAATTCTCCATGCACTTGTCAGCACAATGCTCCCTGGCCCTTGTCACCACAATGCTCCAAGCCATTGTCATCACAGTGCACCATTACCTTTGTCTTCAGAATCCTCCATGACACTTGACATCACAATGCTCCATGCCATTGTCATCAAAATGGGCCATTACTTATGTCATCACAATGCTCCCTGACACCTGTCTTCACAATACTGCATGACCTGGTCATCACAATGCTCCATGCCCTTGTCATCACAATGCACCATTCCAACTGTCATCGCAATAATCCATGAAACTTATTAGACCAATGTTCCATGCCCTTGTCATCACAATGCTCCATGCCGTTGTTACCACAATGCTCCATGACACCTGTCATCACCATGCTCCATGACTCCAGTCATCACAATGCTTCATAACCTTTGTCATCACAATGGTCCATGCCCTCGTCCTCAACAGTCTCTGTGACCTTTTTAACCACAATGCTCCATGAACATTTCATCACAATGCTCTTTGACCCTTGTCATCACAGTGCTCCATGTGCTTGTCAGCACAATGCTCCATGAAACATGTCATCACAATGCACCATGCGCTTGTCATCACAGTGCTCCAGAATCTTGTCATCACATTCTCCTTAAAATTTGTCATCACAATGCTGCATGCAATTCTCATCAAAATGCTCTCTCACCAATGATATCACAATGCTACATCACTATTTGTCACAATACTCCCTCACCCTTGTCATCACAATGTTCCATGACTCCAGTCATCACAATGCTACATGCACTTATCATCACAATGTTCGATGACCCCTGACATCACAATGTTCCATAACACCTGTCATCAAAATGTTCCATGACACTTTTCATCAAATTGCTCCATGACCCTGTCATCACAATGCTCCCTGCCCTTCTCATCACAATGCACAACGCCCTTGCTATCAAAATGCTCGATGACTTTTTCAGCACAAAGATCCATGACTTTTGGCATCACAATGCTCCATGTCATTGTCATCACAATGCTCCATGAACGCTCTCATCACATTGCTCCATGCCCTTGTCATCACAAAGCTCCATGACACATGTCACCAGAATGCTCCATGGCCTTCTCATCACATTGCTCCACGCCCTTGCCGTCAGAATGCTCCATTACACCTAACATAACAATGCTCCTTGACCCCTGCCATCACGATGTTCCATGGCCTTGTCATCACAAAGCTCCATGACCCTTCTCATCACAATGCTCCAAGAACCCTGTAATCACAATGCTCTATGCCCCTTTTCATCTCAATGATCCATGAACCCGGTCATCACAATGCACCATGCCCATCATCATAATGCTTCATGCTATTGTCATCACAATGAAATCAAAAAGCTCCATGACCTCTGTCATAACAATGCTCCAAACCCTTGTGATCACAATATTCCATATCACTTCTCATCACAATACCCCATGACGCTCGTCATCACAGTTATCAATGGTCTTCTCATCACAATGCTCCATGAAGTTTGTCCTCACAATGCTCAATACACTTGTCATCAAAATGCTCCCAGACACTTGTTGTCTGTATGCTCCTTGAATCCTGTCATGACAAGGCTCCATGCCTTTTTCATGACAATAATCCATGTCCTTTTCATCACAATGCTCCAAGACACATGAAATCTCAATGCTCCAAGCCCTTGTCATCACAAAGCTCAATGTCGCAGGCCATCAGAATGCTCGTTGGTCTTCTGCTCTCATTGCTCCATGCCCTTGTCATCACAATGTTACAAGACCCCTGTAATCACAATGCTCCATGCCCTTGTCATCAAAAAACTCCATGACCCATGTCATCAGAATGTCCATGGCCTTCTCATCAAAATGTTTCATGCCCTAGTCATCACAATGCTCCAAGACCACTGTATTCACAATGCTCCATGCCCCTTTTCATCAGAATGCTCCAAGAGACTTGTCATCACAAATCTCCATGGTCTTGTCATCACAATGCTCCAGGAACTTGTCATCACCATGCTCCATTCCCTTGTCATCACAATGCTCCATGACCACTGTCATCACAATAATCCATGAACATTTTCAGCCCAATGCTTCACGACCTACTCATCACAATGCTCCTTGGCCAATATCACAAAGCTCCATGACCACACTCATCACAACACTCCATGACTCCTGACAACACAATGATCCGGGACTCTTGTCATCACAATGCTCCATTCCCTAGTTATCACAATGTTCCATGACCCCTGTCATCACAACACTCCATGAACATTTTCAGCCCAGTGCTCCATGACCCTTCTCATCACAATGATCCATGACTTTGTCATCCCAATGCTCCATGACCTCTGTATTCACAATGCTCCATGACGCTTGTCATCACAGTGCTCCATGACACCTGTCATCACAATGCTCCATGCCTTTGTCAGCAAATGCTACATGACCTTGTCATTACAATGCTCTACGCGTTTGTCATCGCAATACTCCATATCCATTGTCATCACAATCCTCCATGAACTTTGGGATCACATTGCTTCATGCCCTTGTCATCACAATGCTCCATGCTCCTTGAAATCAAAATGATCCATGACCTTTGTCATAACAATGATCCAAACCCTTGTGATCACAATGTTCCATAACACTTGTCATCAAAACGCTCCATGATGCCTGTCATCACAATACTCCATGCCCTTTTCATCACAATGCTCCATGACCTTTGTCATCACAATTCTCAATACACTTGTCATCACAATGCTCCCTGACACTTGTCATCAGAATGCTCCTTGAACCCTGTCACGAAAAGGCTCAATGCCTTTTTCATCACAATGTCCCATGCCGTTTTCATCACAATGCTCCATGCAATTGTCAACAAAATACTCCAAAATACTCCACAAGCTTGTCAACAGAATGCTCCATGACCCTTGTCATCACAATTCTCCATGCACTTGTCAGCACAATGCTCCCTTACACTTGTCATAACAATGTTGCAAGCCATTGTCATCACAGTGATCCATGACATTTGGCATCACAATGCTCCATGCCATTGTCATCGCAATGGGCCATTACATATGTCATCCCAATGCTCCCGGACACCTGTCTTCACAATAATGCATGACCTGGTCATCACAATGCTCCATGCCTTGTCATCACAATGCGCCATTCCAACTGTCATCGTAATAATCCATGAAACTTATTAGACCAATGTTCCATGCCCCTCTCATCACAATGCTCCATGCCCTTGTTATCACAATGCTCCATGACCCCGGTCATCACCATGCTCCGTGACTCCACTCATCTCAATGCTTCATAACGTTTGTCATCATAATGGTCCATGCCCGCGTCATCACAAGGCTCTCTGACATTTTTAACCACAATGCTCCATGGACTTTTCATCACAATGCTCTTTGACACTAGTCATCACAATGCTCCAAGCGCTTGTCATCACAGTGCTCCACAAATTTGTCATCACAATGCTCCATAAAATTTTCATCACAGTGCTCCTTGCACATCTCATCAAAATGCTCTCTCACCACTGATATCACAATGCTACATCACTATTTGTCACAATACTCCCTCACCCCTCTCATCACAATGTTCCATGATTCCTCTCATCACAATGCTACATGCACTTATCATCACAATGTTCGATGACTCCTGACATCACAATGTTCCATAACACCTGTCATCAAAATGTTCCATGACACTTTTCCTCAAATTGCTCCATGACCCTGTCATCACAATGCTCCCTGCCCTTCTCATCACAATGAACAAGGCCCTTGCTATCAAAATGCTCCATGACCTTTTTCATCAACAATATCCATGACACTTGGCATCACAATGCTCCATGTCATTGTCATCAAAATGGTCCATGAACACTCTCATCACATTGCTCCATGCCCTTGTCTTCACAAAGCTCCATGACACATGTCATCACAATGCTCCATGGCCTTCTCATCACAATGCTCCACGACCTTGCCATCACAATGCTCCATTACCACTTTCATAACAATGCTCCATGACCCCTGCCATCACGATGTTCCATGGCCTTGTCATCACAAAGCTCCATGACTCTTCTCATCACAATGCCCCAATAACCCTGTAATCACAATGCTCTATGCCCCTTTTCGTCTCAATGATCCATGAACCCTATCATCACAATGCACCATGCCAATCATCATAATGCGTCATGCTATTGTCATCACAATGAAATCAAAATGCTCCATGACCTCTGTCATAACAATGCTCCAAACACTTGTTCTCACAATATTCCATATCACTTGTCATCACAATGCCCCATCACGCTCGTCATCACAATTATCCATGGTCTTCTCATCACAATGCTCCATGACCTTTGTCATCACAATGCTCAATACACTTGTCATCAAAATGCTCCCTGACACTTGTCGTCAGTATGCTCCTTGAAACCTGTAAAGACATGGCTCCATGCCTTTTCATCACAATGAACCATGCCCTTTTCATCACAATGCTCCAAGACCGCTGTAATCACAATGCTCTATGCCCTTGTCATCACAAAGCTCCATGACGCATGTCATCAGAATGCTCCATGGCCTCCTCCTCACAATGCTCCATGCACTTGTCATCACAATGCTCCATGTCCCGTGTAATCACAATGCTCCATGCCCCTTTTCATCACAATGCTCCATGAGATTTGTCATCACAAGTCTCCATGGTCTTCCCATCACAATGCTCCAGGACCTTGTCATCACCATGCTCCATTCCCTTGTCATCACAATGCTCCATGACCCCTCTCATCACAATACTCCATGAACATTTTCAGCCCAGTGCTCCATGAACTTCTCATCACAATCCTCAATGACAAATATCATCAAACTACTCCATGACCACTGTCATCACAACACTTCATGACACATGACAACACAATGACCCGGGACTCTTGTCATCACAATGCTCCATTCCCCAATCATCAAAATGCTCCATGACCACTGTCATCACAGTACTCCATGAACATTTTCAGCCCAATGATCCATGACCCTTGTCATCACAATCATCCATGCCCTTGTCATCCCAATTCTCCATGACTCTTTTAATCACAATGCTCCAAGAACCCTTAATCAAAATGCTCCATGCCCCTGTCATCACAAAGCTCCATGACGCATGTCATCAGAATGTTCCATGGCCTTCTCATCAATAAGTTCCATGCCCTTGTCATCACAATGCTCCCAGACCCCTGTAATCACAATGCTCCATGCCTCTTTTCATCTCAATGCTCCATGAACCCTGTCATCACAATACATCATGCCCATCATCATAATAATTCCGGCTATTGTCAGCACAATAAAATCAAAATTATCCATGACCTCTGTCATCACAATGCTCCATGACCCCTGTCATCACAATACTCCATGACTATTTTCCGCCCAATGCTCCATGACACTTGTCTGCACAATGATCCATGCCCTTGTCATCCCAATTCCCCATGACCCATGTATTCACAATGCTCCGTGACGCTTCTCATCACAGTGCTCCATGACACCTGTCATCACAATGCTCCAGGCCTTTGTCAGCAAAATGCTACGTGACCTTTTCATTACAATGCTCTATGCGCTTGTCATCACAATACTCCATTACCATTGTCATCACAATCCTCCATGAACCTTAGGATCACATTGCTACATGCCCTTGACATCACAATGCTCCATGCTCCTTGAAATCAAAATGATCTATGGACTCTGTCATTGCAATGCTCCAAACCCTTGTGATCACAATGTTCCAAAACACTTGTCATCACAACGCTCCATGATGCCTGTCATGACAATACTCCATGCCCTTTTCATCACAATGTTCCATGAACATTGTCATCACAATTCTCAATAAACTTGTCATCACAATGCTCCCTGACACTTGTCGTCAGAATGCTCCTTGAACCCTGTCACGAAAAGGATCCATGCCTTTTGCATCACAAAGCCCCTTTCCATTTCCTTCACAATGTTCCATGCAATTGTCTTCAAAATACTCCTCAAGCTTGTCATCCGAATCCTCCCTGACCCTTGTCATCACAATGCTCCAAGCCATTGTCATCACAATGCTCCATTACCTTTGTCATCAGAATCCTCCATGACACTTGGCATCACAATGCTCCATGCCATTGTCATCACAATGGGCCATTACATATGTCATCACAATGCTCCCTGATAACTCTCTTCACAATACTGCATGACCTGGTCATCACAATGCTCCAAGCCATTGTCATCACAATGCTCCATTACCTTTGTGATCAGAATCCTCCATGACACTTGGCATCACAATGCTCCATGCCATTGTCATCACAATGGGCCCTTACAAATGTCATCACATTGCTCCCTGATAACACTCTTCACAATACTGAATGACCTGGTCATCACAATGTTCCATGCCCTTGTCATCACAATGCTCCATGCCCTTGTTATCACAAAGTTCCAACACCCCTGTAATCAGAATGCTCCATGCCCCTTTTAATCAGTATGCTCCATGAGACTTGTCATCACAAGGCTCCATGGTTTTCTCACCACAATGCTCAAGAACCTTGTCATCACAATGCTTCACGGCATTGTCATGAAAATTCTCAATGGCCCATGTCATCATAATGCTCCAAGCCCTAGTCATTACAATGCTCCATTATATTTGTCATCACATCCTCCATTACATTTGGCATCACAATGCTCCATGCCATTGTCATCGCAATGGACCATGGCATATGTCATCACAATGCTCCCTGACACCTGTCTTCACAATACTCCATCCCCTTGTCTTCACAATGCTCCATGCCCTTGTCATCACAATGCTCCATGACCCCTTTCATCACAATGTTCCGTGACTCCAGTCATCACAATGCTTCATAACGTTTGCCATTCACAACGGTCCATGCCCGCATCATCACAAGTCTCTGTGACATTTGTAACCACAGTGCTCCATGAACTTTTCATCACAATGCTCCGTGATCCTTGTCATCACAATGCTCCATGCCTGTGTCAGTACAATGCTCCAGGACCCTTGTGATCACAATGTGCCATGTGCTTTTCATCACAATGTTCCACATCCTTGTCATCGCTATGCTCCATGAACCTTGTAATCACAATGCTCCATGCACTTCTCATCCATATGCTCTCTCTCATGAGATATCTCAATGTTCCATCACTAGTCATCACAATCCTCCCTCACCCCTGTTATCAAAATGTTCCATGACCCCTATCATGACAATGCTATATCCCCTTATCAGCACAATGTTCCATGACCCCTGACATCACAATGTTCCATAACCCCTGTCATCAAAGTGCTCCATGACACTTTTCATCCCAAAGCTCCATGAACCCTGGCATCACAATGTTCTATAACCCCTGTCATCAAAATATTCCATTACACTTTTCATCAAATTGCTGCATGACCCTGTCATCAAAATGCTCCCTGCAATTCTCATCACAATGCACCACACACTTGTCATCAAAATGCTCCATGAACTATGTCATCACAAACTCCATGACAGTTGGCATCACAATGCTCCATGTCATTGTCATCACGATTCTCCATGAACCCTCTCATCACATTGCTCCATGCCCTTGTCATCACAAAGCTCTATGACACTTGTCATCACAATGCTCGATGCCCTTCTCATCACAATGCTCCATGCCCTTGACATTACAATCGTCCATGACCCAAGTATCACAGTGTTCCGTGCCCTTCTCATCACAATGCTCCATATCCAATCTCATCACAATAATCCATGAAATATTTCAGACCAATGCTCAATGCCCTTCTCATCACAATGCTCCATTACCTCTGTCATAACAATGCTCCATGACCCGTGCCATCACAAGGTTCCACGGCCTTGTCATCACAAGGCTCCATGACCCTTGTCATCACAATGCTCCAAAACCCCTGTAATCACAAAGCTCCATGCCTTTGTCATCACAAAGCTCCATGACACATGTCATCAGAATGTTCCATGGCCTTCTCCACACCATGCTCCATGCACTTGTCATCACAATGCTCCAAGACCCCTGTAATCACAATTCTCCATGACCCTTTTCATCAGAATGCTCCATGAGACTTGTCATCACAAGTCTCCATGGTCTTCTCATCACAACGCTCCAGGACTTTGTTATCACCATGCTCCATTCCCTTGTCATCACAATGCTCCATGACCCCTGTCATCACAATACTCTATGAATATATTCAGCCAAATGCTCCATGACCTTCTCATCACAATGCTCCATGACCAATATCATCACAATGTTCCATGACCACTGTCATCACAACACTCCATGACACCTGACAACACAGTGATCCGGGACTCTTGTAATCACAATGCTCCAAGTCCCCTGTAATCAGAGTGATCCATGACCCCTGTCATCACAATAATCCATGAACATTTTCAGCCCAATGCTCCATGACCCTTGTCATCACAATGATTCATGCCCTTGTCATCCCAATGCTCCATGACCCCTGTAATCACAATGCTCCGTGATGCTTTTCATCACAGTGCTCCATGACACATGTCATCACAATGCTCCATGCCTTTGTCAGGAAAATGCTACATGACCTTGTCATCACAATGCTTCACGACCTTGTCATGAAAATTTTCAATGGCCCTTGTCATCATAATGCTCCAAGCCCTAGTCATCACAATGCTCCATTATATTTGTCATCACAATCCTCCATTACATTTGGCATCACAATGCACCATGCCATTGTCATCGCAATGGACCATGACATATGTCATCACAATGCTCCCTGACACCTGTCTTCACAATACTCCATGACCTTCTCATCACAATGATCCATGCCCTTGTCCTCACAATGCACCATGCCCACTGTCATCACAATAATCTATGAAACTTGTCAGACCAATGCTCCATGCCCCTGTCATCACAATGCTCCATGCCCTTGTCCTCACAATGCTCCATGACACATTTCATCACAATGCTCCATGAACCCAGTCATCACAATGCTTCATAACGATTGTCATCACAATTGTCCCTGCCCGCGTCATCACAAGGCTCTGTGACCTTTGTAACCACAATGCTCCATGAACTTTTCATCACAATTCCCTTTGACCCTTGTCATCACAATGCTCCATGTCTTTGTGAGAACAATGCTCCATGACCATTGTCATCACAATGTGCCACACACATTTCATCACAACGGTCCAAAACCTTGTCATTGCAATGCTCCATAAATCTTTTAATCACAATGCTCCATGCACTTCTCATCAAAATGCTCTCTCACCAGTGATATCACAGTGTTCCATCACTAGTCATCACAATACACACTCATCCCTGTTATCACAATGATCCATGACCCTGTCATCACACTGCAACATCCTCTTATCATCACAAAGTTCCATGACCCCTGACATCACAATGTTCCATAACCCCTGTCATCAAAATGCTCCATTACCCTTTTCATCCCAAAGTTCCAAGACCCCTGACATCACAATGTTCTATAACCCCTGCCATAAAAATGTTCCATTACACTTTTCATCAATTTGCTGCATGACACGGTCATCAAAATGCTCCCTTCCCTTCTCATCACAATGCACCATGCCCTTGTCATCAAAATGCTCCATGACTTGTCATCACAAAGCTCCATGACCCTTGGCATCACAATGCTCCATATCATTGTCATCACCATGCTCCATGAACCCTCTCATTACATTGCTCAATGCCCTTGTCATCACAAAGCTCCATGACACTTGTCATCACAATGCTCGATGCCCTTCTCATCACAATGCTCCAGGCCCTTGTCATTACAATCCTGCGTGACCCATGTATCATAGTGTTCCGTACCCTTTTCATCACAATGCTCCATGCCCACTCTCATCACAATAATCAATGAAACATTTCAGACCAATTTTCCATGCCATTCTCATCACAATGCTCCATTACTTCTGTCATAACAATGCACCATGACTCCTGCCATCACAATGTCCCACGGCCTAGTAATCACAAGGCTCCATGACACTTGTCATCACAATGCTGAAGGCCCCTGTAATCACAATGCTCCATGCCCTTGTCATCACAAAGCTCCATGATGCATGTCATCAGAATGTTCCATGGCCTTCTCATCACAATGCTCCATGACCTTGTCATCACAATGCTCCAAGACCCCTGTAAACACAATGCTCCATGCCCCTTTTCATCTCAATGCTCCATGAACCCTGTCATCACAATGCACCATGCCCATCATCATAATGCTTCAGGCTATTGTCATCACAATGAAATCAATATTCTCCATGACCTCTGTCATCATAATGCTCCAAACCCTTGTGATCACAATGTTGCATAACACTTATATCACAACACCCCATGACGCTCATCATCACAATTATCCATGGCCTTCTCATCACAATGCTCCATGATCTTTGTCATCACAATGCTCAATACACTTGTCATCAAAATGCTCCCTGACTCTTGTCATCAGTATGCTCCTTGAACCCTGTCATGACAAGGCTCCATGCCTTTTTCATCACAATAATCCATGCCCTTTTCAACACAATGCTCCAAGATCCCTATAATCACAATGCTCCATGCCCTTGTCAGCAGAAAACTCCATGACGCATGTCATCAGAATGCTTCATGGCCTTCTCATCACAATGCTCCATGTCATTGTCATCACAATGCTCCATGAACACTCTCATCACATTGCTCCATGCACTTGTCTTCACAAAGCTCCATGACACATGTCATCAGAAAGCTCCGTGGCCTTCTCATCACAATGCTCCATGCCCTTGCCATCACAATGTTCCATTACCCCTCTCATAACAATGCTCCATGACCCCTGCCATAACGATATTCCATGGCCTTGTCATCACAAGGCTCGATCACCCTTCTCATCACAATGCTCCAAGAACCCTGTAATCACAATGCTCTATGCCCCTTTTCATTTCAATGTTCCATGAACCCTGTCATCACAATGCACCATGCCCATCATCATAATGCTTCATGCTATTGTCATCACAATGAAATCAAAATGCTCCATGACCTCTGTCATAACAATGCTCAAAACCCTTGTGATCAAAATATTCCATAACACTTGTCATCACAATGCCCCATGAAGCTCGTCATCACAGTTATCCATGGTCTTCTCATCAGAATGTTCCATGACCTTTGTCATCACAATGCTCAAAACACTTGTCTTCAAAATTCTCCCTGACACTTGTTTTATGTAAGCTCCTTGAAACCTGTCATGACAAGGCTCCATGCCTTTTTCATCACAATGATCCATGCCATTTTCATCACAATGCTTCAAGACCACTGTAATCACAATGCTCCATGCCTTTGTCATCACAAAGCTCAATGACACATGTCATCAGAATGCTCCTTGGCCTTCTGCTCACAATGCTCCATGCCCTTGTCATCACAATGCTCCATGCACTTGTCATCACAAAGCTCAATGACACATGTCATCAGAATGCTCCTTGGCCTTCTGCTCACAATGCTCCATGGCCTTGTCATCACAATGTGGCAAGACCCCTGTAATCACAATGCTCCATGCCCTTGTTCATCAGTATGCTCCATGAGATTTGTCATCACAAAGCCTCATGTTTCTCTCATCACAACGCTCCAGGACCTTGTCATCACAATGCTTCACGACCTTGTCATGAAAATTCTCAATGGCCCTTGTCATCATAATGCTCTAAGCCCTAGTCATCACAATGCTCCATTATATATTCGTCATCACAATCCTCCATTACATTTGGCATCACATAACTCCCTGCCATTGTCATCGAAATGGACCATGACTTATGTAATCACAATGCTCCCTGACATCTGTCTTCACAATACTCCATGAGCTTCTCTTCACAATGCTCCATGCCATTGTCATCACCATGCACTATGTCCACTGTCATCACAATAATCTATGAAACTTGTCAGACCAATGCTCCATGCCCCGGTCATAACAATGCTCCATGTCCCTGTCATCACAATGCTCCATGCCCTTGTCATCACAATGCTCTACGATTTTTCATCACAAAGCTCCTTGACCCATGACCCATGTATCACAGTGTTCCGTGCCCTTGTCATCACAATGCATCATGCCACTCTCATCACAATACTCCATGAAATATTTCAGACCAATGTTCCATGCCCTTCTCATCGAAATGCTCCATTACCCCTGTCATAACAATGCTCCATGACCCCTGCCATCAAAATGTTACACGGCCTTGTCATCACAAGGCTCCATGAAACTTGTCATCACAATGCCCCATGACGCTAATCATTACAATTATCCATGGACTTCTCATCACAATGTTCCATGATCTCTGTCATCACAATGCTCAAAACACTTGTCATCACAATGCTCCATGACAGTTCTCGTCAGTATGCGCATTGAACCATGTCATTACAAGGCTCCATGCCTTTTTCATCACAATAATCCATGCCATTTAATCACAATGCTCCAAGATCCCTGTAATCACAATGCTTCCTACCCTTGTCATCACAAAGCTCCATGACGCATGTCATCAGAATGCTCCATGGACTTCTCATCACCATGATTAATGCCCTTGTCATCACAATGCTCCAAGACCCCTGTAATCACAATGCTCCATGCCCCTTTTCAACAGAATGCTCCATGAGGCTTCTCATCAAAAGTCTCCATGGTCTTCTCATCACAATGCTCCAGGACTTTGTCATCATCATGCTCCATTCCCTTGTCATCGCAATGCACCATGACCAATATCATCACAATTCTCCATGACCACTGTCATCACAACACTCCATGACACCTGACAACACAATGATCTGAGACTCTTGTCATCACAATGCTCCATTCCCTAGTCATCACAATGCTCCATGACACTTGTCATCACAATGATCCATGCCCTTGTCATCCCAATGCTCCATAACCCCTGTATACACAATGCTCTGTGACGCTTGTCATCACAGTGCTCCATGACACCTGTCATCAAAATGCTCCATGCCTTTGTCAACAAAATGCTACATGACCTTGTCATTACAATGCTCTATGTGCTTTTCATCACAATACTCCATTTCCATTGTCATCACAATCCTCCATGAACCTTGGGATCACATTGCTTCATGCCCTTGTCATCAGAATGCTCCAGGCTCCTTGAAATCAAAATGATCCATGACCTCTGTCATCACAATGCTCCAAACTCTTGTGATCACAATGTTCCATAACACTTGTCATCACAACGCTCCATGATGCCTGTCATCACAATACTCCATGCACTTTTCATCACAATGCTCCATGACCTTTGTCATCACAATGCTCAATACACTTGTCATCACAATGCTCCCTGACACTTGTCGTCAGAATGCTCCTTGAACCCTGTCACGAAAAGGCTCCATGCCTTTTCATCACAATGCCCCATGCCGTTTACATCACAATGCTCCATTGCATTGTCATCAGAATACTCCAAAAGCTTGTCATCAGAATGCTCCATGACCTTTGTCATCACAGTTCTACATGCACTTGTCAGCAAAATGCTCCCTGACCCTTGTCATCACAATGCTCCAAGCCATTGTCATCACAATGCTCCATTACCTTTGTCATCAGAATCCTCCATGACACTTGGCATCACAATGCTCCATGCCATTGTCATCACAATGGGCCATTACATATGTCATCACAATGCTCCCTGACACCTGTCTTCACAATACTGCATGACCTGGTCATCACAATGCTCCATGCCCTTGTCATCACAATGCGCCATTCCAACTCTCATTGCAATAATTCATGAAACATATTAGACCAGTGTTCCATGCCCTTGTGATCACAATGCTCCATGCCCTTGTTGTCACAATGCTCCATGACCCCTGTCATCACAATGCTCCTTGACTCCAGTCATCACAATGCTTCATGACCTTTGTCATCACATTGGTCCGTGCCCTCGTCATCAACAGTCTCTGTGACCATTTTAACCACAATGCTTCATGAACTTTTCATCTCAATGCTCTTTGACCCTTGTCATCAAAATGCTCTATGCCTTTCTCAGCACAATGCGCCATGACCCTTGTCATCACAATGCTCCAGGCGCTTGTCAGCACAATGCTCCATGACACATGTCATCACAATGCACCATGCGCTTGTCATCACAGTGCTCCACCATCTTGTCATCACAGTGCTCCATAAAGCTTGTCATCACAATGCTCCATGCACTTCTCATCAAAATGCTCTCTCACCACTGATATCACAATGCTACATCACTATTTGTCACAATACTCCCTCACCCCTGTCATCACAATGTTCCATGACTCCTGTCATCACAATGCTACATGCACTTATCATCACAATGTTCGATGACCCATGACATCACAATGTTCCATAACACCTGTCATCAAAATGCTCCATGACCCTTTTCATCAAAATGCTCCATGAGCCCTGACATCACAATGTTCCATAACACCTGTCATCAAAGTGTTCCATGACACTTTTCATTAAATTGCTCCATGACCATGTCATCACAATGATCCCTGCCCTTCTCATCAAAATGCAAAACGCACTTGCCATCAAAATGCTCCATGACTTTGTCGTCACAAATATACATGACCGTTGGCATCACAATGTTCCATGTCATTGTCATCACACTGCTCCATGAACGTTCTCATCACATTACTCCATGCACTTGTCTTCATAAAGCTCCATGACACATGTCATCAGAATGATCCATGGCCTTCTCATCACAATTCTCCATGCCCTTACAATCACAATGCTCCATTAAACCTGTCATAACAATGCTCCATGACCCCTGCCATCACGATGTTCCATGGCCTTGTCATCACAAGGCTCCATGACCCTTCTCATCACAATGTTCCAAGACCCCTGTAATCACAATGAACTATGCCCCTTTTCATCTCAATGATCCATGAACTCTGTCATCACAATGCACAATGCCCATC